>NC_136614.1:21295095-21331230 GCF_933228915.1 Telmatherina bonti | reverse complement strand
TATATATATATATATATATATATATATAAAATGTATGTATATTTTAAACACACATTTGCCGTTAGTTTGGTCATTTATAGATGGTTTATTTGTCAAATTGCCCTCCAGAGAGATTTCCGACCCAGAATGCATTTTGACAAGGTCTTTGAAAAAGCGGCGCGGCTAATTCAAGATGGCGGAGATGGACCCAAGCTGTTAGACGAGAGTGAGTAACAACACGAAATCAATGAGTATTACAGTGTAAACAAACAGCGGTCTACTAGTAATTACATAAACAATTCACAATAACTGTTGGAGGTGTTAGTGTACTCGATAATGTAAATTTACAGTGGATTTTATGAACCCATCTCAAGACGCAAAGAGATCCTGGTTTGTCCAAGTCGGCTAACGCTTTGTAGCACGGGGAGCTAACCATAGCTAATGCTGGAGTTGTACAAGTTACTTTAGCTGCTCTGGATAAACAAATGCAGTTAGCTTAGCTTTCAGCTAGCGGCTGCTAACCTGAGGTAGCGAACAACAATAACAAAAGGACTACGTGCTGCTTCGTGAGGCGCTAGCTTTCCAGTCGTTTATACGGGCACAGTTTCTTCACTATTCCCCAACATTATGCTTATATTTAAGGTTCGTTAGCGGTGGTTAATGTTAACATGGTTACGCGTTGTGTCGGCTTTTGACAAGCTGATAAAGGGTTTCTAGTCAAGTTAGTTGACTGTTAACACCTAAAGTGATCGATCTGAACGCAGTTAATGTAATTTATTTAAGAAGAAAAAAATCAATGTAATGTAGTGTAACGTTAGCTGGTTTAGCGTTTGGTGTTCAAGTGTTGTGTGTCATGTTGATGTCATTCCCGTGCCTGACAGCTCAAACGGGGGTAAAGGCCTCACCGACTTGGTTAGCTATTTCCAGTCAACCTATATGGCTGCTGTCGGTGTTTAGAATTACCTTTTTTTTTTTTTTTTTTTCTTTTTTTTTTTAGGGGGGATGCTAACTTTAACATAGCATTTTAACCACTAATTTATTTTCTTTGCTTTTGTAATGAAATCGTAGTTAAAGTCTTATAAGCAACACTTTGCATTTGCTTTCCATTGCTGTTAATTCCATATTGCATGTTTAATGTAGCTTGTGTTGCCTTTTTCCCCAGGCTCCTCAGCTGAGGCACTTGTCAGTCTTAAAGGTATGTTGGCAATTGCAGTAGCTGTCATTTGTTAGTTTTTATATAATTTTAATTACATTGGAAATGTAAAGTACACTAAACTCACTCTTATTGTATGCCTGTATGATCATACTTGGTCAGTGATGATTGATCTGATTTTATTCTGTTCATATACATGGTGGATCACACCTACCATTGGTTTATTGTTTAAAAGTAGTCAGCAGATTTAAATCCTCCAAAGGATTAAAGATGTGTATTACCCCCATAATGAGAAGCTTACTACTTGCACTCTTTCAGCGTTTTGTTAAGATGCAGGATAAATTGTAAGAAGTAATTGCCACGTTGTTGCTTGCATGTTGTTATTTTTCTTTATGAGAAAATGTTTTTTGTTTGTTTTTAAATAGTTTCCCCAATTTTTTGTGTTAATCAAAATAATTAAAATCATTATGTGATTTGACAGTCTTCTGTATGTTGTGTGCTCACAGCTTTCTGTTTTTAATCAATGGTTACCTTTTAGAGGGGAGTTTGTCAAACACTCTGAATGAAAAGAACAACTTCCCAATGAGAAGCTTACTACTTGCACTCTTTCAGCGTTTTGTTAAGATGCAGGATAAATTGTAAGAAGTAATTGCCACGTTGTTGCTTGCATGTTGTTATTTTTCTTTATGAGAAAATGTTTTTTGTTTGTTTTTAAATAGTTTCCCCAATTTTTTGTGTTAATCAAAATAATTTAAATCATTATGTGATTTGACAGTCTTCTGTATGTTGTGTGCTCACAGCTTTCTGTTTTTAATCAATGGTTACCTTTTAGAGGGGAGTTTGTCAAACACTCTGAATGAAAAGAACAACTTCCCAAGGGCTCACAACACCAGGGGACGACATTCCTCTGTCACAATGGACACGGTAAGAGACATCATGATTAGTCAAACTATACATTTGTGAACAAGATTAAATGGCTCTGCTTCTGTTTATGTTTTCAGTGCTCAACCTTTGATTGGAATTTAGTTAAACAGGCACTGTTTAACTAAATTATTGCTTATTGCTTGAGAAGATGGTCTTAATTAAGTATTTGATACTTTCTGGCAAAGAATTTACACGTTTTTCACACATGCATTTGGAATAATCTAGGGTCTTTAGATATTCTCTTTGATAGAAGATCTTTGGATAAAATATAAACATAGACAGCATTGCAAAGACTTGCATAATATGCAAAGTTTACATGTAACACATAAAAAAATACTGTTTAAATGCATTTTTCTTGGATTACATCTAAAACTATAGTGCATAACTATGTAATTGAAGGGTTTGATGTTGGTGTGTTGTCTTTTCCAGCTGAATAGTTTAATGCACTGTTTCATCCCTTTGTGTTAAATGTGGACACTCAGCTGTACTAAATTAGTTTCTGAAATTAGGTTTTTGGTCAAGCTGCAGTACAACAATATTTTTCCACGCTTTTATCCGTGTACATAATCCTGAAGAGCACACGACTTAGTGCTTGAGCTAGTTGTTGTCGTCACAAAATTTATTATGGCAGTCTCTACTCCTTGTGTTTATTTTTCTTAGTAAACTGAAGCTATCCTTATTGATGCGTTTTATTTTTTACCAGACATACTGATTGATGTGTTTGATTCATGTTACCGGACTCTAGAGAGCATCTGATAGATTAGCTATAAAATATTTATTACAAGAAGACAACCAATGTGGTTTCTAATTCCTGTAGTGCAAAAAGACTGTGCACATGTGCCATTACAGTACGTTAAACTTTTTACCAGTAAATATTTAGGAATTTAATAACAAAAGGGGGCATACACGTAATAATAGAAAGAAGATTGACTGTATTTGACTTTATTAAGCTCCTGCTAAATGTATTATCATGGTTACTAATTCTCAGTGCTTTCTGGGCCAGTTATCGGAGCTGCTGTATTGTTGATGATGATGATGTTGCTAATTTCACCGGTTTGTTCTTTGCCATAACATATTGGGATTTATTATGATAACTCTTTCAGACACGCTGCTACATATGCATGTATTTCTTTCAGAACAGGGGTCTGTACTTCAAAACAGGATTAGTGGCTTAGCAGGGTGGTAAACCTTGATTCAGCTCTGGATTTTCAATATCACAAAGCTGGTTCACTTCTTACTGTGGGGCTCACTTTGTCAACTTATGCTGGAAACTAAACCTGCTCCAATGAAGGTTAGGTTTGAGATCAAGACATGATCTCTGACCAATGAAATATTAGAAATTGAAACTATTGAAAGACATTGACAGACAGTAACACCTCCTTCTGTTTTAAACTGGACCCAAATAGCTTTTCTGTTTGACTCTTAGATGTGTCAATAAAAGTTCATATGTAGCCTAGAGCCAAGACTGGTGACTTTAATTTGGTTGAAATAGCACAAAGAGAATTATCTAACAAAACTTGTGGGGGAAAGTTGATAAGGCTGTGCTAGATAAACCAAATGAATCGTATGACAAACTCCAATTCAAAGTGCATACTGAAACGAAAGCAAAAAAAAAGCTATTTACCAAACACAAACCTATTGTGGAAAAGCAAGTAAAACCTCAATTCCAGCTAAGTTGGGACATTGTGGAAAACATACATGAAAACAGATCTTTTAAATCTATAATCAGTTGAATACATGACATAGACAATGTTCAAACTAATAACATTTATTGCGGGTTTTTTCCCTCCAAATTTATGCTTTGAATTTGATTTGCATCTCGTCCCCACAAAGCTAAGACAGGGGCAGCAAAAGACTGGGAAGGTTGAGGAATACTCACAAACACTAGTTTAGAACTTTCCACAGGTGAACAGGTTATTGGGCGGCTGTAGCTCAGGAGGAAGAGCAGTTGTCCTTCAACTGGTAAGTTGGGGGATCGATTCCAGGCTTCCCCTGAAATGCCGAAGTGTCCTAGGGCAAGACACTGTACCCCCGATGTGCCTATCGGGGTATGAGTGTGTTGAATGAGTGTGTGTGTGTGTGAATGGGTGAATGTGACAAGTAGTGTAAAGCGCTTTGAGTGGTCTGTATGACTAGAAAAGCGCTATAAAAGTACAAGTCCATTTACCATTTACTATTTGGAAGTGTCATGGAAAAGGAGCATCCCAAAGGCCTCAGTCGTTTATAAGAAAAGATGGGGTGAGGTGAACAATTGAGTCAGCAAATAGTCCAACAGTTGAAGAATATTTCTCAGCTACAATCACAAAACATTTAGAAACTTCATCATTTACGATATATAATATAAAAAAAAGGGACTTGGAGAATCTGGAGAGAAATCTGCTCATAAGAGCTAAGGCCAAAAAAACCAACACTGAACAACTGTGACCTTCAATCTCTCAGATGGCACTGCATTAAGAACAGACATCATTCTGTAAAGGATATTATGTGAGCTCAGGAACAAAGAGGACTAAAGAGGAGAAGGATTTTCAGATTTTTATCAGTGCAAAGTTAAAAAAAAAAAAGAAAAAAAAAAGCCGGCATCTGTGGTTGTAGGGGGGGGGGTGTTTGTGTCCATGGCAGGGGCAATTTGCACATCTGTGAATGCACTATTTATGCTGAAAGGTACATACAAGTTTTAGAGCAACATATGGTGCATCAAAGAGACGTCTTTTTCAGGGACGTCCCCGCTTATTTTAGGAAAACAATGCCATGCCACATTCTAAACACGTTACAATAGCGTGGCTTCGTAGTAAGAGTGCAGGTAGTAGCCAGGTAGTAGACTGGCTGGCTGCAGCGTCTCCCATCAGAAATGGGCGGGGTATTGTGAAGCGCAAAAAATCCAAAAATAGGAGCGATAGACTGTTAAGTAAGAATGGGAAAGAATTCTACCTACAACGCTTAAAAAAAATAATGTCCTCAGTTTCCAAACAAATGTAAGTTAAAAAGAATTTGCAAATCCATGTATTCTGTTTTCATGTTTTTTGCAATGTTCAGCTTCCCTGGAATTTGGGTGTTATACCTGCTCTTTAATGTTAAGCAAAAATTCTGTAGCCCAGGGGAACAACGGGAAACAAGTTGGGTCTGTACTCCTCTTGCTTCTCCCAAAGTTGGTTGCCCAGTTAGAAAGTTGAGGTACCCATCCAAAAGCATGGCAGAGCTGCACTACAAAAACTGAAATCTAAGTAAGATTAAAAATCTTAAAATGAGTACACATAGGTTTATTTTTTTAAATTCAAGATAATTCTTAGTTTTTATGCCAGAGAATTTCTCTTGTTTTAAGAGTATTTTTTCTTGTTTTGGGAGGTCTTGACAAGCCAAATTTTCTTGTTCTGTTGGCAGATAATTTATCTTATTTTAAGCAACATTTACCTAATTATTGTTTTGGTTTTTTTTTCTTGTTTTTTTAAGGCTGAGTTTTTGCAATGTGGAAGGCTCAGCTGGAAGGCACAGCTTGAGCCATATCTAATAACACCTTGTCGGAAAATAGATGAATGTTGGGCAAACGCACAGCGCAATATTTGTCACATAACAAACTTCAAGACAGCTCCGGTATCACATTCAATAAAATACACATTTTGTGTTTTAATGTAACTGCAGTCATTAAAGCACAGATTAAATTGTTGAGAAAACCTTCAGGTTTTGGTTGGTTTTCCATCATGGCTCAGTTTGTAAAACACTAAGGTCTGAATGGGTTAATGTTGATGTCTAACATGCTAACACTTCTGTCTGAATAGTAATAGTACAACTAAAAACCTGTGCATTTGTTTCTACAGCCCACACGGAGCTCAAAGAGAAGCCGTTTGTTTAGGGATGAGGATGAGCCACCCCAGCAGCGTCTCCCTTCCAGATCTCCTCGGAGGAGCCAGAGGGTCACCACTACACCTCAGGTGAAATTTCAGAGTAGTTTGTGGTGTGGATGTATTTGATGATGTTCTGCAGCATTACGTCTGGTGCTCTCTCTTACATTGTGTGTTTTAGAAATGAATATTTCGGATGAGATTGGTTCAGTTCTAGGCATTTGATAGACAATTTATTAATTACAACCACTGTAGCCTTTTTTTTTTTTTTTTGATAAATACTATTTTTGCTCTTCTAGTTACTGTTTACAAGTTACAAATTATAAAGTTGAGATCTTGCTGTATTAGCAAAAGTAGGTTGCAGGATACAAACAGTGGTTTACACAAAGGACTTTCTTAATGTGAAGCACAAGGACAGATTATTTCATTTGTAGGTAAACTTGCTCAGACACTTTATCTTTTTACTCTGGGTGAAGTGGTTCCTCGTCCTGACAGTAGTCTATACATTTTGTAATCATGAACCATAAGAAATATAGCTAGACCCCTGAGTATACTGTAAATCTGTTCAGACCGAAATGGAGTTTTTAATTTCTTATATTTCGTAAGCTTCATCTCCCGGCTCCCCTCCTCCCCCTCCTGCAGCGCATATCTGATAGTCACACACCTGCATATAAATGGATGTGTTTGGATGAAAATACAAAGTAGTGAAGAAGAAATTCGGAAGGCAAACATGGCTGAGAAAATGCAGGCAGGATTTCCCGACCCAGCTAGGTTTATTAGCCTCATCCCACTAAATGGCAGAGAAAGAGAAAATCGTAAGTGGAAAAAGCTGCGAATAAAAAAGCCTTGGATCACGCAAAGAGCAAAACCAGAGGGGGAGGAGCCAAGACAGGGTGCCACTTTCACATCTTCCTCACGCCCCAACCTACCTACCCTTACCTACCCCAGCTTTAAGCGAAGTGAAACTTTGAAAATGCATGAAAACAGAATTTTGATTAAAAGAATAATTTGCTATGAAATAATTCTGCTTCTTCTTTGTAGCTTAAAAATGGTTCTATATCATAGAGATCTGATGTAATTGTTGTTTTACTAATTTTCTTTGCAGAAATTTTCTAATATCGTGACACCAGATAAGAAGGCATCCCAGAAAATAGGACTGAGATTAAGAAATCTCCTTAAGCTTCCCAAAGCTCACAAATGGTGCATCTATGAATGGTTCTATTCCAATATTGATAGGTAAACTTTTACTTTAACTTCCTGAAAACCTTCATTTCAAAATCTGGAACTAACTTGACTTGAAGTGCATGAGTCATCATACAGTTCATTCTGCTTGTATTTAGTAAAAAAAAGAAAAAAGAAAAAAAAAAGATATTTCTGGTTCATATTGTATTTCCTTAAAATAAAAATAGTCTTTTATTTTATTCCAGACCTCTTTTTGAAGGTGACAATGAATTCTGCCTGTGCCTCAAGGAGTCTTTTCCCAACCTAAAAACAAGAAAGCTGACCAGAGTCGAATGGGGCACAATCAGGAGATTGATGGGGAAACCACGACGGTACACTCCAATCTTTAACCTTAATGCATGCTATGTATTTATTCGTCTTGCCACCTCAAGAATTCTTTTCACCTTTCAGTTTTCATCAGAAACTTGGCATAAAATAGGGGTGTTGAAAGTTTGTCCTTGAGGGGCGCTATCATGCAGGTTTTTTTTTTTAATCCCTCCTCCAACACAAATGGCTTTTATTAAATCGATCCAGCCAATCAAGTTCTGCACAATGACTCATTTATTTTAGTCTGGTGTGTTTGAGCATGAATATATGGAAAACCTGCAGGATTGTGGCCCTCGAGGATTGGAACTGGTCACTTCTGGTATTAAAGAATGAAAATAACTTAGATTGGTGTATTTATGCTCTTTTTGTCCCATCCAGGTGTTCATCTGCGTTCTTTGCTGAAGAACGAACCGCATTAAGGCAGAAGCGGATGAAAATCCGCCTTCTGCAGCAGAGAAAACTGTCTGATGTGTCAAACTGCAAAGACCTTCCTGATGAAATCCCTTTGCCTCTCATCATTGGTACCAAAGTCACAGGTAAGATAACTGAGATGAACATCTTTTCATTAGGGCTGGGTATCGATTCAAATTTCAAGAATCTATTCTGATTCTGAGAATTTAGAATTGATTATCACAATTGGATCAGATTTGTTCTGATCTAATATGGTTTTAGGTCAGTATTATTAAAAGGTTTTTTGTTTAATTACATGACTTAATGAAGTATTGGAAGTTAAAAATGGCTGTAAGAAGCAGTCCCCTTCCCAGAATGTTGATATAATTGCCTTCACAAACATGATGTAGGGCAGAATTATTAAACAGATCCAGGACAGCAGTGTAGTGTGTTGTCACACTCTTGTAAAACTGTGTAGCCACGGATGTCCAGGTATCACTTGTAATGCCCACCGTCTCAGCTGACTGTAGTTTAATTTTCACATTTTCTTTTACCGACTGGTACATTTTTGGAATGACCTCTTCAGAGAGACGTTTGCGAGACATCATAGTGCGGTTTCACTACTTTCATTAGCCGCCTGAAGCCCTCATTTTCAGCAACGGAATTCGGGCGCATATCGTTGCAAAGGAAGCCTGCAATCGCCTCAGTTATTTTGAGAGAAAGTACAGAATTGGCTGGTAGTTTGTTAAGTTTGCTTGAGTTGCATGTGTTGCGGCCTGCTGGACGGCTTGGACATGAGATCTTGGTCATGTCTCAACATGTGGTTTATTTTTTGTTGTGGGCTTGGCTAACAATGATAGTGCCTGATGCCATGTTCACTGTTTTAAAGTCGTCACACGTAGCACGCATGCATAAATTCAATGATACAGCAAAAAGGTTAAAGTTCATCACGGAAAACTTTTCATGTCAAATAATCAGTGTGGTCACATGAGAATAATACACAATAGGGATTGTAGTACTTTTTCATATTTTATTTAACAAATTAAAAGTAGTCAAAAGGTAAAAGATTAAATTTGTACCTCAAATAAATGTTGCTATGTTGTGCATTGGCATGGTTAGGAAATAAAGAAATAACACATTGTAGCCAAATGAGGGAAGCTCATCTATGTAAGAAGATGGAGCAGAGCTTAAGTGAGAAATTTAAAAGAGCAAACTTAACACAGACGGATTCAAACTGTGTGTGTTACATTTCTGGTTGCAGCTGATGAACTAAGCAAGCTGAACAAATGCCACAACCTTCTGGCTATAGTTAAAATTATGTGTAGCAGCTCTTGCACTATTCCTCTGTGACTCTTTCACCATTGTTATTATTGTTATTATTATCATTATAAATGCTAACTATGAATTTTCTCATTATTTTCTTTATTATTTAAGAGTCCAAGCCAAGACTGGTGCCACCACAATGCTTGATTTTTCAAAGTACTGACTGAACAAAAGTAATGGCAGCAAGTACACTCATTTTTAAATGGTACCTTTCATCTTTATTTTAACACAAAAAGAAGGGGAAAAGGAGAAGAATAACCTAGCCTAAATTATTATCAAAGCTTTGGTAAGGTCAAATGAAACCGAGCATTTCAGCACAGCTCAGAACTTATTTAGAAACGATGATGATCAGGGTTATGGTGAAGGATATTAAACAAGATGATGGCAGTGTTCTCTTATACAAATGTGCAGGTAGGATCGTAATAGTATGCCAAAAATCATGGTGTGATATGCGGCTTGGTTTTAAGGTCACAGTTCTGTACTTTTTTTGTTATAGTAAGGGAACAAATGCAAAAGATAAAACTGCTTAAAAAGCTTCATGCTTTCCATGTTGATTCCCGGGTGGAGCCCAGTTTATCCACAGTGAGAGAGCACTGGCATCTTCATGTGAAGGGAGCGGGGCTGTAGGGGGAACGAGCAGAACGGCATACTGTTTTCATCTGACACACCTGTCTTTGTCCATTTACACACTTTACTGGGTAGCTGAAGTGCTCCCAAACAGGAGACTTTAACAACAGAAGAGGGTCTTCAATCTCTGGTTTCTTCTTAAATCTGTTGCTAGCCATAACGTCCACTAACCAGAGGCTGGGCTGCACTCTGTTGTTCTTTACAGAGGAAGCATGTGCATGGCATTTACTCTTTTGTGTAGAAATATTTGGTGCGCCTCCATTCTGTACCAAAAAATCCAAATACAGATACAAGTACTGTACTATTACACCCCTAGCAGCGATACTTGGATCAGTCATTTTTCCTTTTTTTTATATACCCCTTTTTTTTTTTTTTTTTTTTTTTCTTTTTTTTTTTAAATTTAAAGTACGTAAATGTGCTTTGTGTATTAAATTTAAGTACAAGAGTATTTCTTTTCTTTCATGTTCATCAGCTCGACTTCGAGGTGTCCATGACGGGTTGTTCACGGGGCAGATTGATGCAGTTGACACCAGTGCCGCCACTTATCGTGTCACATTTGACCGCAGTGGTTTGGGAACTCACACTGTGCCTGATTATGAAGTTTTGGTAAGCTCAATCATAGCACGCTGTGTTGCTGTTTTAATAAATGTGTTATTAAGCTGTTTATGGGGGGGAAAAGTCAATAAAAATGGCAGTACTATATCTCTAATAATAATTGTTTTCCAGAGCAATGACCCCAACGAGACCATGCCCATCTCAGCTTTTGCCCAGAAGCATCGATCAACACGCTACATGCAGAACCTCATGACTCCTCCCAGAGTGCCATACCCATCTGCTACCACTCCTGTCCACATGGTACCATAAAATTACATCTAATGACAGACACATTTGCTGTTTCATCATATTTTCCGCACACACAGTCATTAATAAATAACTGTCAAAGGTGGATTAAACCTGATTTAAATCTGAATAGGTTGAAAGCTAACAGGCAGCCAGTAAACACAGTAAACAACTTTTGGTTAAAACACTGTAAAGTAAACTGATGAAATAAACTGTAAATTTAGGCACATAAAATTGTTTTTACATGCATAATGCTGCTGATCCTGCTGCGAGAAGTTTAGTAGTGTGTGTAGTAAAACCCAAAACAAACCAAAAAAAAAAAACTGATTTTTTTTTTTTTTTTTTATTTTGATTTGAAATAATTGTTTTTTCTTATGAACAGGATAATGATCCTCTTTTAAGCCAGTCACCATGGAGGAACAAACTTACTGGTGCAGAAGGTGACACGTTGGGAGGATTTCCTGTTAAATTTTTAGTCCAAGTTGTAAGTTTTTCCTATCAAACTGAATACTAAAAGGTTTCAACCTAAAAGTAAACACGTGTTCTAACAAATACTTTTCCCCCCATTTCTAGACAAGGCTATCCAAAATCTTAATGATCAAGAAAGAGCACATCAAGAACTTGAAAGAAATGAACACAGAGGCAGAGAAACTGGTAAAAAAAAAAAGACTAAAAGTTACACACAAACACATTAAACTGTAACTGATGCATGTATTAAAGCTAACATTACATTTGTGTGTTGTGTTTTTTTCCCCCAGAAGTCATACTCAATGCCTATCGACTTAGACTTCCAGAAGCGATATGCTACCATCGTGGTTGAGTTGGAACAGCTCAATAAAGACCTCAACAAAGTTCTGCATGAAGTTCAACAGTTCTGCTGTGAAGTAGGTTAAAAGATTAACTTTTGACTTGATGTTCCAGAGTATCTCTGCCTTTCTAGACTTGACCAGCTGTGGGGGGGGGGTGGGGGGGAAATCAAGTTGATCAAAAATGTTCATCTGTCCAGCTTGCTCCAGATCAGGGCATGGTTCCAGCGGATCATCCCACAGAGCTACGGCGGCGTTGTGAAGAAGAGGCCCAACAGATGGTGCAGCTGAGCAATGCACAGAGGGATGGACAGCTGAGTGTGACAAATCCCAGCCTCACGCAGCTCATCTCCCGCCTCACTGCTCTACTCCTACAGATAAAGGTAGAGGATAAATTCAATCAAAGCTTGTTTTTCACTCATATGTAACAAAAAAACATGACATAATTACCCTGAATGTGTGCAGGAAGTTTCTTTTTAATGGCCATTGCTATTGAAATACTTAGTATGTGAAATAGTTTGCCAAATGTGTCAGTTGTTTATCAAGTCTTATTGTTTGTTTCAGTGTCTGGCAGATGGCGGAGATCTGAATTCATTTGAGTTTAAGTCATTAACAGACTCCCTAAATGATATCAAGGCATCGATTGATCCCTCCAACCTCAGGTAAATCACCGTTCAGTATTTTTATCTACTTGTACTCTCTGTTAGCCAAACCTTTTTACCTTTATAGTCCATGTAGAAGTATTTGTGATGACTTCAGTTGTTTTTTTTTTACTGTGTTTGCAGTTGCTTTCAGAATAATGTTGAGATCCACGTGGCACACATCCAGAGCGGTCTAAGCCAGCTGGGCAATCTGCATGCATTTGCCAGCAACAACACCAATGCAGTCTGAGTACCGTCACCTTCCCTTCCACATACACAGACACGAGGCATTTTGATGCCTTCTGTAACGTTGCTTTCACGTGAATCGTCAAGACTGAGGAGAATAAAAAAGCTCGTGTTGATGTTGCGGATAGCCATCTTCCAGTCCGAATTTGGATCACGTTCTGTCCGGATTCCTGAGATTTGTTTGAATAGAGATGATGTCACATATTTTTACCCTCCTGTTTTATTGTATCAAAATGTTTGTGCAACCAACTGAACACAAGCCTGAAAGAATCCTCAGCTTTTGCCACAATCCACATCTCAAAACTCAAAATTATTTATTGGTTTCATGTGCCAAACATTGATTCTAACAGGTTTTATAGTCCATATTTATTTATTTTTGCATAGGTTTGTATGGTTATGGAACAATATTTTGCTGTCTCTGATGTTCCCCTGTGAGTTTCTGTTCTGTTGCTCCACTGATGGTAAGCACAGGGGTATGTTAAGAATGTTTTGTAAAATTGTTTATTGTAGATAATTGTATAATATCTCTGATTATTAGAACTATTGTCAACATTTCTGCTATGTGTTCAGAAATGTCTTTTGTAATTTTCTGTGCACAGATAAGAGATTTTGATATTTTTATAAAAGGAGAACTCTGGGGTTTTCATTGCCTTTTAATTTCTAGAGTTTTAGCAACTCCTCATTTGGCATGGCTGCTGCTGCAACCCCCACAAAGCCTGCATCACTGATGTAACCTTTAAGTCAACAGTTCTTTCCTAGAGAATCTCCTTTTTCAGTTTTGTAAAGTTGTATATGAGTGCCTCAGGGCAATTGTACATAAATGTTTTGCTTTTTTTATATTAAACATAATATTGCTACATGTTTTTCAGTAATCCATTTTTTTTTTAAATTTAAGTCCAGATGATATGTTTTTTTTTCTTTCTATTTTTAACAATCAACGGTTTTATTACTAATTTTAATAAATACAGATTTACATGACTCTTATGATACATGTAATTTATATACATCAGCTGTTCTTAAATATCACATGAAGCCAACAAAGCCAGCCATCGCTTCATTTTCCCAATCAGAATCGGAGTCGCTGACATCTTGAGCTTCTTTGACGTGGATTGGAGAAAAGTGACCGAACCGCTCCCCTGTAGGCCTCAAGTGTGGATACTGCATTTGGCATCCATTATCCTTTGCCGTTGCTCGGTGGAAATTACCCTGGGTTGGGATGGGAGGAATCACAATTTTCATCTCTGGTCCAATGGTTTTATTTGGTGGGAAGTTGTCATACTCCACCAGAACTCTCGCACCCTGGTTGCCTGTAGTGTCTGCTTCAATCTTGGCATGATGCTCGTGGTCATTGGAGTAAAGGTGGAGATTACAGCCTGGGTTGGTCATGCTGGGCTGGTGTCGATGCATCTGCTCAGCCATCATTCTTGCTCCTTGCTTGTCATAGATGCAGGAAGAAGATGTATGGTCATAGCTGCAGGGCTTGGTTGTAACTGTGGTCCTATGAGGTTCCTGAGGACTTTGGTGCATTGCGGGCCTGAAACTATCCTCTAGTGCAAAAGCTCCAACTCTGAGAACCTCAGTGCCTTGGTTGCTTTCATAGGCTGAAAGTAAAGCAACATTTTAATATGTATTCTAACAGGCATAGGTTTATTTTCTATAGAGGAAGGAAAATCGATTAAATCAGAAGGTATTAGTAGCAAATACCTTTGTCAGTGCCCGTTCTGGTCTGGACCTGGCCAAAGGGGCCACCTGCTGGCGCGTTAGAGCGTTTCATGGACGATGTAGAACCGACTTGACGACGAGACTTGGCCCTTCTGTTCTGAAACCACACCTGAATATACAAAACCATGGCGTCCAATGAGTCCGTATGTCACTTTATTGATTAAGCTGACACAACAAATATTGTACTTTTTTTCACCCTAAGTGTATTAAGCAACAATAAAAAGGTAGATTTAAACACTCCACCTGAATTCTGGATTCTGGCAGCCCAGTTATGGCCTCCAGTCTCTCCCGCAGGTAGATGTCAGGATATTTAGTGTCGGAGTACACTTTCTCAAGCACCTCAATTTGTTGCTGGGTGAAATTGGTCCTCTTTCTCCTGTGGGTTAGTATCGCCACACATTTGTCGGCTTTCTGAACGGAGTTTGCGGAGTTAAAGAAGTTTGTTCCATCTGAGGCTCCATAATCTGTCAATGAAAAAAAAAGTTTGGAGAGACCTATGCGTAAATTACGCACGAAACCAGCTGCAACACCACTAAGACAGTTACCCGTGGATAAAAATGAGTCGGTCCCAGCTGCGCCAGACACTCACCTGAATTCACCATCCCGTTCATCTGCGGGGGGCCTTCGTGATACATTTGGAGTTGATTCAGATCCCTTGCGTGCCTGTTCCCATGAACAGCAGACATGATCCTCTTTTTTTTATCCTGACTGAGGGGAACCTGGCTGAGCGACTGACTAAGTTGGAGACTTTAGTGGTCGCCGGAGTTAAATCCTCCCGCGATCAAAGGTGATGCTGCGTGGATGTGTGAATGGGGCAGCCATCGTGGCCGACTGGCACTGCAGCGGCCGTACAGCAACTTCAGACGTCTGCAGGTCACTGGAGGTGTGAAGCCATCACACCTGGAGCGGTGGTGCGGCCGCAGGTCTGTCTAAAGGGCTTCTAATGGAAACTGTGGCCTCAATACACATCGGCAGAGAAAACATTTATCCGCTTTGGAATGGATAAAGCAATAATGGACCAGTTGCCGTCAAAGAGGAGTCGGAAACTGTCTCAGCGGAAATTTTTCCAGCAGGGCTTATATGGGTTTCCACCACACAACAACATTATGTTGTTCTCTGTTCACTTTTAATATAATGTAGGCTATATTAGAATGAAATGTATATTTAAATGTCAATAAATAGTTCTAAGAACCAAGCACCCAAATAAAACACATTATTTGTTTGAGAGCAGACTACAAAATACTGAGATGGATTTATGAGTCAAAACTTAGACTGAACAAGTATGAACCCAGTGAACAGTTCTTTTTATCTATCTATCTATCTATCTATCTATCTATCTATCTATCTATCTATCTATCTATCTATCTATCTATCTATCTATCTATCATTTCACTAAGCAAGCAAGGAATCTCTTTCAAGGCATTTGTTTCATCACTGATCTACACACCTTGGAAATAACTTTGCTTCCTGTCACCTTTCAGCAGCAACAATGTCAACTGCAATACACAAACCTCATACAAAAGTACTCCAGGTTGGCCTTTATTATTGAACGGGTCACTTCCATTTAAGTCAGAGGAGGATCAAGTAGCACCACAGATAGGTTAATTTGTTCATGTGTTTGGACAAGATTTGCAAGTGTTATTATTGATTAATTTTTATAAGGATCATCTTTTTTTTAATGATTCCCTTTTTTTTAAAATAAAATGTTTTTGTCACAAAAATAGTCACATTCTCTATTCTACATTTAACTTTGTGGAGGATATCTTCAGATTAAAAAGTTGCTGAAATTTTCTCAGGCTCTCCATACTCACAGGATTTGTAGGAATTTCTTTGTCCCAGGTTAAGTGATGAGAAGACTGTATGTTTGGGACTAAATTTATAGGAAATCAAAACATATATTTTAAGCTCACAACAGACTTGTTTTCAGAGAACTTAGAGCATCCACATCCTACTGTGGCAATGAACTTGATGCTGAGAATTTATTTGATAGCTACTGTCATTTCACATCAACATTAGCACTTGTTGATCTCTGTTCTTTGATACTTGCAGCTTTGTTCAGGTAGGATGTGCTCAATGGTTAAGACATTCACAGTTCATAGGTTGCTCTGTCTGAGGGCCCTAATTGGGTATTGCCATTGAGCACAGACCAGATTGCTATGCAAAAATGAGGGTGTTGAAGTTCCTGCTCCTTTGTGCCAGTCTGTGACAGATCCTCTGAGAACTGTGGGACATGAAAATGATAATATGCTTCTCATGCACTGATCCAGGAGACAGATCAGGGGCAATGAATAATATAATGTCAGCACAGTTGGTGGAGAATTTATATGGAGTTTTGCCTTAAGTAGTCATTAATTATATATTTGTCAGCCTCTTGTAGAAGTGGAAAATGTGTGATTATTATTAAAAGACATATTCTGATATGCAGTGCACATTTAGGAAAGATGTACTTAAAACAATTAAGGGATTAATATGAGCCACATCCACTGGACAACTGCAACTGAATACAAAAGTAAATATATGTTCCCACCATTAAAGACCAAGCAACCAGTTGACTTAGTCACTATGCATTTATTCGACCGATAGACACGTAAATCATCCTCACAAGTTTGCAGAGATATGTTAAAATGTAAGCTGTCTTTTATTGGTTTTTTGTGTATTTGAGAGTTATTTCACAGAGTCTCGATTCATGCATATATTTTTAAAATTGTGCTTTCGAAAGTGTCATTAACACTGCAGCAACATGTTTAATGTTTTGGATGAATAAAGCACAATCTGAATAAATTTATTTAGTTACATTATTGCAGATATACTAGCATAACTAGGGGGAAAGTTGTTGGAATTGGCTTTAAAAATACAGGATTAATCAGGTTATAATTTATCTTTTTAAAAAGAAATATGAAAAACTAACCATTTCACATGTAAAATAACTGAACATCATAATCACTGAAGAAAAGTTTTTTTTGGATAAAATATTGTATTTGTAGTCATTTGTACCTTGTGTTGAAAACAAAACTGATTGAAAATGTCAAATGACAAAACCAAGATGCTTGCATATTTGTATAACTTTCTATATTGATTTTAATGGTTGTTGTATTAAAAGTAAAAATAAGTTCTTTAAAATGTTGTGGATCTTTCTATTAAAAGAATACCATAGTCATTGCACACTTAGTTCAAAAAGGTTAATGTTAACTTTCCAGGAGTCCAAACAACAAACAAAACAGAAAGAGGGAGAGAGAGAGAGAGAGAGAGAGAGAGAGCGAGAGAGAGAGAGAGAGAAGAAAAAACAGTGAAATGGGGAAAAAGTGGCTCAATAATCTGATGGCCAAGATTCAGCAATAATGTTTTGTCTTTTCTGTTTCTATGGTTTACCTTTACTGTTCATTTTCATGTAGCAAATATAATCAGTAGACGATACATAAATGAATGCCTTAGTTTTACAGTTGCCTGGATTTTCCTGAGGTTTACATTTCCATTTTGAATAAAGCGTCGTCATTATTTACATCAAGTGAAAAAGAAGAAGAAGAAGAAGAAGAAGAAGAAGAAGAAGAAACGGAACTTCCTGTAAACCTGAACGGAAGTAGGTACGTGGCTGCTTCAGCTGACAGTCTACATGATGGCGACAGAGGTTCAGAGCGGCGACCTCGACAGCGCTACGTCCAGCCGGCTCGAAGTTTCCATCGATGGCCTCACCCTCAGCCCAGACCCGGAGGGCGAGCAGAGCCAGGTCGAAGAGCCAGAGTCCGTACCCTCGGAACATGGGTCAATTAAGCCGGGTGCCGCTGAGGGCGAAGATGGAGAGACAGCCAAATCTGCGATAGAGGGGAATTGGGGCTTTCCTTTGCAAGAGCTGTATGGATTGGCCCTAAGATTTTTCAAAGGTATTCTACTTTTGTAACGATGGAACAGATTTAAAGTAGAAAAGCAGCCAGTTCACGTGCCGCTGGTAATATTGTGAGCCCATTTACCCATTGGCTGATGTTAGCAGGTTGCTAATATTAGCTGCTAGCTGTCACAACCAGAGCTGCCCATGTCAGACGCAGCATAATATTAGCTTCCTAGCTAATCAGTAGCCGAGCATGCTAACTAGCCTGTTGGCTGACCGTTTAACTGCACAATAAGCACCACTGCTCAGGTGTCCGTTTGCATGTGGCTTGAAGAAACTTTAATCCGTTTGTTTTGCTTGTGGTTTCTTGCTTTTGACATTTTTAGTGGCGAAACCCAAGTCATGCGACTGCTCCATCAATTATAGCAGGAAGTTAGACATGCTAACTAGATGTGGTGGCTTACAATGATTTGCTTGGGAGCTGTAAACACGCCCGTCATCTGCTGAACTGCTGCAGCTGACTAGTCTGGTTAGCCTGAAGAGAGTTCTCAGACAAAGTAAACGATGAGGTCCTGCTTTGAAGGACAAAACTTCTGAAGGGCAAAAATGGTCGTTTAAACAACCTCGATGATGCTTTTAAAATGCATATATACATATATATATATATATATATATATATATATATATATATATATATATATATATATATATATACACACACACACTAAGCAGCCAAATGTAATTTTCATATGAACACCATTCAAAAACTTGTGATTGCTTTGCATGTCTACAAAAAGTACACAACAAAAATATATAGTGTTTTAAATGAAGTTAGTTTATATTAGATTGCAAACAGGTTCATGCTTGGTTCCTACTCTGTTGGGTAACTATCTTGGCTTTGTGTTTCTTGCCAGTACATGAGTCAGGGTTAGGCCTTTGTTTAACTCCTTCAGCAAGGAGGAGTGTGTTTCTTGTCAGTATAAGCAATTGCCAGTATAATCATAGTTGGTGATTGTTACTGATTTAGGAACAGTGTTATCACAGAAAATGGTTTTTGTACCGTTTTTGCTTTGGTATTGTACACAGAATTATTTCTTAGTATTTAGAGGCTTGTTTTTGTGAAGTTGGGCATAAAAATACAGGACAGAAAACAACAAATGCAAGCATTTTCCCATTTTTTTTATTTCAGAAAAAGATGGCAAGGCCTTCCATCCCACCTATGAAGAGAAGCTTCGACTTGTGGCTCTCCACAAACAGGTGTCACTGGGTCCTTATAATCCTGATGCTTCACCGGAAGTCGGCTTTTTTGATGTCCTTGGTAACGACCGCAGGTAAGCTCAGCAAGTAACTCACTTTCCAATGTGCACATGGAGTACATGCCTTGCATTCTCATTGCTACTGTTAAGCAAACAAGACTTTTCATTCATAAACAACTGATGCAGGCGTGGATGCATGGTAATACACTTATGGGAGCATCCAATGTCTAAGAACTTAAAATCAATTAAAATCTATAGTTGACATCTGCCTGTTTTACTCTACTGTACAGAATTCATTAATTTTCAAGTTATCTGTCTAGAATAGTAAATTTGGATTTTGATTCATTATAATTGAAGTGTTTTCTCTAACTCTATCCCCATTTTCCTCTGTGTGTAGGAAAGAGTGGGCATCTTTGGGTAACATGGAGAAGGATGAAGCTATGGTGGAATTTGTTAAGTTACTCAACAAGTGCTGTAACCTCTTTGCGCCATACGTAACCTCACACAAGATTGAAAAAGAGGAGCAAGAAAGGAAAAGGTAAGGTGCTCTGATTTTTTTGTCCTCCTTATGGAGTTCCCTTCATAGTTTAAATGTAGACTTGAGTTTACTTTGCTTTGTATGCATCCAGAAAATCTGTAAACCCTCAGATACTGTTTATGCTATTAATTTATAGGTAAATATGTGTACATATTTAACATTTTGTCTGGCAATTATCAGGAAAGAAGAAGAGGAGCGTCTGAGGCAAGAGGAAGAGGAGAGGGAGCGCCAAAGGCAGGAGGAGGAGAGACGGAGGCTTGAGGAGGAAGAAAGACTGAGAAGAGAGGAAGAGGAGAGGAGGCAGGCAGAGGAGGAGAGGCTACGGATTGAGCAGCAGAAGTATGTGTGTCAGATTGAGATGCTTGTATAGTGTAAGTGTTTGCGCAACATCAGGTTTAGACTTCAGCATGACTTTTGACATTGTCATCCCTGACATGCAGGTGATGACAGGGCCATTATTTCTTTTCTTTTCTTTTAGTTTTGAAGCTCAGACAATATCAAAAAAGGAAGAAAATCCCACAATAATTTGTATATTACAAACTTGGAAATATTGTTTAATCTGTTTTCTGTATGGTTATGCGCTCTACTAATGTCAAGCCTTTTTTTTTTGCCTTAACTTAAACCAGACAACAGATTATGGCAGCACTGAATGCCCAGACAGCGGTGCAGTTTCAACAGTATGCAGCACAGCAGTACCCAAACAGCCCAGAACAACAGCTGGGCCTCATCCGTCAGCTTCAGGAGCAGCACTACCAGCAGTACATGCAGCAGCTCTACCAGGTCCAGCTGGCCCAGCAGCAGGTGGGATGTTGGGTTTCAACAACAACAGATGGATGAACCAACAGATTGGTTCAGTTTTAGATATGCATTAAAAATGGATGTAATGTACAGAAATGTCATTTATCATCACACTGTAAACAAACTGATTGGTTTATGTCATTAGTTCAGTTCATGGTATTGATGTTGCACTGTTCTTCTTGTCCCAGGCTGCCTTACAGAAGCAGCACCAACAGCAGCAGGCTGATTCAGTGGTGCAGGGCACCTTGGAATCTACCAGCTTCAACAGTGGGGAACCCATCCCCGCCTCTGCAGCAGGACCACTGTGTGCTGTCTCACCACTTGCTTGCGAGGAAGCTCCTACAGTCAATGGAGGCCAATCAGACTCTTACTCAGAAAGCATGGACAGAGAGCCAGAGCCCGAGCCAGCAGAGGAGGTCTCAGAGAATGGACCTTTATTAGGTTGGTGGGCTGTGGTTTTGTTTGTGTCATGAAAACAATTGAGCTGCTGAAGCTGATCTTGTGCAGGGAAATTTTTCCTTGTTTAGGTAAGAGCTGAAGGGCAGAAGGAGAGAGCTCTGTGTCAAACAAAGCTTGATACCAAAGCTGAAACTTGACTCTTATGTGCTGTGTCCTTGTCATTGTGACCTGGAGAAACACTGGAACACGTGATGCATGATAATATGCTTGCTTAAGTGTAATCTAGCCACATTTGGGAAGTGGGGGAAAAAAAATCATATCAGCCATAAGCAAGGCCTTGGTTCACACCAGGCATCCTTGACCAAATGATGAGTGATGACTTTTCCTCCAAAAAATGTTAGAAAAGGTAGATGGATATAGAGCTGCATGATACTGGAAAAAAATTACACTTTTTTTTTTTTTTTTTTTTTTAAACTGCAATATATATTGCAGTATGAAGAATACAGGAAGTTTCAATAGATGACTTACATGGCACTTTTAGTTACATCATGATATCTTGTTGATAAATAACCTGCACTGATCTTACCTCTTTTTGTGCATTTAACAAGAATAGTTTTTATCTGTATTTGAGAGTTTTTCTGATTATCTTTTTTTGCTTGCTTTTATTATGCTTGGTCCTGAGTAAATGCTTCATTCTATCATGTCTCATTTATGACTGCCCACATTGGAGCAGTTGTCAATGAAAACAGATGGGCTCCTCTTCTGCCTCTGCAGGTCACAGATGGACAGATGGACAAATGAACATGTTGTCTTCATTTGCCTCCTACATTGCAGGACCTGCAATGTGACTATTGCACATACGTACAATTTGACAACGGTGCTCAAACTATATATTGTGCAGCGATGGATGGATGGATAGCTGTGTTTGTAAAATCAGATGTTTACCACTTGAACACACACCATTTCTCTTTGATCTCACACAGTACATAAACAGATGAGTTTGCCAGTTTGGGATTCAGTCTGTAAATATTGGCTGGAAGAATTTACAAGCAAATCCAATGTTTCTTCTGTTATGGAAATCCTAAAAAGGTAGATTTCTACAGTAGATTGCAACCTGTCTTTTGTTCCCTCATCACAGCAGACTCGCCGCCAGTGATAGCTGCGCCTTCCATGTGGACACGGCCACAGATCAAGGACTTCAAAGAGAAGATTCGCCAAGACGCAGACAGTGTGATCACAGTGGGCCGTGGCGAGGTGGTGACAGTACGCGTCCCCACACATGAGGAGGGATCTTACCTGTTCTGGGAGTTTGCTACAGACTATTATGACATCGGATTTGGGGTGTTCTTTGAGTGGACAGATGCTGCCTCTGCTTCAGTCAGTGTGCATGTGTCAGAGTCCAGTGATGAGGACGAAGATGATGAAGGTAAGGGATTCTGCTGAGATATATCTAAGCCTGCAGAGACATTGCAATCCCTTTACGCCATTAATTAAACACAATACTTTAAATTTTAATTCAGCGTTTTGAGCTTTAAAGGCTAATGATTAGCATCATCCATCCTCAACCATTTAAGTGCTCTTTTGCAGAACTCCTACTGTGATTTGGGGTTTTCTAGTAGAAATTTTTATTTAAATGTAATGAAATCTTTAGGATATATTTAATCAAATTCTGAACTTTTAAATCAAAATTTGATACTCATTCAAGTCATGGTTTTTTCTTTCTCCCGCTTTCACTTCAGAAAGAGCTGCTGTGCTATTAGCTTCTACAGACATGAGTTATTGGTTTTCTTGCTTTACTTGTGGTGAGAATATGTGTATACCATAAAACATCCACTTAGTGTTTCCATAGAAGCACAAATCCTTTGTTTTCCCTGCCGGAAACCAGAGATGTTGTTGAAGCAATAGTGTCTCGTCATATTTTAAGTTGAGCAGTAAGTCGTATTGTGCAGAGGGATTACAAAATCTTTTTGAGATTTTATCACGTTTAATTCTAGGAATGCATGGATTTGGGCAAATACAAGCTGTGTTTTGGTTTGCTCCCAGTAAAAATGACTTCCATTTTTCCTTAAATGCAATTTTTTTTTCATTGTGAGAGTTTAGGAACAAACAAAACTTGAATTTATTTATTACTGACAATGGGAAGATCTCAGGAACTGTCATACATATATTTGTGAATAAATGTCAGGTTTCCCTTTGTTTTTGTTTTTTTTTTCCCTCGCCAGCATATTACATTGCTCTTTTGCCTTCAGGTGATCCTCCCACTGAAGAGGAGAAGGCAAAGAAGGAGGCGGGGAAGCCCCAAGTGGATGAGATTGTGCCAGTATACCGGCGGGACTGTCATGAGGAGGTGTACGCTGGCAGCCATCAATACCCTGGCCGCGGAGTGTACCTGCTTAAGTTTGACAACTCCTATTCACTCTGGCGCTCCAAGAGTGTTTACTACAGAGTCTATTACACCAGATAAGCCTGAATATGACATGGTGTGAGCTAGGGGGAGTGTATCTTTGTGTGTGTATGTGTATGTATGTGTGTGTGTGTGGGTGGAAATGTAAGTGGATGGGAACCTGTATGTGTGTGAAGAAGTTGTCTGTTCTGGACAAAAACCACCAGAGGGTGACAAAGAGACACATTTGAAACCATTAACTGCAGACTGGACTAGTATGTATGACCTGTGTGGGTGGGTGTGTGTGTGTGTGCTTAACCCAGGTTTCACCCTTGCCCGTTGCTACATCCTGTCATTGAGCCCGTGGAAGAGGAGTGTGCACTCCTTTTGTAAATTCATCACCTGCCCTTGCTGCACTCATATACACCAAGTTGTAGGACTGTGCTCTTAAATTGTGTTTTACCCCCCCCCTTTTTTTTTTTTTCCCCTCCCCCTGGTCTCCTCTTCCATGACCACCTTGGCCCAGCACAGTCCACTGTGGCCTTGTGGCTGCTTCTGCCCTGACTGACTCTCATAACCATGAAGGAAACTTGGCAAGTCCGACACTGTGAGCTAACGTTTCCTGATTGGTGGAAATTGTGGTTGTTTATTCTCACAAGAACACGGTAATTGTTGGAAGTCCAGTTTTATTGCAAATGTACATCATAACACTATGCCTTTTACACAGAGATCTTCTGATCTTTCCTTAATCACACATTCAAAACACCAACCTTCATTCGTTTGGTTTTAAAAATGTAGTGTGCTAATCCTTCCATAAGCCATCATTTGAAGGACTGATTAACAAAAGCAGTGGTCTAATTTCTGCACATGAATGGTCTGTTTTTTCACCTTTTATGACTTGATGCAATCTGACAGATTTCTGGTTTTGTGAACACAGACATTTTAGTTTTGTAGTTCAGAAGTTAACAATCAGATTCCTTTAAAATACACCTGCAAATGTGTATTTTTATTCTTTATTCAGGCAGTTGCTTTTCTTTTACAGCCTGTTACGACATCCCATAGAAAACTCTAAAATTGTTGCTCATCGGTTGTCTGAAGAATCACAAAAAGAGGCACTGATATTCTTCACATTTTTTGGGAGTTTTTTATTTTTGTTTGTTCTGATGTCCATTTTAGCGTTGCTGTATTGAGTTCTGCCATCCAAGTGCGTACAATTTCACTAACCATCCATGTTTTGCAGGTCATGACACTGTTACAAGAGCAACATTCAGAAAGTCCTTTTTGCAGAAAGGCTGAGTTCCATTTTTGTTTCTTGTATGAATTGCCTCATATTGTCAACAACTATCATCTCGAGTGTTGTGAATAAACTGAGATGACTCAAGTAGGTGACATGGTTGTTGATTTAATTGTGACATGCAAATGTATCCTTTTTTTTTTTCTATTTTTTTTTTCTATAACTTTTATCACCATAATTCTTTTCAGCTCGTACGCACATGCTTTGCTGGCTGTGCTGTATGAGCTGAACTGTACTAAGAAAGGCTCTTCAGTGTAGAATGTGCCCTGTCAGTGTTGAAGACATTTGGTTTCCCTTAATCACACTTCTTACACACTTCTTTTACCCTCTCCCCACCCACCTTGTGTGTGTGTGTGTGTGTGTGTGTGTGTGTGTGTGTGTGTGTGTGTGTGTGTGTGTGTGTGTGTGTGTGTGTGTGTGTGTGTGTACGCGCAAAATATATAAAAGGTAAAATGACTGAAATGGAATATCTTGCAGTCTGAGTAAGCCTCTTTCCTGAGTGTCAGATATTCACCTGATCACATACTCCCAGGTCTAGTCCAATCAGTGGGTTGTGTGGCAAACTCACCAACTATGGCCTCACGGTGTCAAGTTCAACACCATCTCTGTCCCCTCATGATTTTCTTTCATTTGTTATTGCTCACCAAATGGTTTGAGTTGCTCAAACCTTGTATGTAAATAATTCTATGAATGAGTTATGTATGGGTTTTTAGATGTGGAAGAAGGCTATGGTTTTGCAAATCAATGCACTGTAAAATAAGGTGAAAGAGATTCCATTTTACCTTCAGATGAAAGTCCCTAATTTGATGGAAGTATGAAATTGTAAAAACTATGGACGTGAGAGAGAAGTTCATCTTTTTGTGTTTGTTTGACTTGGTTTTCTTTTGGTTTATTTTGTTGGAACTCTTAAAACTTTTTTGGGCATATTTAATCTTGATTAAATTTATCTTCATCTCCAGAACTCTATGGTTTTCTTATTCTTACTTTTGGCTGAGATTTAGCTCCAATATTTTAAGCTACGGTTTCTTAAATCTTTCATTTATGTATTTGGAGAATTACGAATTTGACAACTTTTTTTTTTTTTTAACTGAAAACCTTTTGTCTCATTTGAAAAAAAAAAAAAAAAAAAATTAAACTATTGATTACTCAGTTCAGGAGTACAGTTTTAACTTTAAAAAAAAATTTTTATTAAGCACTTTTCTTTCTTTTTTCCTAATGCAAGGACACAACAATTGCCTTGGAACAACTGAACAGGCCTCTTTCCTGTCTAAACACATTTTCTGCTGAAGGAAGGACATGTGGGCATTAGTCATGTGTAACAGGATGAACGAGTTTACAGTTTATTTTCTGTTAGTCACATATAGTGTCACAACATTCATTGCAAAGTAATCCAAAGAACAGTCGTCAGCGTTTTTCTCTTTTCGGTTAAATATTGTGTAACATGTCAAACTGTTATCACAGATTATTCCTAGTTAAGAAGAATTTGAAAACTTCCAGTTTGCTGAGAAAAGGGAAAACTGATGGTGAAATCCTGCCTGGGTCACATTCTGGTACCATTAAATGTTGCAATGTTCTTTTTCTGACACCAGGGGGCGAAAATGATACTATAGTCTTCAATCTAGCGAGCCTAAACCGTGGGTTTTAAAAAATTCATCCGCAGATTAGTGACCTGTTTGAATTTTTTTTACTCCTATAACACTAAAGCACAGCTGAGTTCAATAATGGGTAACACTTTTTGTTTTCCTCATTGCATCGAGCTGGAAAACCGATAAAAGTTAACTTTTTCAGCAGTTGGAAAGTCAAATGTTGGACAAGTAGAGGACCTGGACAAACACGTATTTTACACACACACAAACACACACAAATTAGTTAATTTGGAAAAAAAAACTGTCCAAAGAAGACGTCCTGTGAGCATTTTAAAATGTATAACGAAATTGTGAAATGTCTAACTGGGCCAACACCGTCTCAAAATAAATTGGC
Source organism: Telmatherina bonti (assembly GCF_933228915.1). Classification (NCBI taxonomy): domain Eukaryota; kingdom Metazoa; phylum Chordata; class Actinopteri; order Atheriniformes; family Telmatherinidae; genus Telmatherina; species Telmatherina bonti. Next base: position 21,304,724 of record NC_136614.1, on the reverse strand, counting down.
AAAAAATGGAAATGTATAAGCTAATGCTGTATAAGGGGGTCTTTATTATAGCAATGTATTAAAAGCTGTTTGCATGTACGACTGCAACAGCTGAAGTATGAAAAATAGTTTCTCACATTTGTCTGAGATTGTCCATTATCACAATAATGCAGAGTAGCTGCACCATGTCTATGAGCTGCACATTAGCTGTTAGCTTGAAATAAAGCTAGCTAATTTTACTGGTTGCATAATGTCATCAGTACTTCCTGGTTGTTGCAGTGTTGCTTTTGGTCTGTTTAAATTAGTCATAATTATGAAAAATGGTCTGCTCTTCCATAGTACAGTATGCCTCTCTGAAAGGTTCCCCCATCTCTTGGATTGTTCATACTGCAAACACCACTTCGGGAGCCTGTACTGATCATGGTAAGGGGGTTGAATTACCGAGTTGATAACCAGATTTGTACCATACCGCTCATTCAGATGCTGATTGTCTTGATAAGTCTCCCCAGTTATCAAATGAGATTAATTTGCATTTTCACAAACCAGAACGAGGCTGATCTTTAAGCACTGTGTAGCGTCATTCATTCATTCATTCAATCATTCATTATCTCGCTCGCTCGCTCGCCCGGGGAAGCTGTATTATTATTTGACATTTTTCATCAGTGTCACTTAAAATTGAAATGTTCCTGACCTTTAGTGAGGGGTGTATGTAGATATATGTCTGTAAGTGTGAAAAATCTAATTTGGTTTACTTTTTAAAGATTTAGGCTAAAACCTCCACAAGAAAGCTACACATTTTTATTCACAACATTTTGTCATTTGTACAATTTCTTTTAAAATATTATCTTGGATTAAAAAGGTTTTGTATGTTTAAAGTTTAAGAAAACGTGTATAATGAAGTAATTATTCATCTATGGGAAGTTTAATTGTAATATTATTGATGTATCAAGGCAGAGTAGGATGATGATAATAAAGAAATAAACTGTTGTGAAAAAAAAATCATAATTTTTTTTGATAAAACAGGTCATATAAGATGCAAAATGTAATTAATATAGAGTCATATGATGTAATTTGTTGATGGAGTCTGATAAAAAAAATTCCCACGGTGTATGGCGTCTTGTTGGTGCCATTCCGTGTTCAGCTTGTGGAGAAATCTGCTCCGTGTTTTGTGGCTCACCACTCCCTCATCGATCTGGAGGAAAAGCAGGTATCCCCTCTGTGTAACTGGCTCCCGCTCCAGTTGCTACAGGTGGTTGAAGTATACTCCGGGTTTTTATTTACACTTTTCCCTACTTTTCCTGGTGTGCGCCGTGTCTGGTTGGATTTGAATAGACTTTGAGAGGCAACGTCTTCGCTTTACAGCAGCACAAAGTCCCATGCTTTGAAAAACAAAAAAAAAAAAAAATATGGCGGGATTGAGGGAATATGTTACTCCGAAAATGACATGCACCGCAGTTATGGAGATTTCCTTGGGTTTGTTTTAAAGCGCGGAGGTTTTTCTTTTTGTCTTGAGTACTTTTCGCTCCCGCTGAAGTTATTGGTATGATTTGAATATGCCCTTTCATCAGAGGACTGTTGAGCCGCGGCGCGTGAGTAGGTTGTCGGCGAGGGGTGGCTGGAAACCCAAGGAAGAAGCCGGCAGGCGCAAACTGCGAAAACCTGTTTTATTCTACTCTTTGGATGAGGTCTGCTGTCATACATTTACCAGCATAATTCACCAACTTTCCGACCTTTCTCGACATGCCAGCGACATCTTCCTGGGCATTGAGATGGAGGCAGGGATGGTGTTCAGGAGATCCTGCAGGATCCAGGGGCGCCTACACCTTCTGCAGAATCAAATCGGCAAGTTTGATCCCAAGAAAGTCAAAATCCGTAAGTTTTCTATACTCCTTTGTGTCGCATTGACCTTAATGTTGTAAAAACAGAGACATATTCATTATAAAATGTTTTCAAGTTCATATGGATGACTATAATGAACCGGCATGGCATGCTTTGTGCTTGTCTTCAGTGGATCAACAGAGAGCAGGGTCACATCTTATTTGGAGGAAGAAAAAAAAAAAGATTTTTGGGACCTAAAAAATTGAGGCAGGTGTCACTTTTCTTCAGGACTGTGGCTGTTTTCATTAAATTATATAGTCACGGTTGAGGGGTGCTAAGGTGACCATCATGTTTTGTCCATTGTCATGTTCAAGTAGGAGTGGCTGGCGTCCCATCAACACATGGCTGTTGTGTGTTAATAGAATCATTGTGCCCTGTCAGAAATGATGGATCTCCTCTCAACATATTGACCATCTGTGTTCGGCCTTAAAAGCAGAATGAGATAACAAAACAAAAGAACACAAAGCCTCCTTTTCATCTCTTATTGCTGCTTTAAGGTTGTAAACAAAGTTTGCCAACAGTGGGGCAGATAGAAAATCAATTTCTTGACTTGATGTTTATTTGTTTGGCTTGCCACTGTAAAGCTGTTTCTTGTGGTTTCACAGTCCTAATAATTTAAGTCAGAATCTGGCTTGTGCTACCGTGCCTGAGTCAGCAACTTCACATAGATGTTATTTAATCTCTGTAGATACAGATCTGTAGCAGAGCCTCTTTAGACAACTGTTTCCTTTTTAACAGGTTGTTTTGTGCTAATGTTTAAAAGCGTGGCTGTTACTGGATCATGTTTCCCACTGATTTCCAGCAGTGCTCCATTGTTTATCAAATTGGCCTCAGAAATATGTTACAAAAATAGGATTAAAAGGACCAGCCCAAATTCATCTGAACATCAGCGAAAGAGGAGGGTTTTGTTTCTGACTCACTGACTTTTGTTTCCTTTTTTTTTTTTTTTTTCTTTCCATCGCCCTTCCTATATTTGATCTGTCTGTTCACCCAGTTTTGGGTCTGATTGTGACTCACACAAACTCAAAACTGGATGCGGGAAAGCGACAAGTCGAACAGACAGGTTCCAGACGTGACTAAATGTGATGTACAATGAGCAATAGATTGAAGACACACATGCACTGATGGGTTACCCTCTTCAGGACAGCTTCCACACAGTAAACCAATCCTCTGGATTATTGTACATCGTGACTCTGCTGCCTCTAGTATCACTCGCTGCTGAAGTTTTGATGGACCGCAGTTTGTTTCTCTTTAAACCAGCCATTCAGTCACTCAGTGCAGGCTAACAGCTGAAGACAAGGTGGGAGAAAGAGGACAGGAATGCAGTGTGTTATGTTGTGATCTGCAGTTGCCAGCTCACACATGGCCCTAAGCAAAGTGCTGGCTGTACAGAAGCACTCACTTTAAATTTATTACAACACAGACCTTTCAGCGAACCACCTGCTTTCTTTAGTGCCCTCTAGCAGTACTAAGGAGGGTTTTTTTTAAGTATGTCAAACAGAATAGCTGATGCGGATGCTTTGAATGGATATTTTAATGAACTTTAACTACATGAAGCAAAGATGTGTGGTTGTGTTTTAAGAGGCGATCAGGATGCAGTTATTGATCTACACATGATTACTGATTAGTGTTGTGTCAAGAAAAGTTTCCAACTTTAAATCCTCAGTTAAACCTAATTTTATGTTGCTTTTTGGAAGCACAAGGTAACCAGCTGGGAGGAATACACTGCATTACATAATTTTATCAGCTTATAGTTTGCATGTAAAAAGTTTAACAGCAGCCGGTCACTGCTGTCTCCTACTACTGTGGGTCTAACCTCAGTTCAGAGACAGATCATGTTACTGGTTAGGGGCAACATGAGGCCCCCCCCCGTTTTTTTTTTCTTTTTTGCTGGAAGGCTGCCATTGAAAGAAGGGTGTAATGGCTGTGTGCGTCTCTTGCTGTCTGCCTGTTCTCTCAAAGTAATCAGGGTAAGTTTGAACAGGAACAAAATTGGCAGATGGGATTTCCTGCCTGTGTGTATTTTGTTAGCATGAATCCATTTGTGCTGATGTAGTGGGTATCCGGCAAAGTTTAGAGGTTGTACCTTCCCGAATCAGTGGGGAACACCTGACACATAGAGTCAAGAGTTTAAACGAAGACTACTCTGGCTAGCTTTGACTAAACCGATGTGGAGGTCGCAGCTTTCTGCTGGACAGGCAAGTTAGTTCAATCTAACAGTGAAGTTAATGTTGGCGTTATGTTACAAACAGGCCACTCCAGAAACTACTTTATTCTTCTGCTGAGTTGGATGATTTACTGTTATTTGCTATATAAAATGGCAGAGACCGCCAAGTCATACCAGCAAGTGACCGAGCGCTTCTTTTATTCGTGTTTTCAGAGAGTTTTTCATCATTTTTTTCAGCTGATTTGTGAAGGCGGTGTGGGGGGGTTGGTGCCCTCCCTCTAGTCAAACGGTTTCACATGATGTACATGCAGTAGCTTGGTACCAAATACATGGAAGGGATGCTTGTAAATTATTGGCATCAAGAACAAAACCGAATTATGTACCATACTAATCTGTACTAAATCTCCTGACGAGACACTCCTTCTTGTGTGAGATGTTGACATTCTCACATTTGTGACTCTGCAGCTTTGGTAGTGGTAATAACACGCTTAGGCGTGAGAGCACCACTTTGTTGGTTACATTCAATTTGCGAACCACGAGAAGGGAGTAATTCTCACACACTAAATTTGGTGCAAATTCTGGAAATGAACTAATCTTCCCAAACACATGAGTGTCATGAACATTTCCATGAGAGTATTATTTTTCTCAGATTCTGTTGTATTATGTGTGACTTAAGTCATCCTGGCTCAACTTATCTGTGCTCCAGTTGGGGGTATATCACTGCAATAAAACCATTAAGTCACTCAGTGCTCTATAACAGTGGTTGTTTTGAGCCACAACACCCGTTATGACTGGCATTGGTGTTTTGGACCATAATATGGGTATTATTATGTGCATGCTGTGCTTCTTGAGGCTGTCAAGAGAAAAGACTGGCCTTCTAGCAACACACCAGCGTCACCTGTGAAAATAAAATGTCAGTATCACAACCAGTGATTCTGAGATAGATTGCGAGGAAGCTACAAGAACAGATTACTTTAGCTTGACTTGATGAGTCCATGTTTACTCATCCTGGCTTGAAAGAACAATGAGGAGTGCTCAAATTGTACGGTTAGAGCCTGTAAATTCTGTAAATTAAAAGTGTTTTTGTTTTACACAAGCTGGATGCTCTTGTTTTGGATTCAGTGAACCAGAAAGTTTAGTTATTTATCCAGGATATTTCAGTCGTACTTTGGAGCAGTAGGCCCTGCCAATGCAAATGTGAATAAACAGCTGTGAGATAGCAGAGTCATACATGTTTGGTTGGTTTTTACCAATGCTTTCAATCAACTGTGTTGACTGGAACCACGTCTTTAGCCAAGTGATAAGTGTTAGTATGTGTTATGTATATGTGTCACTGTGACCTTAAGGGGTTGTGATGATGCACTGTGTAATATCTGAGTTACGAGTGTTTGATGCTCTTCCAGCTGTCGTTGTTAGATGTGGGTGTCCTGTCCTTGATGTCTGTGTCCCACTCTATGCTGTGGTGAGGTTGCAGGTGGTCGTAGAAACATGAAATGTTACCCAACATTGCTGTTATGACACTTAAACACTGCTTAATGACAATGGTGCCTTTTACAGTGTTGTTGTCATCTGAACCATGTATTTTTTGTTGTTTATTTTTATTTTTATGCTAGCTATAATTTCCCACTAGTATTAATACATTATTTTTTAATTTTTTCAATTAATTTCATAACTCCACCAAGTAAACTGGCCACACAGTGTGGGAGTGTGTCTTTGATATCAGTTGTGTGATGAAAAAGGGAGTGCAATGATAGGGGAAAGAACAATGAGGAGTGGTCAAGTTGTACGGTTAAAGTAAGTTTTGTAAATTAAAAATGTTTTTGTTTTACACTGACTAATAAATGTGACTTGACTCGTAACATAGCAGCTGGGATAGCTAGCATACTGGCAGCAACATCTGATTGCAAGGAAATAAACACTCAAATAAAAAAAATGTGTTCACGTTTGCTTGAATACAGATGTTTTACTGATTACATTTTCCCCCATATATTTTGTGGGTATGTCTTGATGTAATGGACACTTTTTAAATCTGTAAACATGCTATTTGGTGGCTTGTAGTTATTGTGCATTAGACTTTGAGCATTTCATAGTTTTACAGATCATTGCTTTTCCCAAACACCACCTGTGCAGACTTTGAGTTGTGAGTACTCTGGAGGGCACCTCTGCATATGCAAAGGGTGACTTTAACTATATGTTTTACTCTTAAGTCTCATCTGCCAAATTTATCCCTGCGTTAAGTTGGGAATAGCTATTTTAACATTGAAAATAGGTCAAACTAGTGAAGGTTAATTGGAGCTAGGAGAGACTCGAAGCCTCCTTGTCAGACATCTTGATGCCCACCAGCTGGATCATGAAAACACACACACACACACACACACACACACACACACACACACACACACACACACACACACACACACACACACACACACACACACACACACACACAGTTACTCACAAACACTAAGGTTAAACTACATGTTTCCAGCTGACCTGCTCATGTCAGTAGTCCATGCTCTCTCTCACACTCACACACACTGAGCACTGAGCATTCCACCCTCTATCCCTCAGATATTTATAGCCATATGTCTTGACTGATCTTTCATCTGCTTCATGCTATCATGTTCAGGGTGTGTTGCTATATTCAAGTGTTTCTCAGACCTTTATGTTTGTGTGTGTGTGTGTGTGTGTGTGTGTGTGTGTGTGTGTGTAGGGGTTGGGGGGGGGGTGCTCTCTTGGCTTGTTGGTTGATAGACATTTGTTGCTCCGACTGGGACTGTAGCTTGTGAGTGTCAAACACTGCGACTCTGTTATGCAGATAACGATGGTGAAGCTAAAGAGCTTGAATACGATCCAAGTTGTGCCCCATTCAAGTCACAGTCATGACTGGATAAACTAATTACTGTTTATGCTTTTTGTTGTTGTTTTAAATGTTTTTTTTTATGTTTGTAAAAAAAAACATATACACACACACACACAGACATCACAGCTTATACTACCTTAATCCACTCTTGTCAGTATTCATTTAGGCTCACTGGTCTTCTCGTTCATTAATAGAAAGCAGTAATTACGCAGTCTGAATCCACAAGTCAGTTCCCACAGACTTTGTTCCAGAGAAAGGCAGCCTGGCCTGGTTCTAGAGGTCGACCTGCTCCCATGAGGAACAAAAGAGATGGTTAAGAACAACCAGGGGAAAGGAAATGTGAGGAGAAAAATAGGGAAAATTACTCAGAATTGGCTGTAGCATTTGAAGAATTGGGGGGATACTGCCACTGAACTGTGTCTGTCTTGGACTGTGTATATGAGTTTGTGAGAATGTGCATGGAGCTGCCCTCTCTCACGGTTTTTAGGCCGCCCTGCATTTAGATCCAGTCCTGAACAGAGCACAGAGGAGTCCAATGTGAAGATGGTTGTTTTTAATCTACAGATTAGTTCTCGCACATGTTTTTTCCCTGCAGGCTGTCAGTATTGGCATAACATCACTGATGACCGCCATGTATGATGTCCTGACAAGACGTGTCGCTGTGGCGCTGTCATGCAGTTTCCCATTTTAATGAAAATTTTGTCAGACACAAATTTGCTGAAATTCTTATGAGACGGTGAGGTTAATAAGAAAATGGTTAAATTTAGAAGTCTCTGTGTGTTAAGCCCTGATTTGAGGGGTAGTGTTAACTGGATCGCTCGAGTGTACAGGAATGTATTTTATCACTTATTTCATGCAGCATTAGATGATTGGACTCAGCTGTCTCTTCGGTTCATTGTTGGCTCATGGCCTGATTTAATGGTAGTTCTACCTACTGAGTCAGTCCGACTGTAAAGAGGTGAGGACAGGCCTGATTTATTTATAGAATACTGATTGACGGGATATCACAGTGTTAGAAGTAATGATTGAACATACGCTTCATGATCTCTTCTTTAACCAAAAAATCCTGAATAAATAGTTGAGAATTGACTTCAAAATTCAAACAGGTTTGCCACACACATGTACATGTTTCCATGGTCTCAGAACCAACATGTGGGACAACATGTGAGTGGCAAGTTGGCGGGGGATTGTGCTGTGGGGTAATCCAGAGTTTAACCATCCAGTGGGAAGATGAGCAAGATCTAATCCCTGACATGGTGACTTCTGCCCAAGACAAAATGGAGTTGGACTCCACAGGGTTTCCCCTTCTCACTTGCCTGACTTCAGTCTTTAGTCTTCATGTTTTGATAGGTGTACACATGCAGTAAATTGTACTGTATATATTTGTAAATGAGTCAATCCAGCTGTTATAGCACTGATTATGCTTAGGTATAATGTTTTTAAAGCATCAAATTTTCAGGAAGGTTTGGTCAAATCTTCAGGATAAATCTTTGTGTTTCTGTCAGCTTTTCTTGTAGTTTATTTGAACGTTTTGGGAGGAGCCAAAGTGAATTGCTGTGGAAAAAATGGTATGATGCAGAATACAGTACAGTGATTGATAGTTCTAGCATGAAGCCAAAGTCAACAATAGTCAAGAAAATTTCAATACTCACATTCACCTAATAGGCCTCAGCAAAACGTTTAACATGTTATGATAATATCTTTCAACTGTGCAGAAAATTGTTGCAGCTCTGTTAATATGAGAAATGTGATTGGACTACATTTTTGGATTGCAGTTAGTAGTTTGAGGCCCTGCTCCAGATTTTCTCGAGCTATTGTAGTGGAGAATTATTCTAAATGGCCAGATGTTCAGGTCTAAATGCGTTTCATCGAGAGACAAAGAGAAGAAAATGCTGGTACATCTCTGGTGTGGACAGAGATGAGTCTGCGTGTTTGTGGCTTTGCACCCCAGCTTGTGTCAAAACAAATGAAAGACAAATACCATTAAATCCAATGGGAAAGTGTGTCCAAACTTTTGACTGGTAATGTGATCTTGAGATATATATATATATATATCTATATATCTATATATATCTATATTGTCACGACCGGCACAGAGAGCCGTGACAACAATGAGGGAAGACCACGCTGTAAATACACACAGATGTATTTATTTAAAGAAATAACGCAAAGTATGTGAATGCAGCGTGTAAACGTGGACAATCAGTGGTGTCAAGTGGTTGCAAGTCAGTGTCTGATCAAACCAAGCTGTGGGCTGAGCGAGAGGGAGAGCAAAACAGCTCACAGCCTTATATAGGCAGGTGCGCTACAGCCAGATGCTCTGATCACTGGAACCGCCCATAGCACACCTACCTACGAACAAAAGAAAAACAGTTAAGCCGGGCCGTCACACTTCCCCCCAAAAACATAATACCTGGCCACAAAAGGTAAAGTCCTTCACCACTTGGAGCAGGAACATTTGAAACACAGGAAGATATAACCTCAATGCTGTGGTGTCAACAACCTCCCCATCAGAACACAGCATCTCCGGTACCTGAGAAGCACATTTAAGTCTTCGAACAGAGTGGGCTGAAAACAACAGCAAAAAAGATTACAAACAACGACAATGTCAAACGTTTGCGTTCAGGGCAAAGGGGCACGAGACAAAGCATCAGCCATTAGATTTTCTGTCCCCTTAATATGCCTAATATCCAGATTATAGGCTTGCAGAAACAGAGCCCACCTCATCAACCTCTGGTTGGG
>NC_136614.1:20962595-21290095 GCF_933228915.1 Telmatherina bonti | reverse complement strand
TTGTGAATTTTGACCTGCATTTGTGGTTTTTGGTAACTGTTTTTCCAGTGATTCTGATTTCTTTGTGGCTTAACTCTGGTGGATGTTTGCAGAAATCTGGACTTTGTCTGGTTTACAATTATTTACCTCTAGACTTTCCACAACCAAAACAATTTTTAATGGCTTTATTTCAGCAAGCCACATATTTACCACACCCTGCCAGACTGTGTGTACTGGGATGAGATGTGCTTGACATAAAAAAAAAAAAAGATTATCTGCTCTGTCTCTGCACACCTACACTCTCCCAAATCTAATGAGTGTTAGTGTCCAGACCTCTGACTGGTGATGTGCATTTTTTTTAAAAAAATTTTCATGAAATCATGTTCTTATTTCTGAGTTTAAAATGCAAGATTTCACTACAGTGTATGTCTATACTACATTTTTATTATCAGTATTCAAAGCCGATGTTAAAAAGTTTCAGCTTTGATGGGGACATCTCAGCTTACTTCTTAATGTCAGAGGAAGGAGAGTACACCCATGCAAATAGATAGAAGCTTTATTTAGTCTTCTCATTTATTTACTAATGGCTCAAACAAGTGGACCATAATATAATTCCTTTTTCTTTTCATGCCTGAATCGGATCCTCTGCTCCTCATCTATCTTCCTCTGTTTCCCCAGAGCTCTGTAGGATGTGTGCAAGTGTGTGTCTGTCACTTTGAAATATGACATACTGCCTGATGGAATCCCCATTGACTACTGAATTTTCCCTCCGTAGCAGCTTTAGTTGTCTGCCTTATCTACAGAGACCTTGTTGTGTGTTTGTGCATACATGTGTACTCAGTGCCCTTCAAAGCTTCCGTCTGCCAGTCTCTGAATTGGTACGAAGAATATTACAGCTACTACTACTACTGCTGCTGCTACCATCAATACTGCAACCCGCCTCCTCCTCTCAGTTACATACTGTCACACACAGAGTGGTGCAAAGTTTTTAGGTTTTATTCTGTGGACACCATTAAAGTTGTCCGAGGGATAAAAATGATGTTTAGAAAGGGTTTCGGCATGTGCACACATCTGCTGACAGAAACAGAACACTAGTCTACATAAACATGCAAAAAAAAGTTTAAAAGCCAGGAGGTGAAGCTGTGAGATCATGATTTATGTTGTCTCTTTGTTGACTTTTTGCATTATAACTGTAAACAACTACTGAGAAGAGGAAGGGCATTGGTGAACCAAGCAGCTGCAAAATTTATGTGTGTAATTTGTTAAAGAAGATTCCAACTTTACACTAAAAAAATGACAATGTGATGTATTTTTTTTCTTTGTTTCTAGCAAACCCCCAAATGGACAACTTGGGAGTAGTAATGGCAATCTGCTGTTTTTTGCTATTGTTTTGCTTCACTGACTTTACTTTCAGATGTTAAAATGACCAGCAATATCAAGCTGTATTTTGTACGTCTGTATTTTCCTCATTACAGGTAAATACAGACTTAAAATAACTGCCCTACAACTTGATTTGTTATTAATGTTCTTACTAGAGAAAATTCTCTTTTACTAAAGATGTTGGGGAAAATTGGTGAGCTTGTCTTATCCATAAGACAGATACTTCACAAATATGCTCTAATATTCTGGAGTTTTCTAAATGTTATGCCCCTTTTTATTGTTGACTTTTGTTTGTGTTCACTTTTTGATTCTGGATTAACATGCTCAAAGTTATTGACTGGTTACATGTTGGAAAATTATACCCACTATTTCATTCATTTAAATATGACCACAGTAAGACATGTTTTATTTTACAGCTGATAACAGATCTAAACTTGTGATTGTATTTGTTTCTTGTGATTGAAGAAACATTCCCTAAATTATTATCTATAATGCATTTAGGAGTGTTCAGATGTGTTAACTTGAGTTTAGATTAATAGTATGGGCAAAACAATGGAAAACAAGCCTCTAACTGTGATAATATTTTTCACAAACAAGCATACATGGTGTAATGAAAAAATTAAAGAGGTAAAAGCTAGAAAGTTGAGCTGAAAATTCAATTAAAGGAAACAAAGACAGCATTAAGTTCTCAAACTCAGTCTTACAGATAATTTCTGAAAAATAAATAGCAAATGTGTGTGTATAGAATGTGCTGTTATTGTTGGAGACAACGCATCGAATGGTGTCAATGTTCACTTGCAGGTTTACACACATAATCCCACACATCTGCATGCTGAACTGCTTCTACAAATCCAATGTTATGTGTCTGTACCCAGCAAACAGTAAGATGGACGTTTAGAGTCAGTAACGGAGATTATGAGGAATATTTTTTCATATGGCTGCAGAATGGTTAATCTCTTATACCCAGCTGGAGTTTGCCCCCTTTCGTGTGTCTGTCCTGTAATGTTGGCAGCTGGATGATGTGAAGTCAAGACAGTGGTAGACTATAGGAAACAATGTCTCCAGTTGTTTTACCTGATGGTTTATAAGAACTATGGGTGGAGACCTGCAATTGTGGATATCATTAAGTACAGGTTACTTTAAACTGTGTTAAATGTTGGCATTTGAATTTCCTTTGTACTACAAATCAAAATGTCTGAATATATTATGGCCGCACTGGCATTTAGCTGCTGCTATTGTTGGCTTGAGTTTCTCTCTGTCCCACACAGGTTTTTGTGCTGGTCTCCAGATTCAGATCAGGTCAGATTTTGAACAAAAATCCCATTTTTCTGTTGCCTAAAAAACATTTGCTACTCAAAATGAAAATTTCCTGCTTCAGTTGTGTTGCCCAAAGATATTTGAGCAGCTATGGTTGATGAAGAGAAGGGGCTTGGATTTTAATTGGCACACTGCATGTGCAATCTTGAGGCTGCAGCTGACTAATGTCCTGTTAAATTGACTCAGCTGTGTGGGGAATGAAAGTGAATGTATATGTGAAAGGAGGACAGGTCTTTCTAGCTGTTTGATTAGGTATGTTGCAGGGTAATGATGTGGTTTTTATTCGGCATCCAATGAAGGTCGAGACAACAGATCTGCCTGGCTGTGTTCACTGCGCACCCAGGCTTTTTTTAAGTGAGAAGGAGAATGTTAATGCAAAATACAAACATTTTCTAATTTTCTGTGTTGAACAGTTTCAGCAGTCACCAAGGAGTTTCAGACTGTGCGCCATGAAATAAGCAGAAAACAGAAAACCAGGATAAGAAGACAAAAAAGTTAAACAATCATATGCCTGTCACAACAACTATGTTTGTCAGCACAATAATTTTTCCAGAAATATTTGCAATTATCCACATTGTTATTCTCAGACCTTGCAAGTTCAGCTCATAGTTATATTGACAGGAACACTTATGCTGCTACAGTTTGTTTAATAAAGTAGGAAATTACTCCCCACAAACATCCCAGCTGAAGCCATCTGTAGCTATTGTGTCTCGCTGGAGGACAGAAAGTAGTCTTGTTGGAGAGTATCAGGTAACTATTATTGTGCACCTGTCAGTGGTGTCATATAAACTGAAGTTGTTGTAGGGCAGTTTCACTCATGCTGGATTCATCACCACTGCTCTAGAAGGTTCTGTTTCCTACCTCAGAGCCATATTCACCTGTTTTCTGGTTGTGGCTGTTACAAGTTGCATTGTTTCCTTTGCAACTGTTTCTTCAGGAGATTTCGGTCCAACTATTCACTCGTTTTGTTTACCTTGGACTGGTGTTTCTGTTGCAAGTTTCAACTAATATTATTGTACATAAGAAGAGCTGAATATTCATTCATTCATTTTCCCAACCGCTTAATCCAATTCAGGGTCGCTGGGAAGCTGGAGCCTATCCCAGCAGTCTTTGGGCGAAAGGCAGCTCGCCAGTCCATCGCAGGGCAGAGTTTAAACAATTAAATCATTTTATTGTCAGAAACTTTCCCCACAGATGATCTTGCATCACCTTGCACACCATTTTATGTTATTGTTTTGTTTTCCAAAACACTGTCTTGCTTTTCTAATACTTTATCCGTCTTATATGCTCTCTCCCTATTATCTCTATTATCTATTATCTCTCCCTCGTTTGATCCGTTAGCCAGAGTGGGGCCCTCAGCTGCTAACAAGGCAGCACCACATGAAAGAACGCCCCCCCCCCCCCCCCCCCCCCCCCTCCTCTCCTCTTCAGTTAAACACCCTCAACCCTAACAATGTGCTCCTACTGTCTGCAAGAAATGAGCTGAATTTACCCGATCAGCTGTGTCTCCTGCTGTATGGCCCTCATCACTCCCCACACCACTTTCAACCTCTTGGGACCAGTAGAAAAAACTTGGTCAAGAGCCTCAAAGGTCCTGAATGAAGTTGGGTTAGGGAGGCAGGTTAATGAGCCCAATGAGAACTCTTGGCCTTGAGGGAGTGGGCCTCTGGGCCGTTGAGACCATGGAAGGCTAGAGATAGACTGAGGGTCTTTGTTGTGGGAAAACTGAGGCGGCGATGAGTGGTCCGGATCGAAATGTCAGATCCCCCAGGGCTGAGAGGAAAAGGAAAATCCATCAATCTTTCTCTTTTATCAATCATTTATGTGTAAGTCTGGTCTTTGTTTACCACTATGCTATTTTATATAGCCAGTGTTGCAGTTTTATCTGCTGTGTCTCCTCCCTACAGCGTTTCTGGTTATTCCTCTCGTTCTACTGAACTGGTTCTCGTATGTAAAATAAAAACAAGGAAACAAAAAGGAGCATCATGCTGCCGGACCAACCCACACTGCTAATGCTAACATGCTTGTTTACAAACTTAGGCTTGGGTTGTGATGCTCCCCACCATATTTTCAATGCAAAATATGATTGGTATAAATAGGAGCTCCATTATAGCTATTGCACAAACTACACAGTAAAACAGTTTGCTGCAATGATGAACTCGTTTCTTTCAGAGCTGGGTTAAAAAATATGAATTGATCAATTTTAAACAATTCAAATTAAATTATTCCAATATTAATTCATAAAAGTCAGATTGGGATCAGATTACATTCACCTGTAAACCAGTTAGCGGCTTATTACCGCTTACATTAGCAGCTATTGCTATGACTGAGGGATCCACCATGTTCAGAAAAGAATGAATGTTATGAAAATAATCAGAAGTGACATTACCGTGCACATACCCCCCACCCCCAGCTACAAGATCAAGTTAATTTATTTTGATCTCCTGTAATATACAACACCAAGTCACAACTGAAGTAATTGAAAGTCACATTTCCCCAAGAGCAGGTTTACATAATTTCCCTTTATATAAAAAAACCAATTTGATTTTATTTATGTGATTTACATAAGGACGTGTTGTAGTGGCTCTCTGTCCACGCCCCTTGTCTGACCTGGTACTACACTCAGAGACAGGCACGTGCAAACACAGGTGATTACACTTGATGGAGAAAACATGTCGAACAGCAGACAGTCAGACAAAAATATGAGAATTTTTCTGAAATTTTTGTTCCAGTGAGGAGAAGTTGGAGTATTTACGCTGAGAGTATCATGCGCATCGTGGCAGTGTGCATAGCAGAGCAAGCTGAACCTCAACCTACCGTCATTGTAGTAATGTCTGAGTCGCATCACAGCTTAAAATGAATCCAGTTTTCCTTTTAGGTTTTATTAAAGTCAGCTCTGAACTTTAAGAATATTTACAGAGACTCCTCTGAGTCAAACTATCTTCCGGATATTTTAAAAGTTGGAACTTTTTCTGTTCTGTTTTTTCTTTTTTTTTTTTTCTTTATTTTTTTATTACAACACCTCTGGCTGTGAACATTGGGGAAACACTGGTACATGCAGACAACCATCTTTTGAATTGCATTTCAGAAGTTTATGTATAGGCATCATATTATCTTATTACAGTAATCTGATTACTCACAGAAATCAGATTTGGATGGTCATGTAAAAGGAATCTGTTTTATAAAAATGGTATCTCAGAATGTCTCTAATACTCAAGAAACATTGGTGCTGTTACATAAATATATGTCAATGTTGTGTACTGATTTGTTTCAGGGAATAAGCTATCC
This sequence comes from Telmatherina bonti, assembly GCF_933228915.1. Classification (NCBI taxonomy): domain Eukaryota; kingdom Metazoa; phylum Chordata; class Actinopteri; order Atheriniformes; family Telmatherinidae; genus Telmatherina; species Telmatherina bonti. The sequence continues at coordinate 21,284,131 of NC_136614.1, read as the reverse complement.
TGCTATTTTTTCTTTTTCTTGCATTTAGCTTCCAGACCAAAGGGTCCAAACTTTAGGTTCTATACAAATCTGCCCTTCCTTTCCCATCCTCCTCCTCCTTCCCCTCACTTTGTTTTCTTTATTTTGGGCTCTTGGATGGATCTGTGTGCCGTTGAGGCTGACAAGTCAGACAAGGGAACACACAACACAGAGGAAAGTAGATGCTAATTCCCCCTGGCACACCAGCACAGTTACACACTTGAAATTACACAAATGCAGATTCACACACTCACGATGTGACCTGAAATGAGAGGATAACGTATGAGAATAGACTGTTTTCTGTTTGTTTAATAAAATAGTTGGGGAGTTGCACTCATGACATACTGATGTAAAAAATGGAGAAGCACTGGTGAATTGGATGGTTTTCAGCTGGATAAGTCATGTCAGGTAACCGTCTGGTCATTCTCAAAAATATCTGCGCGTGTCTCTACAGTTATGAGCAATGGGATGTTTTATGTCAGATGCACAGCACCATGCCCTGTAACGTCACCGCTGTCAGCATGGAAGTTCTTTACCAAAGCTCATAATTTGATTAAATGCTTTTTTTCTTCACTGTGATGTTATCCATAAACAGTCTACTTGTGTTCAAATGTGTTGACGTATCTTACTTTTGTATTTCTGAAACACAAAGCGGCAAATGAGAACAGAAGCTAAGTGGCATGCATACAGATTAAAACAACGAGACACAGGTGTAATTGATAAGCAAAGTGAACCCAGCGAAACTCATGAACGGGAAACGGGAGGCTGGACAGAAAACAACTACAAAATAAAACATGAAGAACAGCTAAAGACTACACACAAAACCCACATCATGACACAAGGGTGAGTTGTAGAGGCAACACGTTAAGAAGGGAGACCCTGACATCCCTCTCCCCAGGGACACTCTCCAGCTCTTTCTGAGAGATTCCCATGCAAGAAGCATATAATTCCTCCACACAAGGTAGAAAAATAAGAAAGATAATGGCCAGCAAGCACCTGGTGGACGAGCCTTGGGACCTGGGTTGCACCTCACCCAAAGTGATGGCTAGGGTCTTGGAGTGCCAATAATTACTTTTATTTAGCAATTTATATAATTTCTTACTTGATGTGTGTTATTGCACTGAATTTGGAAATACCTTTAGCAATAGCGTTGAGCATTAGCCCTGAACTATTTGTCTTAATGATTATGCAACGCTGGCAATACATGTGCTCACTGGGTATGTTTGGCTGGTGAGAACAAGCAAAAGTAACAGTGAGGAGGTTGAGCTGGGCATTGTTGCTGCTGTAATATGGCGTAATTTCTTTGATAAAATCATTTTGTAATACATTTTCAGTGAGGTGTATTTGTACAAAACAGTGGTTATCACATAATCAGCCCTTAATTATAGGAATAGTTAAGATGAGGATAAAATAAGATCCATCGTCTTGAGGTGATTTGTGAGGATTAGTTTCTTTATTAACATGAACATACTGTTGAAATATTCATTGAAGTTTCTTTTACTGCAGAGAGTAAATGATGATTTCATGATCTGGCCACTATTAAATCTTAGCTGTCTACATATTTATAGGAGCATAAAATAATCTATTTTAAGTATATTACAGCTTAAATGAGGTGTATAAAAATGGAGCAGTGTGAAAAAGTAGTAGCAGCATGAAGGGAGGATGGGAGCGCTGAGTTTATGGTAAACAGTCACTAATGACATAACTAGGTGCCTTAATTGGTCAGGGTTGAGTGTGTGTTGAAGTGAGTGAGGGTCTTCAAGAAAACAGCTGCCTGCTTGGCTTCTTAAGACCAGGGGCAATAGGTCAGGGAAGTCCCCCCCCTTAACCAGCTAAGCTGTCTGAAAACACACTCGCACACACCCCCATGTCTCCTCCTCATATAGGGACCCAACCCAGTTGGCCTTTCATGTGGTTCTGAGCTCTGCAAGGAATGGGGAAGGGAGGCAGTTTTAGGGGGAGTCAGTCTAAGCAGCTCTTCTCTTTACTCTTCCATGTCTCATCCCTTTGTTTTAACAAAATCCTTGCACAAGTTGGGGGCTTCATATTTTTTCAAGGGTTGGAAGCAGCAGGGTGATTTGCGGCTTGGACTCAATCCCAATACTTTCCTCTTTGCTGCCAAAAAATGGGTGGAGTTCTTTGGGTGTAGTTGACTAAGTTTAGCCACATGTGCGGTTAAGCAATTAAAGGTCGCACCCCAATACTTTGTGAAAGACATTTTTCGCCCCTCACTCAGTTCATTTCTGGATTCATCATATTACTTCGGAACACATTCATAAACACGTCCATAAAGTGAAAACATTTGCAATGGGTCGAATCATTCTTGTTTTGCACCCACTGAGTCATTTTTAATTGTTTTGACCTACAAAATCCATTTCAGCCTTTCTCCTTTCTTTTTTTAGTCTTTCCTCCCCATCACCCGGTCTCACACAGAAGCCCATTGTGTGAGCTCATGTCTACCAACAACCCATAGCACGACCCAGACAGCTTGAAACGCAACACCACAAGTCAGATATGTCCATACACACTCACTGCAGCTGCTATCATGCATGTTCTGGAGTCTTGAAATCTTCTAGAGATCTTTTTGAGCAGCATGTAAGAATGCAAATATGTGTAGAAATCACTCCATACTTCTTTCTTCACCCTGGAGGTAAAATTTCCAGAGCAACTGCTGGTGAGATGATCTGCGAACGTAGCAGTGATTGCCCCAGAGCTTGTGCTGCTACTGAGCAAGATGAGCGAGTGTGCTCGCTGCTTTATTCTCTTTTACGTTCAACGTCTCTGGTGTTAATATGAAAATGGCTAGAGGGGTCTTTGCTCTACACAGCTTTTGTTTGTGGGTCTCAGGGATACAAAAAGTGTTACGCGTCCATATTTTATAGAATAATGTAATATAAGGACTCAATCTATGTAGTTTATCAAACTGCATCTTTTCCATCTGGTGGGTAATATGAGTTTAGTCTTTATCTGGACACTCCACTAAAACTGTTAACTTGTTTCTTTTCTTATTGAACTTCATTTTATTTCGTAAATTGTTTTCTTATCAAACAAACCTTGATAATATTTATTATGAAAGTGCTTATGAATCTAAAATGATCAGTTTCACTGTGATTTTTTTTTTCTCTCTCACTCCTTTTTTCAAATTGCCACATGTAATGTCTGTCCACATGGTCAAGCCATCACATAGAGTTGTTTGATAACCACTAAACAGACTGGCAACTCTTTAAATTAGTTAGCCTAATAGCTATGATCTTGTCTGTGTGGTTGATTGCCTTATGGCAAAAAACCCCCCCAAAAAACTCATGTGACGCTTCCCCTGCACAGTTCAGATAAAGGCTAACATCAAATGCCAGAGTTAAGGAATTAAAACCTGATTTGAAAGAAAATTAAAGGCTGAACATAACCATGAGAAACTAAATGTAACAATACAGTAGCAAAACAACAATATCTCGTGCAGCTTTAATAAAATATTCATTTTATTTTCATTGAACCTTTTTTAACTGATGTCAGCCTCCTCTGAAGTGTCTCCAGACTTTGTTTTTACAGGTTAGTTTCCACTGATAACTGGATATTTACTTGCTAGGAAGACAAAAGTTTAAAGAGTCAAAGTAAGCGACTTAGAGGAAACCCTCTGCAGATTAGAAATTTAAATTTTTGAGTTGTTTGATTTTAATAGCAGAGATTTGAAGTTTGTGATGGTAAGAAAAGCTGTGTTTATGACAAGCTTAGAGACGACTGTGTTATACTCTGGTATCTCAGTGCAGTGTAACCTCATGACAGCAAACTCATGTAAATAATAGCAGGACCTTGAAAGTGATGTAGTTAGTTATCAGTCATTCAATCGTATTATTGGAGCATCTAAAATTTTTCATTGTACACTTTAAGCTTCATAAACCTGGATAATAAAGTATGTAAAAAAAAACTGAAGCTAGGTGCTGCTTTTAAAATTTTACATGCTGAATATTGCAGGTTGAAATGTCAAATTTCTGAAAGAACATGGTAATTATTGTGTCTTGCTTTTACAAATTACAGTTCTTGTCTTCAATGGTGTGGTCAGTGTGCAATGTGATTGTGTGGCAGTGACATTTAACAAACACACTCCGTCGCTGTCTTCTCTGAGCTGTAGCTGTCCGCAGATGCTGTCCAGATACACACAGATATTAACGCACATGAACTGCTTCCTCACAGTGCCATTGGCCTCAAATCTAGCTCCCTCTTGCTTATTTCTTTGTGTTGTTTTCTGTCCATTCCTGTCTTTTTCCTTGTTTGAGCCTCAGGAATCATGGAGCACAGAAGGATGTTTTGAGGCTCAGTCAGATTCTGAAGCCAGAAAGGCAATTTTTTTCTGCATTTATGTGTTTTCTGCCTCTTTGTACAGATCTGTGTGCCAGTGCTTTTTTCCAGAATGTTGTTTTTGTGGGTAAGGTTTGAAGGCCTGGCTGAATTTCTTTTGCTGATTATGAGTGTGAATTTGACATGAAATGTTGTGGGGTGTGAGGAGAGAGTTAAACTGTTCCAGCATGTATATGTTCAAAACACACCCTTATTGGTTGTTGGTCTGTTCAACATTTCCCAAAGTCTTCCTGATGTTTCCTCATTTTTATATTTTATATTCATATCAGGTTTTAGTAGACAGATGCATTTAGATGACTTTAGAGATCTCAGTGGGAAAAGCAGTCAGGACAAGAAAAACAACATTACAGCTGGCGGCAGCTTTGTTGGAGAATTCTTGGTGTGCATTGGGACAGCTTCGATTAAAAACCATCATCCAGTCCAGTTATTTTACATGAATTCTTACTGGTAGCCTGTCTTTGTATGTAAGTTAACCTTTCCTTGTCCACACTTCAATCTATTAACCATGAACTAAGCCTTTGTCAACCTGGCATGTCCCAGCATCCTGTGGGAGATGGCGCTGTCAACTACATCCTGTTCTATTTCCTGCTCGCTATCCTCGTGGCTCCCCCAGAGCTTGGAGAGTCCTCTCAGACCTCAGAGGAAAAACGCTCTTAATCGGACAGCTGTCTCATCCAATCGCCTCCCTCAGATTGTTCTTTCTGATTGTCCCCCCCTGTCCAGTCACAGGATGTGACACGTCTCTTGCAGTTGTTTCCTGCTGGATTGGAAAAGTAGAACAGCAGTGATGAATTTGTCTGCGGAAAGGGTTAGCCAAAAGGTTTCCGCATACTTTGCAGGTTGTGATTAAAAAACAATAAAAAAAAGAGTGGTGTAGAAAGTTGTACACATGCATAATTACCTGTAAATACAGCACAGAGACCAACTTAAAATGATGTGAAGACAGACAATAAGACTGATGTGCAGTTCCAAGAGTCAGCCACATGTTTAGCTGAAGAATGACTTTTGTTTTATGGGTTTTATGGGTGTGAGCAGTGTTTGTGACAGTTATCTGTAATGGCTTCAGTATGTTTCAGTACCAGAGAGAAAATTTGGACACAGACAAAAGCTGGAGACAGCCGAAACAGACAAAGATGCAGAAGGAAAAAATGTTGAAAGGATGATGTGAAAATTAGAGCTGAGCAGCAGGGGGGTGACAGTCAAGGTCCAGAGCAGAAGCAAGACCCCTAATATTGCATTGTGTTCTGCAAATGCTCCCAAGTCATGAACACATCAAGCATTGCATTTTTAATTCAGAATTTTGCTTTTGTGTTTGCACTTTTAGGTTCTTACTTGAGGTTTAAACTTCAAACGCATCCCAGGTTATCCTTAAAAGCAAGGAAAAAAAAGCTACCCATTGTTCAGGGGTGAGTGCTCAGCAGCTTAGTCCTACAAAAGAACCCATTTCTAAAGTGTGTGCCAATGACCCCCAACTTGATAACTTGGAGGGGTCGGAGGACCTGTGGAAAAAAAGAGTACAGCCCACGTTGCATTGCCCTGGCAACAACAGCCATGGCAGATAGCGACCACATCACCGTAGCAACCTCAGGGTTCGGGGGGTCACCGTTTAGGGGCTCCAATGAATGCATCGCTCTCCCTCACACACACACACACACACACACACACACACACACACACACACACACACACACACACACACACACACACACACCCCTCTTTTTTTTCATGACAGGTTTTTGATTGGTCAACGTGTGTGTGAGCTCTTAACGCGTGCAGTGAGGCGGTGCAGAGGTTGCAGACTTATTTGTGCGTGTGTGCCGGCGTGTGTTGTCTTTTTGAAGGAAATATAGAGGCCAAGTGTTGCTGCTGGTTTGAAGCTGCATAGCAGTCACATAAAAACATGCCCGTGAAAGGGATTAGGATTTTGTCCAGTAAACAAAGAAGGAACCCCTGTGCAGGTTGGTTTGTTTTTATGTTCTTGTTGTTAGGGACTTGTGTCGTGGGGATTAATTTGTAAACTTAATTAACGAAACATCCAAGCATAACCAGAAAGCCAGGTTTAGTTTTAAACAAGCAGAATTCAGTCTTTTAAAATGAAGTAGTCAGTGTTAGAATCAGCTGAGGGGGAGATGGAGAGCTAAAGTAGAAAAATAAATGTGTGAACAGTGTAAATTGGAAAAAAGAAAGGGGGGGGGGCTGCTTGACAGACACGAAACTGGCTGCATTGTAGGATTAGAGCTATGTTAGCAAGACAAGGTAACAGGACTGAGTTAATTGGTGTAGAGAAGAGTGAAAGGAAGCTGATGGACTGAGGGGTGGACACTTCATTGCAGGTGACTCATTTATTCCTTTATTTAATAAACAGCAGGAGGGAAGCATGTGACACAACATGCATGTAAGGAACTCGTGTATTGTAGAATTAAACAGGACTAGTTGGAAGGACTAGTTGACACTGATGGGCATTTGTAGTGGTAGGTTGTAGTTAAAGTTTTTAGATGATGGTGGCTCTGGGAGAGAGTGGGGTAGAGGGATGCTTAAATTTTGTAGTCCGTTCATAATTTAGTAATGATTTATAAACAAATTGTACCTTGGACAGGTCTTAAAATTCTGCAGGGATTTTTGCTGTTGGTCGTTGTTGACAAAAATTCACATTTACATTATTTTATTGTGAAATAAACCTGTGTCTGTGCAACGTTAATGTCATATAAAGGTAGAAATTTTATATATATATATATATATATATATATATATATATATATATATATATATATATATATATATAAATAAATGACTCCTGAATAACTAACACCAAACAATTAGCATTTTCCACTAAAACCATTACGTTTTATCACTCCTAATGGGCAGCTGTGCAAAACAAAACTAGCATCATAAGCGTCTTGAGTTCACTTCATTCTCTTTTTTACATGCATGTTCGATCAGATGTCATACAGAAGCATTGTAATCAGTCTTCCTGCTGCTCCGCAGTCGCTTGTTGCTGCCTCTTGGCAAAGTGGTCTCTTGCAAGGTAATGAGAATCAGTTCTCAACTGACTTACCTGGTTGAATGAATGAATGAAATCAGCAAATTGAATAAAGAATTTTGATTACCCACCTATCTTTTGAGTAGCAACAAGAAGAGGTTTTACTGATTTGGATCTTACTGTCTTTGTCCTCTTGCACAGAGACACACACACACACACACACACATACCTGCTTATGCACCACACAACACTGTTCATCACAACAATAACTATATGTCCACAGTGTGAGTTTTGTGTAGCAGTTCTGCTTTCAAGGTGTTGGATTGGTAAACTCTTCTCTCTTCCATCTTCTCTCATATCATGTTAATATTTTTTTAAAATTATTTTTAACCTGTGTCATTAAGTGTTGCATAATGCATTTTGAGTGTTTTCCCTGTTTGTCAAACATGATGTTGAATTTTCTGGTAGCACATTTTAAAATGTTGTATCTGAACCTTGGCACGCAACGGAAGCTCCAAATTTCCTTATGTCTGCATCAATGTTGTGTAAACAATAGTGACATGTAAATGTATGATACCCTGAGATATCAGTAAAGCTACTCTTTCTCAAATTAGCAGTTCCCTTTGTGATGCTATTCGTGTCATTTTTTTTTACTGTGAAGCCATTCATGACGACTACCTGTCACCTTGCACTTGCATACAGATCATGGTGTTGAAAAAACAGGTCATGAATGTTTTCTCACCCAATCCACAGTGTTTAAGTGGTGGACATATGTTGGTCAAAAACAGTTGTTCCTGCTGTCTTGTGCTACTTTAGTCTCTAGTTTATCATGCTGTTTTATATTTAATTCCTTGTTTATGAAGTTAAGATGCACAGAGAATGAAAACACAAATGCTCCATGAATTTAAACTATATTTATGTTTTTCTTGTCTCCACATGACTATACCTGATATCTATTTGACCACTCTATGACCCTTTCTCTGCATCCCACCAGGTAAGTGCTTTTACTATTAGATCTTTTAGCCCCATGTGACTATTTGTTCACTGATTTACAACACTGCCTTTTTCTCTGAGGATCAAGACGTTTCTGGAAGAGTCCAGATGTTAATGCAATACTAGAAGCTTAACCCTATATGTCACAATCTCCTACTCTACAACTACTTTAAGCTCCCCACGTGCAACCACAGTGGCTGTTGAGCAGGATGGGAAGTTAATTTCTCAAATATTTTACAGTTATGCCCGGGAGGATGGGGGCGTTGCAAAGTGGTCAAGTGACGTCTGTTGTTTTTTTCTCAAGTAGTGGAAATAAGCCAAAGGGGGCTTCTTTATTGATGTGGGAACAGAAAGTGAAATAGCTCCTGGGGTGTTTGGAATCATTAACCTTAGTGTGTTGTCAGTGCTATACCATGCAGAGCCCACAGGCGCCATTTTCCAGTGTGCATAACGCACACAAAATCCATGGTCATGCTCACTCGAACCCTTTTTGGTTAATTTCTCCCTTCCCCCTCATTTTCCCCCAATGCAGTCATAAAACATGTCCTCACTGCAGTGTGCTGACCTGCTCTCGTAGCCCCCTGACCCACAACTTCTCTCTCCTCTGTCGTCTTTATGTGCTGCCATCAGCTCGCAGCACCACATGACTTGTCCAACCAGTCGATCAGCCACTTAGATCCCACTCATTTAAAAAAAAAAAAAAGAAGAAAAAAAAAGAAAGAAAAGTGTTTTGATAAGGAAGTGGAACGTCCACTCCTGGGAGCTTAAAGGATTGGGAAGTGCACAAAAGGTCAGAAAGGTGTTTACAATATTCACCCTGTGTTTTTATTACACAGTTCATTGTCACTACAGTTGTGTGTTCAAGAAATTTGTATCATTATATTTTTATCGGAATAAAGCACATTGATGCAATCTGTGACTTAAACTGTGCTCAAAATCACTGACCAAAAAATAACTTTCAGGTGTTTGGATTATGTTTAAAGTGTTGAAGTATTTTTGGTCATGGTTTATTAACCTAATTAATAATCAACAAACAAAAACAGGTTTCAGTTTTTATCTGTTGAGATGATTTCTGTGCAACAAATCTTGCCTGGAAGTCAATTACACTGGAAAAAGGTGAAGAATGTGTTGAAATATAAATACGAATGCTCAGGCATTGATGTAGCTTCCAGCTTAGTGGGTCTTCAGCGCTTTTGCCATATGAAATAGTGTATGTAGTATGTGTGTACTTGTGTCTACAGGAATTCTGAAATGCTGAAGGCTGCATAGGAAATTATGAGTCTCTGCAGGTTATCAACTCTTCTATCCTCAACTCATTACATGAGCCTTTGAGCAGTGACTAATTTAATTCTGTTCTTTTTTCCCCATGGAAAATCTAAATCTTTGACTTTGGGTCACTCTTTGTCAGTTTTTTAAAATCACTGTACTTCAGTGAGTCGCAGAAGGCTTGAGTATTTTTCTTTTAGATGCGATAAGAACTCTCCATGTCCTCGTAGAGAGTTAAGAAATATCTTTACTGATTTAATTTTGGCCCAGATCACAGCCAATCTCGATTATTTGATTCTTCGTTAGTGTTTTTTTGTTGACAGTGCTCTGACAGTCGACTTAACTGGTAATGCTCGGCTTTCCGCTCAGCGACGGCCAACCTGTTGTTTCACCTAAACTGTAGCCTGTCAGGACAATTATCTACACATGCTGAAGTCATGTGAAAAGTTAGTGATGATAACTGGACCAGAAGTCATTAATTTGTGGAATTCTTTGGAAGTATGGTGAGCTGTGAAGCAACAGTCTACAAACTGGAGCTTTAACAAGTGACAGAGTTGTCTAGACAAGTGGGAGAGATCCCAGCTACACAGTGCATGGCACCCACAGATAACTATATTTACACTATTGGCTAAAGCATGGCGGTACCCTACACTTAGCTGTGTGAGTCGGTGTTGGAATATGGTCTACTGACTTTATTACTGGACTTTTATTAAGGGTCTGGCGACTGTGGAAGCTACTAAATGTCGTATAACATAAATGTTGGTCAAAACATCAGTAGTCTGTCTCTTCTAATGAAATAAAAAATAAATCTGAATAATCCCACAGTTTCCTTAGCAATCCATAAACCCCAGTTTTTTTTTGTTTATTAACATGGCAATATTAACATGATATGAGAGAAGATGGAAGAGAGAAGATGGAAGAGAGAAGAGTTTACCAATCCAACACCTTGAAAGCAGAACTGCTACACAAAACTCACACTGTGGACATATAGTTATTGTTGTGATGAACAGTGTTGTGTGGTGCATAAGCAGGTATGTGTGTGTGTGTGTGTGTGTGTCTGTGCAAGAGGACAAAGACAGTAAGATCCAAATCAGTAAAACCTCTTCTTGTTGCTACTCAAAAGATAGGTGGGTAATCAAAATTCTTTATTCAATTTGCTGATTTCATTCATTCATTCAACCAGGTAAGTCAGTTGAGAACTGATTCTCATTACCTTGCAAGAGACCACTTTGCCAAGAGGCAGCAACAAGCGACTGCGGAGCAGCAGGAAGACTGATTACAATGCTTCTGTATGACATCTGATCGAACATGCATGTAAAAAAGAGAATGAAGTGAACTCAAGACGCTTATGATGCTAGTTTTGTTTTGCACAGCTGCCCATTAGGAGTGATAAAACGTAATGGTTTTAGTGGAAAATGCTAATTGTTTGGTGTTAGTTATTCAGGAGTCATTTATTTATATATATATATATATATATATATATATATATATATATATATATATATATATATATATATATATATGTATATGTATATATATGTATATGTATATGTATATGTATGTATATGTATATGTATATGTATATGTATATATATATATATGTATATATATATATATATATATATATATATGTATATGTATATATATATATATGTATATGTATATATATATATATGTATATGTATATGTATATATATATGTATATGTATATGTATATATATATATATATGTATATGTATATGTATATATATATATATATGTATATGTATATATATATATATATGTATATGTATATGTATATATATATATATATGTATATATATATATATATATATATGTATATATATATATATATATATATATAAAAAATTTCTACCTTTATATGACATTAACGTTGCACAGACACAGGTTTATTTATTTCACAATAAAATAATGTAAATGTGAATTTTTGTCAACAACGACCAACAGCAAAAATCCCTGCAGAATTTTAAGACCTGTCCAAGGTACAATTTGTTTATAAATCATTACTAAATTATGAACGGACTACAAAATTTAAGCATCCCTCTACCCCACTCTCTCCCAGAGCCACCATCATCTAAAAACTTTAACTACAACCTACCACTACAAATGCCCATCAGTGTCAACTAGTCCTTCCAACTAGTCCTGTTTAATTCTACAATACACGAGTTCCTTACATGCATGTTGTGTCACATGCTTCCCTCCTGCTGTTTATTAAATAAAGGAATAAATGAGTCACCTGCAATGAAGTGTCCACCCCTCAGTCCATCAGCTTCCTTTCACTCTTCTCTACACCAATTTTTCTTTTTTTACTTCTCTCATTTTTCTCTTATAAGCTTAAAATGTTTTCCTTTTGTTTATTTTCACCCCCATGAGCTTAAAGAACAAATGGTTAGGTCTCCTGTGGTTCATCTTCTTTTATCCAAAATCTGATAAAAAAGCTTCCCCTGGCTTATAAACTGGTCTTCCACTGTTTTAGGGAATTGACCCGTATGACATTAGAGTGGGCTTATTTTACTCCTTCTGCTGAATTGATGTATCTGTACTGAGTCTCCAAAATGAATCATTTACCCTTATAAAATTAACAATGTTTCAAGCTTTTAGAAAGACTGCGCATTAAGAATTAGCACCATGAAGACAAGTCCAGACATTTTTTAATGCTTTGATTGCTATAAACACCTCACATAAACAACAGTCTTCATGAAAAACGTGTACCTCTAAACCTTACTGTCATGTTTTGTTTTTTTAAATTGGGAAATGATGAGGACTGATAAGTTAAATCAAAGTTTGCATATTTGCAGGTAAAATGTTTCTTTTTTTAATTCTTTTTTTGTGCAATTTATTCTGTATAAAACTGGAAACTAATATTAAGTTTTCAGTTATGTACATCAGAGAGTTAAAAGGGCCTCTATTTTTCTATTTACAGTTTTCTGAGCTTTCTACAGTGTTATAGTGTTGAATACTCATCAGAAGTTGGTTTTTTAATTTTTTTTATTTTGAGTTTTCCAGCACTCTCTACGTTCAGTTTCCATGGCGATGGAAATGATTGGTGTAGGCCAGTTTTTTCTACTTCAAAATTTTAGTGACGTCCCGGGAGAGGGATTTAGTGATTGGTCATCTTCTCTAGGTTGTGCATATTCACGAGAAGAAAGCCACACCCACCTTCACTGCTCAGTAAAAGTACTCCTAGCAGTTGACCAATCAGACGCAGCCTGCAGGCAGAACATAGGGCAGAGCTTTTTCTGTCCGCTTGTCTCTGGCAGAGGCTGATTTGAGAGGATCAATACAAAATGAATAAAGGGTTTTGTGAAAAATGCTTGATTATTTCTTGCCCTTCTGGACTTGCTTATTAAAATAAACAAGACTGAAACATACATAGGAGAAACACTTTAAGGAGAATCTCCATAAAATCTGGCTCAAACATTTTCAACAGATGCGTTTTGATCGCATGAAATATGAGGGAGAGGGGTGCTATGGAAGGTCCTTATAAAGAGCTAGACACTGCCAAAAGTACAATGTGGTATTTATAGTTTCTTTTGTTTTTAAATGCACATGAGGAATGTTGGATTAGGCTTGTGGATGACCATCTTTTTTTCCTTTATCAATATTTTAGGGATTTGTTTGCATCCACAATAGCAACATACATGTCAGCAAAAATAGGATGAACCAGCAGCTTTTATATCTCACTCACTTGTGGTAAAAACTATAGAAGATTAACTGCTACATTTTGACATTGTCACAACAGCTAATATCTGGAATATTTCCTCAGAGGAAAATATTTGCAAGTCCATAGCCGGGGCTTTCTTACATATAACCCCATTGGATTATCTTTAAAACATGAAAGCACTGCAGTGCATGTGTGAAAATGGCTTTAAGTATTTATCCGCTGAAGACGGGATTATGAGGAGCAATACAAAAGAGCAAAGACAACAAATGAAATCACAAACCCCAGCTTAAATGCTGGTTTTCTACCCTAGAATCTCAGGAATATGAGCTGATATGAGCACAGTATGGTGCCCTAGAAGATGTAAGCTGACTGTGGAACTTGAGATACAATGAAAAATACACAATGGCACTTTCATATGGGGGTGTAACTTCAGTTTTCATCTTTTTTTTTCTTTGAAAAACAATCTTGTTCTTACCAGCGTCACTCAGGTAACCCTCCATGCTTGTGTGTTGCTGTGATTGGTGAGAAGTTGAAGTGTATTAAAAACAGATGGAGAGAAATCGAATTGGATTGTCTATCTACACATGTTGATGACTATATGCAGATATATGATTGCACCTGTAAGCAGAGAGACACGTGCATGCATACTGACACACATCAAGACCAGCTGTATACACACACAAGACACACAGGAAAGTCCCTACTGTGCTAGTGCGCTGTGGGTGGGTGGCCATGACCAGTGGCCTTTGGCTTTGAGTCTGAGGTGGGCTGAGAGTTTGTGTTCCACCCCCTAACGAGACACAAAGAAAGGCTTTGTTGTAGAAAAGAGAGGAGGTATGATAAGGAGGAGAGGGGTGCAGAAATTCTTAGAAAAACTGTTCAAGCTGACCCGTGTGATACGTTTCTGAGATTTGAGATGGAGAAATAAAGAGGGATGTGAGGTTCTTATTGTGAAAATGACCGAGGAAGGAGGAGGGATGAAGAGCAACAGAGAGATGGAGAGCCATTCTGAAACTTTTTATATCTTGTGGCAGAAATATCCTCATGAAATAACTAATGTTTGTGTGATTTAAAAGTCTTGCTTTATGCAGCAAATGCAGACGCCTTTGTTTATATTAGTAGTTGTGGGTGTGCTCCACTCAGACGCTATTCTGAGTTGCTCTATTGTGTAAACGTGTGTGCATGCTCCCCATTACACCCATGGTTTGTCTGCAATGTGCCTTGAAATCCCAGCGTGTAACGGCTGGAAGGCAGCACAGCCAGCAGGTCTGGCCAGCAATTGCTGATCTGGATTCTGCTCTTAAATCTCTCTAACAGGATAACTCGCTTTGGGAGCTGCTCCTGGATCAGGAGGAGGGGGGGGGGGGGGGGGAGTAAGCCAGAGGAGTTGCATGGGATAATTTGGGCTTGTGTGTGTTGGTAAATTGAAGCTGATCTCAGTCCAGCATGTAGAAGAGTTTAGTGCTGGGTTGATTTATTTCTATGAGCTTGGATAAGAGGGATGAGCTCAGAATAACGGACAGTTTTTTTTCCCTCTGCCTTTGTGTGTCAGACAGCTCACAGCTGTAGAGGGCAGAAAGCCAGACCCAAAGTCAACCCCCTTTTGTCACGATAACGGTCGGCCTGCCGCCTGCTTAATCAGCATAATTCTCTCTGTGTTGGTGACTTTTTAAAAATATTCTGTTTGTTTTTTCTCTTTTTTTCCTGCACTCTGCTGGCGGAAACCCCCCCCCCCCCCCCCCCCCCCCCCCCACATCGCTCTGCTCTTTAAATCAGTGTTAATGCCAGCGCTGAGTGTTTCTGGGTTGCATTTTTCAACAGGAAACACATTTGCACACGCGCGCGCACGCACACACACACACACACACACACACACACACACACACACACACACACACACACACACACACACACACACACACACACACACACACACACACACACACACACACACACAGAGTCACATTGTGAATAAGGGCCACACAAACTCAGATGAATGTGCTGCTAGTCTCCTGCTACTGTTATTTCACACATCCTGGCTTTTATTAGAGTTTTCCTCTCACTGTGTTCCACTTGTTAAAAATGCTTTATATATGTAAACACATGGCAAATAATAGTCACACCTCTGGGCTATAAACCTCACAAGCTGATTAAAATAACACCTTTGCTTTCATCATTCTTTCTCTAATGTTTTTTCCTGTTTCTCTTTTTTCTTTTCTTTTCGTTTTTTTTTTTTTTTTTTTTGCGACTCACACTCCCTGTCAGGCTCGCTGTTGTAAGCGGGCCCCAGTGGGGTTTGATGGGCATGTTGCCAGATTGGACTCCTGGTGGCTTGCCAGATTGGCTGTCAGCACATGAGCTGAACTTTTTCTTAACCCCTGTCGGACTATCCAACCGTCAGCTTTGGATTATGCAGGGCTCTCTCATGGGAGTTCAGTTTTCTCTTTTGTTAGGAATCAAAGTGGGAACCACAATAAACACTGGTGATCTTAGATAACTTAAGTTAGAAGTAATTAAATTGAAAATATGAGTAACATGTGTGTAATGTTTCATTGGTCATTGCAGTTAATTGCTATCCAGACATAAAACCATAGGAAATGGCTTTAGTTCTAACAAAGGAAGATCCTGCAGTTGTTCTGACCACAGCAGGAGCTTTGTAATTAAACAAAATATATTTTTTTAGCGCGCTTTCACACATGCCTTTTATTATTGAATCTTAGTCCATAGGGATACCAATACCAGTATTGGTATTGGCCCCATACCATGTGCATGTGCTCATTCGCAGTCTTTATTAAAGTGTTTTGATACTACAAAACCGATACCAGCTTAAAAAAAAACTAGGACTGTCAAACTTGTTGCAAAGAGAGTGATCTGGGGAATTATCATTTCATCATATGGTTTACTGATTACGATGCCTCTAAACACTAAACCTGGTGAGAAGTCTGAAACCCGCATCCATGGAAGCAAACGTTACATCATGTCTCTCCCAGCTGACCACAGATCAGCCCTGCTCTCAGAACTCAAGATGTCCATCCAAGACTTTAACAAGTAATCGGATGAAGTTGTGCTAACCATCACAACTGACTTCTGTCAGTAGAGGAAAATGGTGAAACTGTTCAGCAGTGGTGGGGAGGAGGTGGAAACCTCGTGCACTCTACTTCAGCTGATAACAAGAAGCTAAAGGCTAAGCTAACTTTCCTGGAGAGGAGAAGCAGAGACTGCATTTGATTTGGCTTCCTGAGGGTTTGAACGACCACGACCCATGCACTTCTTACAACTTTTTCAAGAGGCGTTGGGTGAGGAAATCTTGTTGTTTGACCGATTACAAGCGACCTGGAGGCTCGGTGGAGAGGTGCACTGATTCACCAGAGTCATTCATTCAGTGTTTAGGAAGATTATTCCTGGAGGTAGTCGACCAGGTGAAGAAATATCAGAAAGTATTGTTTCCTCTTTACAAGGTGATTATGAAGCCATCTGTCCTGTAGCCCACCATACTTGGCTCCAGTCAGTGCCTGAGGCAGAGCAGTTCATCCAAGCATTTGGTAAATCCTCCTGACTCGTCACGTAATTCGTATATAATTGAACCTGAAGATGATCAGTGCTATGCACAGTTATACCTGCCTTCAAATTTTAGTGGTGATCACAGTCATTGTTGGGATTCTCCTTTTTAATTTGATTTTTTTCTCCTTTAATATTTCTATTCATTTAATTTTATTTAACAAAGTCATGATTCAGTTGAATCCGAATTTGGCATTATTTTGATAAAAGAATATAATTTAGGTGATGTAAGTGTCACAGTAGTGACCCAAATCTACCAAAAGCTACTTTATCCCCCTCATTTAGAAGAGTTTTCCAGTTTTCCACATAGAGGATGGCTGCAGGAAGACCAGCTCGGATCGAGAGAAATGGTGCACAGTCAGACATGGAAGAACTTCTAATAGAAATATGGTCGCCATGACCGGATGAGGATTTGATGATGGTCTATGTTGTGCTTTTATGTGTCAGAAACTGAGGCTTCCCTCCATTAACCAATAGATGAACAAGATTTTTTTTATCTGTTGTGCATTTCATTTTTTTTCTTCAGTAAACGCTGTTGCGGCTCAGCCTCCTGCAGGGACGGGAATAGGTTATTTAAAAGGTCGGATTCGTTTCAGCTGTACGGCATGAAGGTAAACATGTTCTAGAACAATGTTGCACAACCGAACTAAACCGCGTCTCCAATCACACCGAGCCTGGCACACTACCCTGATGTTAAAGCACACTAAGTCTGCCGTTTCCTCAGCAGCGTCATATAAATGTGAAAGCTCCGGCATTTGTGTGTTTTTACTGGAAGGTTCTTATTTACCGGCAAACAGCACATGCACATATGTGCTTATATACATACACTTGAGTCTAGAAAACATTCAGAATGCTTGTACTTATAGTATCGAAACATTGTTGGACATTAAAAGTCAAAGTGTCAAGTCAAGTGTGTTTTCTTGCATATACTTGTATAATGATACTTTGTTTTTTTTCTTTTTTTCATGTGTGTGCATGTGCTGTGAAGATGAGAATTTCTCAAACAGCTGTTGGTTTATTTGCTGTCAGCAATCAGGTGGACACAATGTTCCACCTGAGAGTTTCAAAACAGGTTCGGTCGCATGCCAGAATAATACAAGCAACCTTAAATACTGTAGCAGCGACAGTCATACTGTCCTTTAGATCATAAGAACAGCAGGGAACACCTCTGGGACTGTCAGACTAGATTTCATTATAAATCATGATGGGGAACACTTTACATGTTAATGCTGCACTCTTGAATCAGAGTTGCTTTATGGATTCTCTTTATCCGTCTGTAAACAGTATATTATTTACATGGTGATATGCAAGTTTCTAGATTTACTCAGGGTGAAATATTAAACTTGCTTCATGTCATGTGTTAAATTACGTAATAGGCAGCGTAAATCTGCTTAAGAGTAAGTTAATAAAACAGTAAGTCACTACTGTTGTTGGTTTTAGACCCAAAAATAAGCCTTTTAACAACCCTGCTAATGTTCACATATGACTTCCATGCCTTTTTTTTCTTTTGAAATGTCTCTTTTGTTGGTGATTTTGGGAATACTTTACATACAATGCAGATGCAAACCACATCTGGCCTGAGGTCTGCTGGACTGGCCCCTCCACTCAGGCATGACGGATCAGGAATGTGCAGTTGACCACACCCTTTCTCTCCTTCAGCCACTGGACACAGCCCGGCTGGGTGTGTTTGTGTGCGGCCGAGTGTGAGAATGCCCTTCTCAGATTACCTGAGTTTGTTTGCCCTAAACTATGAGGCCACTCCTTTATCAAACTTTTCTTCTTTTAAGCCATTGGATTACCTCATTGCTCTCTTCTCTTTCCTTTGTCTGTTACCTCTCTCTTTAGAAAATACAGTTTAGGAAACTCTGTTGTCTTGTATATTCACATGAGGTGTTCACATATCCTCATACCTGGCCTGGCTTTTGATGCAGGACGTGGCTGTTTCACAGATGTGGCTCGGATGCTCACTCAGTTTGTGCTTTTTGTTCTGTGTCTGGATGAAAGATGTACACGTTTGCATGCAAATATTCTTGGTTTGATGCACAAGTGTTGAAATAAAATTTGACTTGCAGCAATCCTTTGATTATCAGTTTTGAGAAAGCTGCTGCTTCAGGGTCAGAGGCGAAAGGTCACTGGTCAATACTTGCTTTGCTTTTTTGTGTTTTGAGCCTAATCTACTCTCACACATTGCTTGCACAGACAGACATCTTTTCAGGATAACACACAGGAAAGCCCCTAAGAATGGTGCTCCCAGCTAAGCCTGCAGCTTTTACCGTGGAATAATAGAATTAAGTAATATACCACACACAGTGGACTGCTTCCAGCTGGACTAATACACTGTTAACCTACTGGTAAATGTGTACTTATTTATTATAGTAAAGGTTTGTAGTTTTTTATAGTTTGTCTGGAATTACAGTTTACGTAATATCCTGTTTTAATCTGTGGTTTGCTGCTGTGTTCTTGTCATTATACAACATTATGATTTCTAAAAATTATTGTCAGTGTGAACATGCAAACTTCCTAGTGACCTGCAGGTTTGAACCTAATTCTGCAAATTTTCTCATCAACAAAATAAAAATGTTGCGAGAACAACAGTTTTGCAAAAATATACAGAAGAAAACTCATTTAAATGTAAGGGCTGTATGATTATTTATGTCAGTAATACAGGAGAATATTGTTTAGTTTTTATTGTAATTTTTCTTTTCATCTTAAGTTTACAGTGTAGATGTTGAAACAATGAAGCACAAAGTGTGAGGAATGTGGGGTTCTTTTTGATGAATTGACTACAGGGGTTTGCAGCAGCTCAGTTACAACTCTGCACGATCCAGCGTATGTGTTTTGTACATGTGCCCTCAAATGGACTATTTCACAGAGGCCAAAGACAGGCCTTGAATGTTTGAAATAGCTGTGTTATCACTGACTAACGATTGCTATCTTTGCACACATACACAGACTTTATTCCCTGCTGGCCCTGGGGTAGTGTTTATAGATGGGTAGTTAAGTGTGCACAAATGAAATGACACAAATGCACTCATTTTCTGGCCCATTTAATTTTGCCAGGGTGACTCGTGTCCAGCTTAGGAGACCATGCCAAATATAACTTTTGTACAACAGCGTCCTCATGTGGCAGGAGATGGTAATCACACCAAAAGTGATTGAGTGATTGAGTGATTTCAAAAGAATTTTAACACCAGCCAGTTTAAAACTGAAGTTTGTGGCAAAATATAGAATGAATGAATTTGAAAGTGCAAATAATATGTTACATAAAAATGAAGAAATATAAAGAAAAATCAAATTGTTTTGAAAATGTAAAAAAAAAATCCTACATCATAACCTGGTTCATGGTGATGTGTGGAGAAGTGTATTTCTGTATGTGAGTGTGTACCGATGCAGTCTCCAGCACTGATGAAGGTCAAGCTCTCATCATTCTTATTGGCAGTTTAAGTGCATTGTTTGAGGAAATGGGGTCAGTTTACGGATCGCATTGACTGTCTCTATTGATTATATGGATCATCTGTAACGTGAGCCGAATGATTTATGGCTTGTAGAGAAACAACAATGGGCTCAAATGTCTTACTTCTGACTGAATTTTCAATAACATTTAGGGTTTCTGTCACTGTTTTTTCTGTTGAGGGTAAATATTTATTTGCTGATTTGTCAAGGTTAAGACATGTCCTCAGTAATAACTAACTCAGTTTTCAACGTTTAACTAGGCAGCCAGCCATCAAATTAAAAACAGTTGTCTCAAGCTTCATTTCTTTTTTTTTCCCCATTACTTACACTTTTTCATCTTTGAAATAATAATAATTCAGCAAAAAATATTTCACTCTATCACCTGTCCTCCAACATTATTATGTGCAGTTAAGTCCAAAGACAAATGAAACAGTGAGACACTCGGGTTAAAAAAAAGATGTCAGGGTTCAGAAAGGGCAGCGTTACATGTCTAAAACAAGTCAGGAGATGACAGCTAAGTATACTGCCTTTTAAGATGAGTACTTAATACGAAAGCTCATTTTAAAGGTAGTTTAATGTTTGGATCTTTATGAGACTATTCTGTCACCAATACCTGACCCAATTGTTGGACAAAGTTTACTTTAGTATCATAAAGTAACAGCTCAGCTTTTATGACTGTGTAATGCATTATCATCTGACAGCTTACTGTGTGGTGTCATTCATTCATTCATTCATTCTCCTTGCCACTTCTTCAGCCCATGTGGGGGACCTTGGAGAGTCCCAGGCTACGCTCCCCCAACCTGCATATTGTTCTGCCGCTCCATTCTCCCCACATTCATGTTTCTTATCCCGCCCGCTTCACACTCAGCTGTGATTTCTTTTAAACGGTGAGGGGCTTTCTTTGGCTACAAAGACTGGGAAACAGTCATCAAGACATTTTATGTTACTATAAAGAATATATTTTGGGAAAATACAGCTCAGAAGAAGCAGCTACATGTTTCTCAGAATTGACAGTTGATTAACTCTGTAATTGTTGTTACTGTCCTGATTTATGATCATAAGTCAAGATGCTCTGTACAGCCAGAGCAGCTCTACTCAAGTATTAAAAAATAAACAGAGCAACATTAAAAGAAATGACCAAAGAAAAAAGAGGCAACGTTTGTTTCTGCTTGTACATGGTACATTAGTAGATCTAACTTGTGTTCATATAAAGAACAGTCCTGTCTCACTCTCTGCTAAAGATTTCAACAGCTCCTGGAGAAACCCAATACAGTGCTTATAACACATAGTAATACACAAACACACACATACACAAACAGGCCAAGCACCAACTTGCATCATATTCCTTTAGGCGTAACCCGATTTAAACCATGCATTTTTAAGAGCTAATTTACGATTGTACAGATTGTGACTGCCATGAATGCAAATGAAGCACCCTTTCTCCCCGAGGCACCCTTCCTCTCCCCAAATCAATAAATAAATAAACCCAAACAATATAACACATCTTCACTCAACTGGTGTCAGCCCTTCTTTACGTAGAACTTATTCCCACATGTGGTCTTTGACCAAAACAGATCCGCAAGCCCCAGCTCCCATGCCAGTATCCCAGTAAACGTGGGGTGCTCTGGGGTAATAAAAGCCTTCCTCTGTGGTTTAGCTGAACCCCTGTGTTTAACTGGCTCTGTGAAAGCGTTACTGAGAAACTGTATTTACTGGGATTTTAAACTTGGCAGAGACGCTCAGCCAAGGCTTTTATGTGAAAAAGACAATTGTGAAATGGTGGATGCAGCAGTTCTGCATGTTGGTTACATGCGATCTCCGGTTAGGATTGTTTATCCCAGTTTGTCTGACAGCATCTGGTCAAGGTGTATTAGTGTCAGTTGTTGCTAGCCTCTGATGTCGGATTGAGTTACCTGGCAACCAGATCACCCCCTCCCACGTCACTATCGCCTGTCATGCAAGTGTGGAGAGCATACCAAGAGAAATTTATGTCTTTAATCTTTGTGGTGTTTGTTTAGCAGAACATATAATTAAGGCATTTTGCGTGTTAAGTTAAATTAAAGAGGTTTCTTGTGTTATCTTAAAAACCTTCTCATTCAGCATAACCACGTTTTTATTCGTTCTTTCCTTTCATCACCTGTCTCCAGTTATTGGTGTCTGCCTATTAACTCTACCTTTATTGTCTCCCACGGATGTTTTGAATCTGCTGATCCTCAGATAGACTGTAATCTTTTTTGATTTCATGTAATTAAGCTTAAAGAAACCTGTAGCTTAAGTGCTCCGTCTGCTTTTATGCTGTCTTGGTGTCTCCACTCCATTCCTCAACTTCTGGAGGAGTGGCCTAAGCTAACGTCTTTGAGGAGTGTTTCCTGCTTAAGCAAAACGGATTTTAAAGTATGGATTATCTTATTGTTAACCACAGCCTGTGTAACGTGGCAACATTCACTGGAACTTGCTGTCTTCCGTCATACTTCCTACATTTCTTGGAACCGACGTTGACACAGTTAAGGAAAGAAGCAGCTGTTGATGAAGTTATTGCTTAAAGCACGGTAAAGTAAATTGGTCTTCAACAGTGAAGAATCTTGTATTTAATACCATTACTGGGGAAGAAATCAAGCAGCTTATGATGCAAGCCTACCGGTAATGTACAGCAATTTCAAACAAGTACACACAAAAGGAGACAAAACGTACAGATATTATTCACAAAAACCCCCCCCCAAATTTTTAATATTGTCTCCAGGTATTGCGGTCATGTTGTTATTACGAATTATTTTCAGGTTGGTTATAATGCACACCATAACACAGCTTTGTCGGTGTGTGCCGATTAACTTTTACACCAAAGTCATTTTTGTCGGAGATAAGCACACTGTAATAACACTCAAATGATCTTTTCCCCCTGAAGTACTCGTATGTGTCAAAACATGACCAGGTGACTCCTAAAACAAACACACAGACACACTCTATTTAATTAGGAAGAAAGCAATTGAATGCACGAAGGAGCTCTTCATCTTAAACTCATTCAGTCAAAGGACAATAAATTGGCCTTTTAAGGGAGAGATTGCACTCCTGAAATAAAAGATGCGAAAACTCTCCTTTTTGGCAAGTTTAAGCATGTATTTCTGTGGGTGTTTGCAGATAATTATTTATCAGATGAATGCTAAGCCCTCCCAAGATGTTATTTAACCTCAGAAAGGGATGAGCCAGCCTGGAATATCCGGTTGTTCATTGATTATTGGCTATTTATAAGCCATTCATAAAATGAAGTGGGGGACGGAGCAGAGTTCTGACGTCCTACACAGAGATTCTGACTTGAAGGGTCACGATGAAAACAATCGCTGTGATGCATGCGATCTCTTTGTTCTAGCTCAGTGGCAAGTACTGGGAAATTATTAAAGGACTTGACCTCACATGTCATTACGATGAACATATATGTTTAAAATATGCACATCTGTCTGTGTGTATCAGTAAGCGTGTTTATTCCTGACTCTTTGTGTTTATAAGTGACACTGGGAACATCATGACCTGTTCCCTTTGTGTAAACAGCAAGTTTTAATTTGGAAAATTTCCTTTAATAAGGGAAAAAAGAATTGAGGTCAGGGTTCAGGTCTAGGTTTACACCACATTGCAGCCGCAAATTTGGGATCTGCTTTCAGTAGTGTAATAGACCCACTGTAGGACCTCAGGGCTTTGGATTATAGTCCAGTCTGAAACAACATTCTCCAGTGTTCTTTATTTAGGCTTAACCAAGGATCTGTAAGTGAAAATGTAGGCTAGACAGCCATTGATCACGGAGTAGTTGTGATATCTACATGCACACAGTCATGTTATTGTCACACCTCAGTGATGTCACGCTCCCTGCAGTTGCACTTGGGTGGGAAAACTCCACCTCCGTATAAAACTTAGGTATAATAGCTCGTGCAGCTCTATGTCTTTAAGAGCCATCATGCATCTTTTAAACGCACATTTTGGTGCTTTGAAGGAGAAGTTTTGTGTTGACTTTAAAAAGAATAACTGGACTAGTTGTGGATAATATGAAAGATAAACAGAAAGACAAGAAGGAGGCGGAGAAGAAAAAAGGTGTGAAGGAGTTGAAACGAGAAAAAGAGGGCGTGAGGAGTGGTTGTTATGCCGCTGAACGGGTGGAGGGAGGGGCAGAGATCAGGGATCACAGAAAACAGAGAGAGGCAGGGAATAAGGAAGAAGGGACAGGCTGTCTCGTATTTCAGCTTCGTGTGTATAAGGGTTGGG
Organism: Telmatherina bonti; assembly: GCF_933228915.1. Taxonomy (NCBI): domain Eukaryota; kingdom Metazoa; phylum Chordata; class Actinopteri; order Atheriniformes; family Telmatherinidae; genus Telmatherina; species Telmatherina bonti. The sequence goes on along the minus strand of NC_136614.1, from coordinate 21,259,577 downwards.
TGCAATCCTAACTCTGTACTCACAGCAACAATTACCAGCTCTCGTAGTCACACGCTTCCACTGGAGAGGACAAGAAAGTTCAGGGATTCCTCAACTCTATATTCTTTGTTTTTTTTTTTTTAACCAAGCTGTGCTTTGAATGCACGGCAGGTGTGCCTTACCTCCGAATTTTTACTTTACCACCTGTTGTGATCGGCTTCTGAGTCAAGAGACTGTAAACACCTGTGTGTTTTGGTTTTTTTTTTCTTGTTCTACCCCACAACCACCAGTGGCAACAATCCTGGAGAGAAAAAACAAGAGGAATAATTTTTTAGGGGGATTTTGTATTTGGCAAGAGGATATCACATGTGAGTGTGTTTTCACCAGCATGTGAGCATGCAAACAACTTCATCAGGCTGGGAATAGACCCAGGGAGGCTGAAACCTCTTAACCTTCTTTGTAGCCCTGCCGCTGAGGGGTTGCGTGTCAGCTGGTATGAGCTAACAACTGGAGATAACAGCACTCAAGGGCATGCATGGCTGTAAACAACAACCACTGATTTGCTACGATTGAAAAGTATTTTATTATAATTTGGAAAACTCTCCACTCTGCTATGCATCCCTGTGTATAGAGGGGTGTTGGTTTTTCAAATTGCTGGATTGCTTAATTACTCCTTTGGGTTTGGGATTCAAACCTGGCGTCTTAAAAGCACAGAAGAAAGGAGGAAAGAACGGCGATGATTTAAAGATTCTGACTCGTGACACAAATGACATGAAGGAAGTTGACCGAATAAGTCATGATGTTTAAAACATTCAGGCAAAGGGACCTGGCCTGTGGTTGAACTTCCTCCTGGACCTAATTCACTGAATAACATTCAATCTGATTAGAAGCATTTACACATGGGTGGATCTGGAGGGTGTACTCTCAAAACCTGCTCTTACAAAACATGTATTTTTTATTTTTTTATTTTTTATTTTTTTTTACAAATAAACCTAAGGGATTGATCTGCAGATTATTTTTCTAAAACTTATCTTCAAATAAAACAATTATATCCGACATTTTCCTTTACTGGAAGTTGTTTCCCTGAGTGAGGATGAGAGGAGACAAGAGGTCTGTTTCCTTCCACAAGGAGAAACCAGCGAGCCTGTCCCGGACTTTTAGCTGGCTCAACGTGTCCACTCTGTCCCGCAGCAGAAGACGCTTTTTCCACAGTCAAAACGAGCTCCACGTGGTTCACCATCGCCACTCTCACACTCATCTTCAAAACGAGGATGAGGATGATGACAGCTGGGTATACAAGCCTCAACACAAAATAGGTGAGAGAGGGGGAGAGACGGTGCATCACAGCAAGCCACATTGGCTACATCACGGTCACCGGGCTCGGAGCTCATGTGAAGTGATTTTTGTTGTCAGTCTCAACAGGAAGCTAGTGACTGACTTGTTCATGTGCATAAGCAAAGCAATGTGTGCGCTTCTGTGTTTTTTAACTGCCCCTTTATTTTCCGCCTCCATGCCTGGCACCTCCTGGTTGCCATAGGGTGTGTGTGTGGTAACTGAGTGTGGCCACTGCCACCATAAAGTAGGTGGTCAAAGGGCACTCTGTGTGTGTGATAGGTAAACAATGGTGGGTCTGACCGGAAGCAGGTGATATCACAGGCTGGTACTGATGTGAGTGTGTGAAATGGTACCAGGGAGAGGCCGTGTTTGTGTGTGTGGCTGAAAACAAGTGATAATTTAGTAGTATGGTACTTTTTGGTGTACTTTAATTTCTGATTTATATTTGGATATCTTGCCTGAGGTAAGAAAGGATTTTTTTTTTTTTTACTTCTCTCAGCTCTTTGTGGCTATCGTGTTTCTGGATAATCTAATAATTTATTGATCAGTCGGTTGTGTAACTAGGCACATGCATGTGTGTATTTTCAGTGCTGTCAGAAAGACAAGGGGGACAACGGCTGTAACCACAGCCGAGTCTTTACCCAAGAATGGAAAAAAGACACCAATGCTGCCATGGCAACAACAAATGCCTCATTAACTTTGACCCTTATCGCCATTTAATATGCCCATGGTTTTGTTGCTATACAGACTGACTTTATAAGCATCTCACCATCATATAGTTTTAGAAATAGGGTTGTACCTGTTAAAACCAACATACATACTGTGTATAAGAGTCTCATTTGTTTTTTGTTGGTAAAATATAACTAATTGCACTCTTTGTTGAATTAACACAATTTAAGCTGTTTGTATTTAATCTGTTCTATAGTAAGAATTTAGCAGTGATCTGTTTGTATTGTTTTGCAATGACACCATTCAAACACTAGTTGGCACTGAGTTTTTATAAATTACTGTCTTTATTTGTATCTGAATAAATGAAATGAAAAATACTTTATTAATCCCCAAAGGAAAATTCAATATTGTAGTAGATAATAATTAATAATTAGTAATTAATTTACACAGTTATAATAAGTTTCAGTATCCTTTCAGTTAAATGTACTTAAGTTAAATACCAGTGAAATATCTTGCATGCTCGCTTAAAGTGGTTTTAAAATTTACCTAAAGACTTAATGGTCCACATTAGAAATGGAGGCTATTATGAATCAGTTCTTATTTAGCAAACATGTTGATCACATGACTAAACTCATAGATAGGGAGCTGCTTTAGCAGCCAGATGAACATGACTAATGTTGGTAGAATGAGGCTTGAGGATAAGAAAAAAAAAAAAAAAAAAAAACTCCACAAAACTCACAACATACCATAAGACAAGAATTCAGAAGGACCTGTCCCATTTGTCTTTTGTGTATGTATGGCCAAGGGGACTGGTTTTGTTTGTGCCCTCCTCCATAGCATTGCCTGCAACTTGCTGATGACACTTTGCAGCTTGATTATTAGTTTAAAGATTTGATTTGTTGGATCTCAATCCAACCAGTGGTATATGAACATGTGGCAAGATGACAAAGATGCGTCTTTGTACAGTCTATGGTCTGGAAATCTCTCTTTACACCTTAATAACAATGTAAATCTGCAGATGGTGTCAGAACTACAGACAGTTTGATATTTGCACCCAGTCGATGCTTACGTTACGGAGTGAGGCGAAACCATAGCAAAATGTTGAAAAAAAACCCTTTCATTTTGAACAATCCCATGTCTGTGCTGCAGCTCCACTTATCCATGTAGCTGATTAAAAACTAAAATTAACAACCAAAATTCAATAAATGTAACATGCATGACAAGAATGTGGAGCACGTCGCTACTTATGGTATTTATTGCGTGTGTCAGTCTTTCAGACAAACTGCTGCGTCTGAACCTGCCCCCTTCCTAAAACAGCTCAGTGATGTGCATAGCTTGAATAATAAGAGTGCCTGACACATTTCTCAGCCAGAAGGTAAAGACAGCAGCTAATAATGATGCTTAAATGTTGTTCGCTTTGGGAGGATGATGTGATAAGACATAAAAGATAGGCCTGTTAGAGCCTTTTCTGGTTCCGCTTTATCACTGTTGTTTGTTTACTACTGTGTGTACAGTTGATGTGATGTTATTAGTTGAGTATTTAAATACCTAATAATAAATGACTGTCTGCAAATATAACCTTAATCTTTATCTTAATTGCTGAACACCATTATTTGATCTGCCTTATATAAAAAGATCATCTCCGTTGACTTTGCCAAGTGTGATGGCAGCTCACGCAGCTCTTAAAGCTCTGCTACGTGACTTTTTGGCTGATGTCATTTTGATGGTCTTGTATGAAAACCACATCGATCACCTCCCTTGTATGATGACTTTTAATTTACGTGTTAATTCTCTGGAGAGCAGGTCGATTGATATATTGATTGCGTCATATGGTCTAACAAAGTCGTTTGGGTAGAGATGATGAGATTATTTTGGACTGTAACAAGACAGGAATTGATTGTGTTTATTTGAGCTGTTAACAGTAAACTCTTATTGGCAGACATTTTTTTTCAGGCTTATGCTCCAATTGCAATCTTACAGCACTTTTTTCCCCTCACACACCCTTCCGCTTTTTCTGTCACATACAGTGTGTATCTTTTCTTAAAGCCAATGTCAGGTCAGAGACAGTGTCATAGACAGGTCAGTATAAAACCATTCCATCCTGTGGAGATACACACTGTGCACAGCACAGAGGAAACATGTCATAAGAATAAGTCTCCAGTTTGAACTTTAAGTATTTATAACATCTGGAGATTGCTGCCACGCGCCTGCCAGCACCCATTACAAGACACATGGGCAGCCACGCACACTGCCTGTGTGTAAATATAGCTCTAAAATGAGTGCCTGGAGATCCACGACCTGTAATTTTGACGCAGCCTCCAGCTTGACTTTTTGGGTGTTTGCCTTGGTTGTCAAGGTAACAAGCGTGCAAGTAAGTGTTTTCTGGTGGTGTTTAGTTTGACCTTTCCTATTGGAACAACTTGGAACCAATCATGTGTAAGAAAGCCGTCTGGCACACAAGCTGCCATTGGCTGTTTGGTGAAGTTTACTTGACTAGAGATGCATTCACGTTTCTGGGATCTGAACAATGTTAAATGGTGGTCCATCATTAAGAGAAAAAAAATAATATGCATTTAGTCAGTTAAAACTTTAAAAAGATCATTTACAGAATATAATTTTGGTTTAAACTTTCTACAAAATATCAACTAAATAAGTTTTTTTGCATGGCAGTGTACAAGGTGAACACCATCTAGGGCTGCTCGATTATGACAAAAATTATAATCACGATTATTTTGACTGAAACTGAGATCTCCATTATTTAACACAAATATCCAGTATTTTTAAACAAAGCTGTGCATCGTGGCGTTCTCGACTCCGTGTCATGCATTATTACTGTCGAATTCACGTTTCTGAGTTGTTAAATCGCTTTTACAGCTTATATAGGAATTATTTTATGTTTGCCTCAATGTACGTTTTATGCTAAACAACCGCTGTCAAGCTACAACGCGTTTTTCTTATTCACCTGTTAAAAGACAGCTGATCTGCACCAGCTGATAACGCGTTGCTATGGTAACGCCCCGTAACGGAGGGATATTACAGTATTTAACTCACCGAGCTACGTATATGCAGCCAGTTCTCACTGACAATAGTATAAACTATGTCATTGTGAACTTCATTCTACTGCAATTATTCTAATTTGACCTGCAGCTGGAGCCGACTGAGACTGGTCGTCTGGAAGTGCTTTAGGACGGGAGAGTCTCCCGCTGCTCGTTCCTTACAGTAACTGCAGAACAATGTGTGCCTTCAAGTCAGTCATGAAAACACCAGAATAGTCTCTTTTAACAAGTTGCTTTTAACAAGTTGCCAGATTTAGCGAGAAACTCGCCAAGTTGGCAACAGTGGCTGAATAAGACCAAAGCGGCTGTGGGAGGAGTTTACAGCACAGCACTGCAATACCAGTTGCTCGATTAGCAGCTGAAACAGCAGGAGAGGAAACTGCAAAGAAGAAAATAATCGCACCCTTTTATTTTTATGATTGTTGAAAACCCAGATCGTTATTGAGATTAAAATCCGATTAATCGCCCAGCCCTAACACCATCACAAAAGATTGATATTTGAGTGGTTTTGAAGGTATTTGTAAAAAAAAAAGTAATAATGATTATGGTGAAGGTGACGGATAATTTCTCTCCAACAGAAAATAGAACAAGTTTGTCATAAACAGCAATTCTTGCTGTTAAATTCCAAAACTACTTTCTAAATGTACGTTTTGAAGAAAAAATAAGCCTGTACACTTATAATTTCTAGATCAAACCAAATGCAAAAAATACATACAACCATATGCAACTGCAATTTTATCCAAAATATCAACAAGGTCAAACTGAAATTGTGATGGTGGCAACATGTCGTGGCTCTTCAAGCAGTTGCTATGAATTGGCAGGGTTGTCAGAGCCTGCCAAAGCAGTTGCCACAGACTGCTGCCACGGCGTAGCCTAAATTGCCATACCTTAGACATTTACAGTGGCACGAACTTAATCGCTGCTCTGGCAGCTTGTTGTCTCTGGAGCTCTGGAGTGGGCTGAACAGGGTAAAGTGCCGGCAATATGCACCAAGTGTGATATGAAACTCTTGTAATTCTAAAACCAGACGGCAGGGATATTAAGAGGATTATTTTATTTTTATTTAAAGCCTCACCTTGTATTTGTATTGTAAACGTATTTGTTGTAATTGATGCCTATTTATAGGTTATTAATAGCCTACTGTTAGAACATGCTGTATGATCACTTATAAACAAGTACTTTCATGAGGACACCATGATTTCCAAGTGGACGAGCTGCCACAGCCAGCTTACAACTGATAAACTGTGTCCTTCTATGCACTTATTTTAAAATCAATATCTGCTCTTTTATTATGAAAATGTTTGTTGGTTGGAATTGTGTTGTTATTGGTAATGACGCTTGTATGGAATAAGGTATTCTGGGTTGTTGCTATTTATAAACACACAAATAACATTTTGTGCATGATGTCATTTGTAGAAAGTTGAATTTAGTCTTGTTTTTCCATTTATAGCGATTTCCCTGTTCAGTTTCCAGCCTGCTCTTTATATGACTGTTTTTCACTCCATCAGATACTTACATACTGAGAAAATCTTTTCTATTAACTTAATTGATTTCCCCTTCATATCTGCATGCTTATTTGCTCCGCTGAAGGGTTTATAAGTGCACCAAAGAGTTGTGTTTCAGACAGCCGCACACCAACCAACCATTTACCTTTTTTTTTTTTTTAAATTGCCAGAATTCTCTCTCTGGCTTGTTGTTTACTCCATCTTGAAAGCTGTTTGTTATTTACAGTACACCATGTCATGAATAAAAAGACTGATTCTGATTTAAGATGATTTCCTTTTTTGGCAGATGTGATCCATGTTAACATGAAATTTGGAATTTGGGGATTAAAGATGTTTAGTGGAGTTGAGCATGACTGATGTGTTTTTTGGCATCGACAGGTTGTCACTCTGGTTATTCATGAGTCACACATTTAGGGCAAAAGCATATTGACCTAAATATTCACCATACTTGGCATAACAGTACCACAGCAGCCAGAATTAGATCTTACATTATAAAATACCATTAAGAAAGTGTTTTTGAATTTTGGTTGTATGAAAGGACCTTATGGGACCAACATGTCTGTGCGAGGTGCTTAGTGACATTTGAGAGGACTCAGTTAAGACCAAACTCTTGCATAACAGTCTTTTTTTGCGGATGTTTGGCACCCATCTTCGCTCATAATTTTGTTGTCAGTGCAGAAATCCAGATTAGCAGATGATAATTTGCTGGAGGGAAGAAATGAGGTGAAAAAAACAGCAAGGCCTTGCTAAAAACACAGACATGAAAATCTGGGATGTGGCTTGCAGCCTGGGACATGTATACACACTCCGACTCCACATGCTTAACACAACATTCGTGCACATTTTCAGATTAAAATGTGTATTATATAAAACTACTGGACTAGAACTGTTTCTAATGACCATTTTTGTTTTTCTTCCCCCCCATGTGCTGACCATGATGTGGTAATCTTCAGGTAAGTTATATTTCTGTTATAGCCTCATTTGTCTACTTAAAAATAATCCCATATTAAAACCCTTACAAATCTTACAACAAGCCTCAAATCATGATTACCCAATGATTTTTTTTTAACTTAAATTGCTCCCTTTAATGCAGCTCTTTGCAAAATCAATTGCCATATGCTGTAACCCATGAATGCCCTGCCTCAGTGATGAAAATGGAAACTAGAGAATAACAAGTGATTATATTTGTCGAACAGGATTTCAGCTTAAAAGGAGATCGAGGGGCAGGGTTTATATTGATAGGATACAGTAATGTTGTTCCAACACAATCCAAAAGGCTTAAAAGTCATCCTACCCCACATACTCCAGCTGTAACAGTGTCATTTTGTGACTCAAATCCAGTCATGCTGTTTCCCATATGGTGCAAGCGGAACAGAAAATCTAATTTAGAGGGCTGGTCAACTTACATTTTTCCTACTTCCCTCTCATTCTGTGACTGATCATTCATCGTTCATGTTGTTTGCTTCAGCGAGCTTAGTTTTTTATCTCTGTGTCATTTAGTCTTATCTCACACTGACGCAGAGCACCAGACACACAATAACACTTTGTGCTACCACAGATGTGACAGACTGGCACACTGAAGCACACTTAGATAAGTGTCCTTTGACATCATTTTAGCCCTGCTGTAGTGTTTCCTCTGCAAATAATGACTGTATTTTGGACATTAACAACCACAGTCATTTAGGATCTGAATGTCCTTACTCCCTTTATTTTAAAGAAGAGGCCATGGCATCAGAAGACGCTTGCTATTGTCGAGGCTTTTTAGAAAACTTTGTCATGTACTGATCAGCTCTCATGTCAAAGCTCAAACTAAGTGAATTTGTGCATTTTGGAAAGAATTTTTAAAGATTAAAACAAGAATTAACACAACCGAAGTGCTCAGATTTTAAGTCAGTATCTTGATATTGTGGATGAGATTAGTTGGTCCTGCTGTTTCTAGAGATGTCAAATACATTTAATAGAATAAAAAAGCCAAACTCCATTCAAGATAAACTATAAATACCGCCATACTACAACCTTTTTATCTTTATTTTGTGAAGGTAATACATTGCTGACTTTCAGACAGACATCATTACTTCTTTTGTATACTGATTTTATAGAATAACAATTTTTTTTGTATGAAGTCAAAACAAAAAAAGCAACAAAAACCCCCAAAAATACATTTGAATATTTTGAACGAACTGGAAAAGAGAGGCCTTTCTAAAAGGGCGGATAAAAGAATGACTACCAGGAAATTCGGAAGTAGCCTGTGTGTATGACAGACCAAAGTCCAATAAAACATTCACCAATGAAATATAGTAACAGGTTACTCATTCAGTACTCCTGTCTGTTCAAGACCAACACATTTAGCCCACTTTGCCCACTGTTTAATAAATGTATTTCTTTCTGAAGCCAAAGATAAATATCAGATAAATATCATTTATGTTACGTATCCATTCCTGCATTGTGGGTGTCTTGTAAGTGCTTTTTTTTTTAAACCAGCAAAATGGTAAATAAATAGTCATCAGTTGTATTGACCTGTAAACCTAAATTTCCTAAGAATAAGGTGATAAACTGGATCGGTAGATTAGCGTTAAAAAGGCCGCTTCATGAAGCTCAGTCGAGACGGCTTTAACCATTGGACACTCCAAAAAGATATGCCTGTGGTTGGCTTCCTGGTGTCTGCATTGCCTCCAGCAAGTAGCTTCCCTTTCAGTAAAATGTTTTTATGCTTTATATTTTACTGTCTTGATAAAATGGAAAACTGGAAGAAAACTTGAAGACCTCCTGTTGATTTTCTAGATGGAGACATTGTTTAACGTCACTGTACTGTGACCTCTATTTCTTTTTATGGCTTATCACTGCCTAAGTAATGAGATAATTCAAATAAAATGCCCTGAAATTTGGTATGATTTTCTTTTATATCTTATAATTGAGTCAATTATGTGGTTAGAGTAGCAGGCTCACAAACTGAACAGGAGCTGATCCGCACAGCTGAAATACTTTTTCATAAAACAGATGGAGGCGCTGGTGAATGAATTGCACCACCCTTCCAAATTCATTTGGAAACGCACCAAATACCAGTGAGCTGAAGGTGATTCCTTCATAACCACAAAGGAAATCCTCCCTTTTGTTTTTACAGCTTCAGCGTTGTGCGGGTGGTGATTATCTCAACCTCAGTGTTGCCTCCAAGCTGAGGGTTTTATAGAAATATAGTTTAAATTAGAGTCATTATGAACAGAACAGCTTCCAGTTAAGGTGCTGGTTTGATGAGGTGGGATTGTAATGTGTGATGTGGTGGGTTTATTCACAGATTTATGTGTGTTTTTAGCTGTGGATTTTTTCCCAGAGTTGTTTTTTGTGGCATTCTTATTTTAGTCACACACTTGCGCTTCCACGTCACTCACATGGTCACACTCCGCTCAGACATTTAAACAGCCTTTTAATATGTGACATACATCAGGTTGAGGCAGATATGTTGTAGCCTACAAAATGTGTACACACACAATCCATCTCCACTTAAACAGTACCTTACAGTTGTATGACGATTGTGACACTGTTTTGCTCTTTATATCCTCTTTTTGGAGCATTGCCATTCATACAGAATGTCCAACCCATGATTCCTCAGATTATTGTTGATTAAAGTTATGCATAATCAGTGTAATCTGTACACGATGGATTATAATAAAGAATGAAGCATGTATACTTGTAATATGTAAGCTGATTACCTAACTCTGCGTTCTGGGCCTGAATCACAACATCTGTATGTTTAAGTGCTCCTTTTCTAAATATGAGCAACATCCGAGCCTCAATAAGAGAAAGCCATTACAGAGTTTCATGCCAGTTTGGATCTAGCTGTCTAGTCTGGAGTCAAAGTTTGTGCTGATTAACATTATTTGTTGTCACTGTTTTTTTCTTTTGTTTGTTTGTTTATGAACATAAAGAACATTGGGAGCTCATGCTATTTTTGTATTCTTTACTCACTACACAAATTCTTCTGTACTTTTTTTTTTTTTTTTTTAAAAAGTTGAACTCTTAAATTTACACTATTTTACACAATTTGTGAATGTTAAACACACTAAAGGCGAACACAACTTTATCTTCATCTTGATTCCATGGAGGATGCGAAACTGTAGGTGATTAGGAGCATCCCGCATGGAGGGTTGGTAATGCACCAAGCTTGTTGCTGCCTCTGATAACAAACAGTTGAATTGTGGGGATTAAAGCGATTATATTTGGTTAGTGGACAATGGATCGGCCTCAAGCTGGGGGGCCCGCATGTCTCACTGCGAACTGCTGACTCCCCAGATTCTCTGCAGTCACTATCTGCTGCAGGGATCATGCTCACACTGTGTATAACTTTGTTTTTATTTTGTCTTGCAATCAACGGACGTAGTTCCCATTAAATAAAAGTTGTTGACCAGATTAATGCCGCCCTAATATGTTTATGTTTATATGTTTGTATACTATATTAATTTCATTGAAGAGACCAAATCAAGATGCCTGTTGATGACATCCGGTTTAAGAGATTAAAATTAGGCTGAGCTTCTAGTTCTCTGGTTCTTATCATGAATGGAGGGGGATATTTGAGGAGAGATATACTGAGAAATATAGGTAGGGAGAGAGGGGAAGTACAGTTAGAGGGTTGGGGGGCGTGGGGGGTGTTCACTGAGCAGTTTCCTGCAGTGTAGAAGTTGGCTTGCTGCCACTCAGAGTGTGTGCGTGTGTGTGAGAAGAGAAAGAAAGGGAGGGAGATGGAGAGAGGAGTGTATATGTCAGGATCTGTAGCGGCGTGCGACCGAGCAGCTTGCAGAAACGAGAAGCGAGATGATTGTCAGGAAGTAGGGACTGAGATTTGTTTATCGTGGATAATTCTGGAGATCAGTGAAGAGCCATGTTCTGTCTGAAAGGTAAGTGAGTGTGTGTCTGTGTATGACAGGAACGTGCTTCATCGCCCCAGTGTGAGTTGGGGCTTTTCCCTTCGACTTTGTGAGACAAAGAAAAGTTCAATTCCATCTCTTTTATGTGTGTGTGCCGAGTAGTCTTTGTCACAGCAGCTTCCTCTACATAATATCCTTCCTTGTGTTTTTCTTTAGTGAAGAAAATCCTCCTTCTTTCCCACTTTAATCATTTTTTCCTTTGTTCCCTGTCTCTGAACTCTGATTCATTCAGGTTCCCTGACTTTAATCCCACCTCAGCTATTTACTCCAAGTCCCGCTTTATCACTCCTTTTCAGATTCTTTCTTAACTTAAAGCAAATCATCACTAAAGGCTTATGGATGTAAATCTATTTCTTTTCTTTTTTTTTTTTTTAATACTTGTAATGCGTGAGTGGGCGTGAGTTGTGTATTTGTGTGTGTTGTCCACAGTAACAGCTGGCGAAACAGCAGTTGTTGGGCTGCTGTCCTGCAGAGTGAGTTTAAATAAGACAAAACGTATTTCTCTGTTAACAGCAGTCTTGGACAAATTTTGCTCCTTTCAGAGCTCTCCTTAACTAGACTGCTGAACTTTTTATGACAGCTCTTTATTGCTTTATTTCCCCCTTGACACACTCACAACCATGCTTAAAGATTGTAGGAATAATGCCTGTTGGCAGCTTGAGGTGATAAAGAGATATTCTTTACTTTTGGTTGACAAATGCATGATCTTTTGTTAGTGTATGAACATTGATATTTGATGCAGAGTTCCTTTGTTATAGTGTTGCTCAGCAACCATGCAGCACTTGTACATAAAGTCTTGGAATAAACTTAAGTAAAAGTTCCCTCTTAGTTGCATTTTGCATGTTGAGGTGTTATAGTTGCATTTTGCATGTTGAGGTGTTATAAAGACTTATGTTTGACAGTGATGCTAGTCCTACTTTTTAAAGTCTTTCTAAGTATTCCTGATGTAGTTTACAGAGCAGTCAACAAGGAATCCCTTCCAATACAGAAATAATATAAGATGATAAATGTGTTGCAACCAAATGTTTCCTCAGATTTGGCTTAATGATCCAGTCATTTTTCCTTTTTTTTTAATTCCAGAAATGAGGAAATAATCTTTTCTTGTGAAACCAGAGCCTCTCTTTCCATAGTTTACAGATTTATGTCTTCCAGAGATGAGGTAATATAAACTGAACACATCAGCTATTTGTGGCGGTGTCCCAGTTTATCAGCTGTATGCAATAAGTTACGCTGTCAGATACAGTCCGCGCAATGTGACAAAATATGGACAGAAACAGATGTTTGTTAATGTCACATGAAGCCGTTTACTATTTCAACACAAGATTATGAGTGTTTGACTGTTTCTGTGAAATGTACTATAAGAGGAACGTTACTACGGAGTATTTTTTTATTGCATTATGAACAGTGAAACCCTCTCAGTTAACATTAGCTGCAGCTGAAGATAAAAGCAGCAGTTCCACTTTGGGGTTTTTAGCTTCAAAACACTTAACATACTGACCCAAATACTTGGATTCATATTAAATTCTGTGATCCAACCAGTAGATTACTCCTCAATGGTTGCCAGCTGCAGAGTATCTGCTTATGTTATGGTTTAAACAAGCCCCCTCAGATGGGGTTTCCAGTTCGGGGGCAGATGTGACACATTTCAGCCCATGTTTCTCCGCATCCAGCTGTGGCCAGAATGAATTCTCATTTGTTTTCACCACCAAAACCAACCGTGCAGTAAAGCCCTGTATTATCATGTAAGCCCTGTGCGAAGCCAGATTTATGTTCTCTGGCTTGGTTTGGCTTTTGGTATGTTACATAAGTTATTTCTGCACTTGAGCCCGTGTGCAGTTGTCGGTCCAGAAAGTGGACATCGGATGAGACGTGAGGAAGGATTAGCTGGAGTTTTATACACTTAAACTGGAGATTTCCTGCCGTGTGAAGACTAAAGAAATGCAGCATCTCTTTCTGCGCAACTGAGCTCTGGTGAGTGCAGTTATTGCAGAGTTCATCTGACCTTCATGTTACAAGTTCAGTTCAGGCCATCTTGGGTCCCGTCCAGTTTTGGAAGAACATATCATTGGCTTGAGATGCATTCATTGTGGACAGCAGATAAGTGATCTCTTAAACTATATGAGGTACCCTGAACCATCATCCAGTTTCATTATGAGCCAGATTTAATTAGTAGATGTTATTTACATGTTTTAAATAGATTAAACTATGTATAATCCCTACATTTGTTTTATTATATGCATTGTTTATTCATTTTGTTAAACAACAGTTCTTCAGTAGCATGATTGTAGTAGATATGTATAGCAGTTTAGATACATCAGCTGAAAAATTGAACAAATAGTCAAACAAATTGTCAAACAAATTGATTAACCCTTTAAAAACCTGAGAGCCCCCAATAGGGGGACTTTGTGAACACATGTTGCTTAACCATCTCCATTCTGGAGATCTGAACCATCATACTAAAACTGTCATTTTGTTCTGCTTCACTTTATCACAGCTGTCTTTTGCAGAGATCATCTTCACATGTTGTACTATGATTTGCTGGAGGTTTAAAGCTACATCTGCATTATACCAAGAGATATTCATGTTCATTCTGAGAGTGTTTGTATTTCTTTGGGGGAAACAGACTTTTTATTCATATTTCATATTTACACTTTCCACACCAAATAATGCGAGTGTCCCCTTTGCTATGACTCCAAAAGTATTCAAAAATATCTTTCATTTATAAATACAAGGTTTAACAGTTTAATCAGTAATCAGATATTTAAAAATAGACTTGTGTCACATTTTTTTAAGCAATTTTTAAAATATCTAAAATAATTAGTTAACATTCAACCTAAACTTAAGATGAGATGTCAAACATGAGATTTTTTTCCCCTACAAGTAGAGCTGCAGCTTTGTAAAAATGATAAATTAGCTAATAAAATGATGGCATTTGAAAATGAAAGATTAATTGGAAATAGTTGCTGAACTGCTCTGCTGGTGACGCTTGTAGTTGTGAATACTGTCGTCAAAACAGTATCATTTAGAGACGCTTTTTGTGCCTGCAGGTAGATGTGTGTCCTGGATGGTGATTGTAAAATTGTGTCCATTTTTTTCTCTAATTTTATTATTTACCTGTTGATAGATATGAAAATACTCATCAGCTTTTATAATATCGCGTCTCAAAAAATTAAATAATGCATTCTTGAAGAGCATTTTTTGATTGGTTGTCAGTAGCACCTCACCTTGCTGTGAGATAACAGAAACCTAAACTGGAGATGCGCATGGATAACTTTGTCAGTAACCTTTACGTAGTAACCCCATTAAACATTGACCCGTTTGAACTTATAAGATGACAGTTCTCCATCAACCAAAGCACCTGTGCTGTGTGTGTCTGGACAGGCTGTGACCTCTTGACCTGAGACTGCCCCCTGGCCTTGTGGGTAGTAGTGTTGATGGATGTTCTCACACTCAGTGTGGCAGGCTGCTTATCTCTAGTGAAGAGGAAGGGAGGAGGAAAGGAGGGAGGTGCTGAGACGAAGGCTGCAGAGTTAGTGTGCTCCATGTTGAGAAGCCACATTATCAGGACACTTTATATTCAGGCAAAAACATGAAACTAATATCTAAACATTTTGATTAATGTCTGGAGGCAAAAGAGAAGTTTACCTGTTTACAATCTGACTGGTACAGTTTATATTTTATTTCTTATAATGCAAAAAAATATATCACATCATAGATTATTTACTAGACACGACATCATACACGCTTGCAAATTGGGGTTGGACTTAAGGAGGAATTCCCTGATGAGATGCTGACCTCTGTAAACAAGTCTATCCCAAGAAGAAGAGATTTTTGGTCTTGATAAGTAAACAATAGACATAGAAGTTCTAGTGGCGTGTGAATGGGATCTGCCAGGACTCCAGTGAACCTTTTGTCTTCTGAAAAGAGTTTAAGGAACAATGGCTTTGTGGAAAGTTTAGAGGTTTATAACGATGCACTAGCTAGTAATGAGTCCTCATTGTATTTTTAGGTTGAGACCACGATAACACTTAAAAAAAGTTTCTCAAGAGGCAGATGTGAATGTGGTGTTTCTACGAACAAAGTGGAAAAGTTCTGTTGTGGCTGAAGTCTGAGAAGACAATGGACTGAATCCCTGCTGATGAGTAGATGACTTCTCCAGACAGAGGACTAACTCAGCATGCAGGTGCTTCTCCTTCCCCATTCAGACCTATATGTATCCATGGTAACCATTGTCCCTTTCCTAAAGCCTTCCGCTCCCCCCCTTTTGCACTCAAACAGTAATCTTGTGCAAATGTGTGTGTATGCATTGACATATGTTAGTTTGTAGACACCTTAAAACAAGTATAAATATCAGGATGTTTTTATATACAAACATACTGCCCCAGCTTGAACTTTAGGATGGTTTTTGCATGGTTGCTAAACTGCTAATAGTTGCCATTCACAGGCAGTGGACTGTGACACCCTAACTAATATGCATGACCACCTGAATAAGACTTTAACATACACAGCCAATCGGTTCATCTGTCATTTGATTTGCAAGAATGTGTTTGTGTCTACAGCTCTTTACCAACAAACATTTGCATACTGTTCCAATTTGTCAAGCTGTTTTTTTCTTTTCTTCTTCTTTTTTTTTTAGTTTTAGACTGAAGACTGCTACTATATTAAGTACAATTCAGGTCACAGCTAAAATCTTTTGTTTGCACATGTTTTTTTCACAGAGGAATGTGTGCATGCAAATGTGTTTGGTAGTTTGTTTATTACAATTTGCATGCGTGTACATGCACTGTGGTTTCGGTTTTCGTAATCACCTTGTGTGTTGGCTGGCTGACAGTGCTGTGGAAATGATAACGCTTTAAAATGGCTGTTTAAGTCTCCAGCAGTCTGCTGAGGCTTTGGCAGACTAACAGCCACACACGCAGTTTCTCCCTGTTTCAGTAAGGTTTCTGTAGGTTTATGCCTTGAAGTTGCAGCTTTCAACACACCCATGGATTTTTTTTTTTTGTCTAAATAAATAAATAATTATCCAAGCCAGAAACTGGAAAACAAGGCAGAAATTTCAGGTTGGAGATTACATGACAAGGGAGAGATTGAAAGGGAAGAACAAGCTTCAACAGGCTTAAATAGATGGAGGTTGGGTCAGAAATGGTGATTTATTTCATGATGTGCCTACATCATGAAATACATCTCCAACATAATGTGAAAACCCCTTTTCTTTTGGTTCAAAGAGTGTGAAAGTGCAAAATTTCGAGTATTGGTAAGAGGCCAGAAAATGGAGAAATTTTAACTGTTGTCTTGGTTGAAGGCTTTCTGCATTCAGGTGAAAACATGTTCATCAACATGTTCATCATCTGTGTGTGTGTGTGTGTGTGTGTGTGTGTGTGTGTGTCCCTGTTTAAATATTTATTTGAACACCCCCCCCCCACCCCCCCCCCCCCCCACCCCCCAAAAAAAACAAAAACAAACAAACAAAAAACCTCACCTTAATCGGTTTAAAAGAAGGTTCGTCAGCTGCTTGGAGTTTGTACTGTTCTGCAGTGGTGAAAGCCACCAGCAGAGGGAGACATTTCCCTTCACTGTGCCAAAGTTTTATCCAGTTTCACATTTGACATCTTTTTAAAAATACACTTTAATTTTATTTCCTAAAATAAAACTAAGGGACGTCATTGTCTCCACTGGTAATAAGTTAGCTCTATGCATAACTCTTCTCACCCTGTTTATCTGTCAGTGTCTTTTAGTCTGACACATTAGTTTGTGTTAGACTATCAGGTATTATTCACACTCCATCTGGTATCCTCACTCTGAACTCTAATGCTACTTGCAACTAAAGCACTTGGATGTTCGTCGATGAATATTTTAGTCAGTGCTTTCAAACCAATCATGTGGAGGTAAATCTGCATCAGCAGTTTGATGTTTGGCCCACATGTTTTTGTTTTTGCCTTAAATACAATTAAGATAATCTGATTCAACCTGTTGGAGCACCAGTTCTTCTTTAACGTCCACACACTCTTGAAATGGAGGTGGTGAACTTTATTAATTGCCGCCTGGTGTCCATCTGTGTTCTGTGTCTGTCACAATCACAGCTAGGGGTTGCAGGCTGGATAATCTCTGGTTTTACAGATTAGAAAAGCAGCGTTTAGGAGCAGAGAAGACAGAGAGAGGAGGAGTTAAGAGGAGAGACCATGTGGATGCCAGTGGACAATTCTGGTGCGCTCTCAGATTGAAAGAAAAAGGAAAGGAGGTTGCTCACAGATGCAACTCTGTTGGAAGTTGAGATTTTTCAGATTTAGTTTTTAATGCACCAAAAGATGTGCTCACCATCCCTGGACATGAACTGGTTTCTTGACTTTTGTGGATTATTAGTTTTTCTGCATGATTTGTGGTGGAATTTTCTTTGTAAAGACAGCATGGCATTCAGAGGAAAAACATGCCTTAACCACAGGTATTTCCAATAAGGCGTTGCTTGTTGTTTTTAAACCTTTGTTTCACTTCTTTGGAGTATTTAAGACATTTACTGTGGTCATATTTGTGGGTTGGCGTTCTTGTTTTTACCAGCAGCTGGGATTTCTACCAAACAGACAACTGAAATTTCTGCAGCATTTGCAACTGTTTCTTTTTGCTGAAAAAAAAATAAAGCTTGATATTTGTTTTGGAATTTAATCTTGTAATTGAGCCCTGAGCATAGCCCTCTTTTGTCAGGAGAATCAATGCAAGTCAATAGCATCCCCTGAGAGAAGGACAGGAAAGACAAAAACAGTAGGAGGAGACTGGGAGGGGGTGTGGGAGTAAGGTCCTGTGTGGGTTTCAGAAACCTCCAAACCTCTATCATCTCCTCCCAGAACTAGAGTGGGAGGCCGACAAAGGGTTTGAGGGGGGGGGGGGGTTGACCACGTGCACACAGCCTTCAGTCACCCTGTCTTCCCATCACCACAGTCGGTGGAGGGGTTCCGAGAAGAGCTGTGCAAGAGTGGGGAGGAGTTGGGTGGGGGAGTTTTTGGTCCTGCAAAGAGCAGGGGAGGGCAGGTGGTGGGGGTTAGGTCTTAGCCAAGGATGATCACATACGTGCACTGCCTCTCCTCGGAGCCGGTGGGCAGTTGCTGGCACAAGGCTTGCTATGAGGACTCCTCTGGTGAGAAGCGAACTCTGTGCTCCTTCAAGCCCGGCAACAACATGGGGAACAGCCTCAAGGCCCAAGCCTTCTCCAGCCCCAGGCCAGAGGGCTGCCTGCGCAAACGGCTGCTCTCCGTGTCAAAGGTGCACCAGAAACATGACTCACTCTGGACACCCAAACCACTGCTGGGACCTGTGGGTGAAGGTTCAACTGGGAAACTGCAAACCAACCTGGATGGCAAAGGTACACACTGAAGGAACAGAGCATTTCTATTGTGCAAAGTCTGTAGAAAAGGGTACTCTTTTTAAAGTTTGTAGACATTGAATGTCTCAGTCTCATAACACCTGGACTCTCTATGCTGTCAAGGTTTATGAACTTATCATTCCTCCTTCATTCCTCTTTCATTAGAAACATTTTTCACTAAAAAACATTGTGATGTCAGGGGCTTCTGCCTTCATCTGCAACCACAAAGCAGTCTCTGTTAGCCTCTTAGTAAGACTTAAGAGACTTAGCACGACACCACATTGCTGTTTTTCTACAGTAATGACCAGATATTTATCTTAGCTGGGAAGCAAACTCCTGCATTGGAGTGCACTTAAGTCACCTGAAGTGTTTATGGAAAACTGTTTATACACTGTTTATCTCAGCCAGAGAGTCACAACACATGAGGTGGAAGCTTCCATCAAGCCAGGGTTTGTCTCCTCTTATTAGGTGATTTCCATCCCCCTGTAGCTGAATGATCTGCGCCGTCTGTCTTTGTGTAAATCTGTGTGTGTATGTGTGTGTCTGTGATGTGATTTGCTGGGCGTCCCATGTGGCATTGATGCAGATTGTAGCTTTGTGACCTCACACACCTTTGGCCTTTGGTGATGATGGGTCATCTCCAGGCATAAACTCAATAAGCCAGAGGAGGCTTTTAGAAATAGTCACTAAGGCATAAAGTAGCAAACTGTTCATTAGTTAATATCACTTAAATTGGTTCCCTTTATGTGTGAAAATGTTTAACTTTGGCTGTGCTATACATGAAATGAAAAATATTTTATGAGAGAAATTGCAAAATACGTATTTTATGATTTAATTTGTTTCATGTTTGAATCCTGATCTAGTCATACATTTTTAAATCAAATCAAACTTTACTTATAACTAAGTTTATTTTATTTATATACCTTTCATACACAGTTTTGAATATATACAAAACCTTCACACACTCAAGTATAAATCATCAGTGCATGCATGCATGCCTGCATGTAGACAATGCTTCATCCTAATTTGGGACATACATAACTTGCTGATGCTCCGCTGGATGTCCACCCCCTGGGAACAGGACATAATAGCAAGCAGCTGGAGTTGATGGGCCAGGCCTGCAGGGAAGTGTAAGAGAGCTGGCAGTAAGGAGGTGATGAAGCTGACAGAGCTCAGGTTGTGGAGGTGACCCACTTTCACCTCGGCCACTACATAAAGGGGTGATCAGGGGAATAAGAGAGTGTGTTAAAGTAGAGACTAAAAGGACTTTCCTTGACCTGTGTTTGTGTTTTAGTGACCGCCTATGGCATTACTCAGTGGATGAAAAGCTGGGTGTAAATAAATAGGGGTGTCTAGCAATGCAACTCTTCCAATGTCTGCTTCTGTTGTCCCATTTTAAGCCTTTTGCATGTTTGCTAACTTCAACTAACTACTTATAAAGTCTGACTGGATGAATGCTTGTCTTAAAAGCTGCCCATGCTGCCTAACAATATCCTTCCAGTAGACCGAGGCCCATCATCACGCCTGCTTTGGCTAACGTGCTGTGACAGCTCAAGATGTCTCTGCCATTGGTACAGTATTGTCTCGGCTCTGTAGATTGAATCAGCGTCCCAGTCACTCTTTATTAGTGAGCTGCAGAACAGACGACCCTCATACAAAGTCTAATTGGACCTCAGCTAATACGCCTTTTGTGTGCCTTTGCTTCTTTGCCAGAGAATTCATGCTGTTTCGGCTGTTTTTAAGTGCCTCGTGTCGTCTTCATCAACAATTATTATCAATTAAATTTCTCATCCTTTACATAAGTATTAATATTTCTTCAATAGCTTTTAAATTGCAGAAGGATATTTTTTTATAGTCAAGTATTTACTATAAGTAATCTTTCTTTGACTTCTCTGTCAAGCCTCCTTTCATATTAGCTGAGAGGTGGAGCAGGTGTGCGATCCAATTCCCCCATAATCCCTTGGTGGGTTCAGTCAGAACCAACTGCTCCCAAGGGAAGAGCACCTGAGGGAGGCCAGGCTTGTAGATGAGGCCAAATGAAATGGATTGACTGCATTTATGAGGGGAGGCCCTGCTGAAATCCACTTAGGGTAATATAATTTTGACAGTGGGAATTGAGAAGCGCTTTGGTCTCAGCTTCAGCTCTTTATCATTAGCCTGTCTTTTCTGCACACACTTGACTACTTTTCCCATCATTCCAAAGCAATAAAAACCTGTCAAAAACAAGCAGTGACTTGGTTGCAGGCTCTCCTGAAGGCATTTAACAGTCTTTTAACATGTTCTGCATTCAAAACAGAACAAGAGAGGAGAAATAAAAACCCTTATTTTTGTCCTCTTTGTTCTCTTCCTTTACACAGGTTGAACCAGGAAACAACAACAAAAAAAGTTAAAATGTCCTTAACTGTCTATTTTCTTTCTCCCTTTTGACACATGGAGATAAGAGGGGGACTCTGAATTGCCAGCAGGAGAGCCTGGAACCATGTCACTGCTTGTTTTTAAAAGGTTTTTATTGCTTTGAAAGATGAAGAGGTTGGGCCCATCTTCCTACATGGAAAGGCATTTATTAAATGTGGACATTTTAATGAATGGCTTTGAGCTCTAGGATTTCATCATTTCACAAGGATGTGTGTCCGTTGCTCTTTCTGGGTTCACAAAGCCAAAACACATAAACACACAGAGATTAATGAAAATGGGCAACATTTACCATGAATGTGCATAAAATCCTCCATTTGCAGGTTTGAGGTGGGAGAACAAAGGAGTTCATTGGATGACACACAGCTTAATGACATATGAAGGGCTAAAAAAAAAAGGGGGGGATTTTACCCACTCACGCTTGCACGCTTTCAGGATTTGGGGTAAGAGGTTGATAAGGGTCATTTAACTATGAAATGGTGAAGGCTGTGTTTCTTTTTTTCCTCATCAAAGCAACCATGCTTCTGTTTTTTCCTTCACTTTCCTTCATAGATCAGTCAGTATTCATTTGATTGTGTGTTTGTCCTTTTTCTACTGATGTTTTCTTCATTTACAAGACACATCCCTTAAAAACATTCATTTGAATATGAACTAAAATAGGTGAGCAGAAATTTGTGGTTGTGTGACCAGAAATGGCTAGTGAATGAACCACAAGCCAGTATTGGGGGCAAATCAAGTCAACCGGGGCTTTGGATGTGAAGATTTATTTGATCCTTTTCCATTTATTATTTCATACTTGGTGCATCGTCTGTGGTGGAGATGAGTTCAACTGTGTGTGGTAGTTTTTACCACTTGCTGTTTTACTCGCAGCTGCTCTGACTAAAAACACCAATTCATCATTTGGTAATTATAGATTAAATCTGTTGTGCTTTATGAAACCCTTCACCTCTGTTCACTATCCAAAAACTGCATAATATAACGTTTGTGTATACTTGTAAATATTATATACATTTCCATACTTACTTAAGCTTGTTACATCGTCCACAGGAAGCGAGAACTTTTTTTTGTTCTCGAGGTCCAAGAAGAAAATTACGTCATTTTGTTTTCGTGGACGTGTTTAAAGACAGTTCTCGACACATCAGGCTGGCAGAAGTTTTTTCTTGTGGGGCTCCGAGAAGTACTGTGTGATTGGTCCGACATTTGAGGTGGGCGTGGTTAACACGTAAAAGCAAAACCTCTACCAAGTGCAATGTTAAAGAATTCTTTAAAAAAATTCCAGGATCCAAACAGTGATCCGGATCACCACCAAAATTTAAGCAGTTCTTCCTTTTCACGTTTCCAACACCTCTTGAAAATTTCATGAAAATCCGTTCATAACCTTTTGAGTTATCTCGAACACAAACAGATAAACAGATAGACGCCGGTAAAAACATAACCTCCTTGGTGGAGGTAAAAACCGGGTTCATTGCACATAAAAGCAGACATCGCCACCCACAGTAATCCCTCCCCACTGCAGACGTGCTTCGCGTTGAGTATGTATGGACCTGACAGAAAATAATTTTTTTCTTGTTCTTGCAGCTTCGGGAGCAAAACTCAGTTCTTGTTTCTTGTGGAGTCTATGTAAATGAAAGTACCAAGCTTTAGTCAGGAGTCCCCCAGAGCTTAATCTAGCACACAATTAGATTTTCCACGCATACAGTTTGGTCCTTTGCATAAGTGATAATGTGTTTAGATCAATAAATTGGACTCAGCTGGCTTGTCATTTGGGAGACTGCTAGTTATAAAGGAGGAGGAGCAGGAGCAGAGGTGGGATCAGGTGTGAGAGAGCCTCATAATCCCATATGCGCACAAGTGAGTTTTACTGATTGGCTCAATTACTTTATCAAGACATAACAGCCAGATAATTACCGGAGTTTACACAGACATTTATCCTGTCATTGATTAAATGTGGCACAGGAGAGACATTGTGGGGGGGGTGGGGGGGAGCTGTGACACAGCAAATGACTGTTTAGTTTCAAATATTACTTACATCTACTAAGATCTTCTCTTTAAGCATTTTCTCACTTCTACCTTACATTCATTAGTCCTTTTCATGCATACACTGCTTTTGCTGGTAATTGACCATGTTAGTGTCATGTGAGAATTGCCCCATAATCTGAGACTGAAAATGTACTTAATCAGACTTTACAACATGTACCTTTTTCCCATATCAAAAGTCTTTGTTAAAATGCTGTTGTTTGTAATTGTACAGTGTACATTATCCACATTTTCCTTCCTCAGTGCAATATATTTCCCACCTTGCCACTGCTGATTTTTCCACTCCTGTCATGACATGTGATGTGATGATGTCAGTTGTTGCCTTTCTTGCAACTCTGGTTATCTCACACTTGGATTCAGTGTCTTTAAGTGTGAGATCACTCATTTACATATTAGTGAATACAAATTGTTGTAAAATAAATTTGGACTTTAAAAGAACTATTATATTGCTCTTCTTGAGTGTCCTACCTCACAGAAATACCTTGCACAGCAAACAAAGGGGTCACTTTCCACTACTTTTACAGGCATGTATGAATAAATATGGCGAGGAACATTAAGAGAACCAGCATGGGAATGACTGGATGTTCCTGTAACACACTGAGGAAGTAATTTAATGTTATGTATCTGAAGTGTAAAAGAGCCTTATGCTGTTATCCTTGCAGACTTTCTGCTGTTGATATAAACAGTACTGCTCCACGGGGTACTCATGAAAATGCAGAGCTTTGGTGCTTTACATCTTTAGGATCTGTCCATCTTATATCCTTTGGACAGTATCTTGTACTTCTTTTTTTCCTACCCAGGTTTGGCAGCATGTTCATTTCCTCGGTGTTTGCATAGTTGCAGAGTTGTATGAAACTGGTTATGAAAAGATAACAGCTGAGAATGCAGCTGAGATAAGAAATCTAGTCTGGTGATTCAAACAGGTCACTGGAGTGCTTATGATGAATCTTAGGGCTGAGTGTGTGTATAAATAAGTCACAGTTTCTATATCCACTGCATAAAAGTTCAATTTATGATAATCTAAACACAATCTACACAAGCAAAACGTCTCTATAAAGAATGTGGGACTCCAACAGACTTTATCTGGACTGCCTCAGCAACAGCTCTTTTCTTCCTCTTTGAAATCCTTCATTAGTCTTGACATTAGTAATTAAAAATCTAATTGAGTCGTAGTGCAGGATGAGTGTGTTTAAGCACTCCCTGGCTGCACAGCCCCCCAGTCAACACTCATTTCTTTAATGAGAGCTGCTATTGGAAGGAGCTTTTTTTCCCACCTCATGCTGGTTTGAGTCTGGTCCTCTAAGGTTTGTGGCCCCATTTACCCGACTGACCAGCTTGCTCTGCTCTCCATCTCCACGCAGCTACAGTCTTTCTTTCCTTCTGCAGGGTTACTTTTTTGCCTAATCACCTCAACTGCAGTGCACTTCTTCATGAAGGAAAAAAATCTGATTATACAAATTTAGATCATTCCAAAGAGTACAAATATGAACTCTGACATGTTTAGTAAGACAGATTTTACCTGACTCAAGTGTTGTTAATTGCTTTATATCAGCCATGGCGCCTTCAGTCCTTCACTGTATACACCTTTCCCTCAGTGTCTGTGTCCTGGCCGCTCAGTCTCAGACACCAGTTATGTCCCAGTCAGCTGGACGTTCCATTAAGCTTTGAAAGCAAAGCCAAGAGCTCATGTCCCCCCATAGAGACTGATTATAAAAGGAGAGAGGGAAGGGAGACAGAGGATTGAAAGTGATTTTAAGAGCCTCTTTAAATCTGTCTTGTTAGCCAGTAGTTTTCACAATGGAAACATTTTTTCCCCAAAGGACTTTCCATCCTTTATGCATAGATGGACTCGGGTTAAATACAAAGTAATTATGAGAAAAGGAAAACTACAAACATTTCGGTTTGTGATGACACAGGAGATCATTACTGCTTGACATAAATGCATAAATGAAGCTAAACGACTTCATTGTAAATTATTTTCAAAAAATCTCAGCAGGATGAAGGCTTCAATTTGTGTTTTTACCACAAGGTGGCATACAAACACAGACAAGCAGATTATGAAAACCCTACATCTATCTCTCTATCTAATTGCGCACGTGTGAATTGACAGTTTTAACAAACATAATATTAGTGTTCAAGCAGGCTTTATATGGGACTAAATTAACATACTGATGGATTTCTGGTAATTACAAGACAGAATGAGGTTTTAATTAATTTCCTATCATGCTGCATGCTCCCATTTATCTTTCTTCAAAAGAGACACATGAGGTCTTGCTCGGAATTTAATTTAGAATAATGCTGGTCTTAAATTTTGGGAGGATTTGATCAGGAAGCTTGTTTCCCTCAAGGCCCATTAGAGGGTCACACTCATCCCATCCTACAGAAGTCCGATCTCTATTAAAGCCTCCATCCATTATTGGCCAGATGGAACAGAAGGGGGCCAGGATGCAAAGATAAACGACATTTGTTTTGTATTTTATTTTTTTTTAAAGAAGCAAGGATTGATGAGAGGAGAGAGGGAGGGAACGTCGGGTTAAGTAGATTTGGGGGTCATGCTTTTTTTTTTCCCCAGACAAGGTCTAAACATGGGATTATCATTGGAGAAACTAAAGCTTAACACATGCATGTGTGGTCATACACAACTGTGCATAATGCATGCATGCTGGGATTTTTAAACAAAACCACCAATTTTCGTGTCTGTGTGCTGATATATGGGTGTTGTACAAATGCTGATCCATCATGGCATCCTGTAAACAGTAAGCTGGTCCTTAGATAGAAACAGAACTTTTATTATAAGACTTTGCAGTGGCTACAGTGTTGCATAATGATGGTCAAATCATTACCAAACACATGTCAGAGATGGCTCTGCTGACACATCATGGCAAGAGAAACAGAGTTGTATAGAATATTGTAAATGGTTGCAAAATGATGATGGTTTATAAAGTTGTTAGTTTAGGGTCGCGCTCCCGTGTGTAAAACATATGGCCATAGTTGAATGACTTTAAGACTGATGTGACTGGGATGTGACATGTTCAAAGAGATGAACAAGGCGATTTAAGCCTGTTGTGTACAATCAGGGATGTTCCCTTAGTTGGCTAACCTGATGTGCCAGATGGTTTGTCACACAAAACCATCTGGGAAGACTTCATTGGAAATGTTTGTAAAAAGGGCGAGCACCTTCAACAAGCACGTCCTACATCACTGGATGTGTAATGGGTCATTTATTACTGTCAAGTTTCAACTAATTAGTGAAGATACTTGGTAAAAGTTAACTACTGCTGTGAGCAGTTTGTATTAATGCATTGCACAAAGCAAAGCATATTGCAAGGTTTACTGTCTTTTGAGGACTGTGGTGTATATGAAGCCTTTTGACAGAATGGATCAATGTTCCTGGTCTGATGAGTTGAACCAGATGCAGTCATGCATTCTAAATTTATTGGTAGATAACAACAATCAATGTCAGCCACCAGGGATGACATCTGGTTTCATATCCAGCCTTCCTGTCGTGTTCCTGCTGTGAACCTGATTTGTCCAACTCATCCATAATCTGTGCTCATTGATCAATTGGTTGTTTTTAATTGTTAGTTTTATAGTTTGTTGTTTAACATTTTTCTTTTTCCAGAAATGCCCTCCTGTTATTGCTTGTGAAAAGTGAGGTACAAAGGGGAAATTAGATCAGCAGGACTGTGTTTGATGTTGCTCCTGTTGAGCAGAACAGAAGATAAGCATACATACGGACATTGTTGCTGATATGGCTTTACCCACTTCTATCTGGTGTCCTTGTGTTTCCCTGATACACACCCACACATGCATGCTCAGCTTTCCTCTGTTTGATACTAGCCAGCCCTCGATGGCGTGTTGCTTTGTACCCCTGAGCTACTGGAGCCACTTAACCTAAATTAGCTCAGCGTGTTTCTGTGCCTAAATCAGACAAGACCCTCGTATCAGCAGCAGGCGCTGAACACGGGGGTCATGGTAGCTGCAAATGTCTCATATCACTTTTGTCCTGTTAAATCACCAACACTGTGAGTGTCTTACACACACACATGGTATATTGACACACTAACATTAATGAATAATATTGTTAAAGGAATGGCAGCAATCCATGGCAGAACAGCTGGAATATAAAATTTCCAGCTTTTACTGATTGACGGCTAGCATTATTCCACCTTGGTCATCATCTACATCACTTTTGATTAAGTTGTAATTTAAATATGCCTTATTGTACAAACATGCACACTCACACACACAGATGGCTATGCAAATATAACATGCATATATAATATGTGCATATATATATATATATATATATATATATATATATATATATATATGTATATATATCTCATTAAGGTCAGATTTATGACATTTCCGGCATTTTCTGTGTGAAGTTAATTATAAAATTGGATTAATGATTGTGTGTTGCTATGAAAAAAGAGAGGAAACCCACCCACGCACAAATCCCCTCTGGAGAGAAGAGCAGACAGACCTGGTGTTGAAATGTAGGTCAGGAAACCCAGTTGGCGGCCAACATAATGTTGTGTGCGTGGACGTGTGTGTCTACATAAACCTGCATTCATCTAGACTCCAGGTACTCTCACATTAGGTCTCACATTAATCATATTGCCTTCTAGTGTATTTTAGTGTAGATGTGCAAAAGCAGTGTGTTTAAAGCAGAAAGACGAAGAGATGGACGACACACATACCACCGTAGTGACGTAAAGCCATAATATCGATCTTTTTTGTCATCTAGTTTATTTGTTTCAGTATCTGTTGTTTAAATCTAATCAATTGTAAAAACAGCTTCAGGCGCCTTCACAGAAGCACAAGAATGTTCATATGTATCCTCATCCAGCTTAGTTTATGCTATTATAATGCTGGCCAGTGATACATCTCATGCCCTTTGATACTTATAAATGTCACCCCCATAAACGCATATATATTGATTATATTGATGTGGTTGGGCTTAAGACGGGCCATGAGTCAATATGAGTGGAGGCAGACTAGATGCTAATAGATCTCCCTGTAATCTGTGGTCTGCCAGAGTCTGTCTTTATGGCACTGTAGCAGGAGGTGTTTGCATATAAAAATACAGCGTATCTCATATTGTCAGCTGTGTGTACAGCATTAGATCTAACATTGACATCTGTAGTAGCAAGATGGCTAAACTGCATTGATATTCTTTATTTTAACATTCTGAGCATTTAAACACCTTACAAACAAACGTTTGTTTTTATTTTTTTTAAATGAATGCTTTTCTAATTAAGAATGTTTGAGTTTTAGCTTGTTCTGTCAGCTTTAGGGGGCAGGGAGGGTAACAACTCGGCAGGGTTGGATTGCACTAGATTTAAAACAGCATTGCCAGGGAGGAAATAAACGTTTAGCCACAAATGGACTCTGAAGGGGGCAGAAAGGTCTTACGTAGCAACAAAACTGCTGCCTTCTGTAAAGATCCCAAATGTTTAGCCGTACAAATCAACCTGCTCGTAAAACAACTGTTTAAACACCTTGTTTAACAGGCGTGAACATTTTAAGAGTGACCCACTTTAATGGGAATAAATATTGAGCTACAAAACTATGTTTAATCAAAAGGTGAGAATTCCACATCTTATATGGGGCTTTTTCTGCCCATTTTCTTTTATTTTTTTTATGATTTTTTCTTCTTCTCCATTTTATTTTTATTTATTTATTTATTTATTGCTTTCAAAGTCAGATATTGTTCAGAAAATCCAAACTGGTGTCTGTCCACATACTCAAACTGAGATACGAGGATCTTCCGTCTGCTCTCTCTGTCTTCCTTTCTCTTTCATCCAGGCTTGAATTTCAAAGAGGTTTGGAAGAGTGTCGAGGTCAGACTCTGGGGGAGAAAAAATTAGGCATGACTGCTAAACCAGCTGGGCCTTGGTGTGTGTTTGTATGTTTTTCTTCCTGTGTTTGATTTTATTCTTTCTGAATCCAGGCATACATGTGGATATTTGGCATTCACTTATCTGCCCCTCTTATCTGTCTTTATCGTGTACTCTCTATACCAAACTGTTGCTATTTTGCCTCCTGCCTTATTCTCCTGCCGTGAAAGTATCTGTCCTTGGATTCATCTCTTCACTCCATCATTACTATTGTGTTGGGCTTTCAAAGGCATCTCTCTGTTATATACAAATTCCCGCACATTCAGTCTGTGAGAAAACAAGGATGCGGTATCTCAACAGAAAATGCAGTCATGCATTTGTCACCACATCAAGACTGGTGTATGCACCTGCATGTCCTTTTTAAATATAAAACACACAAACGCTAAGTCCAATCATTTCTGTGATGTTGTGTGAAAGCACAGGCTATAGTTACCAGGGTGTCACCCTGACTTTGAGGGTTTTTTCTCATGGATCACAAAGGAGAAGCAGCCCATAAAGGGAGGCCCCTCTGCCTTTCACTCAGAGAACACACACACACAAACACACACACCAATACACATTTATTGCTGAATTGATATAAAAAAGAATCAAATCCCTGGTTTAAGCTGGAAGAAGCTGGAGACACTTTACTCTTTGGTTTAAAATGTTTACACCACATACACAGTCTACCTGAATCCCGTTGGGATTGAATTAACACACTTATTTCCTCAGTTACCTGAGCTGTCTCTTACTAATTCCCACCGAGCGCACACACTTGTGGAGGTTTTCACATAAAATTTTTTTCCCCTCCTCTCCAGTAGCTTGAGGTGCATTTGTCCATAAAATTCAAGTACAACTACTTTAGTTCGGCATGTTTTTAACCCCCCATCGTGCAAATAGACTATCAACTGGCATATTTATAGCCAACAAAAACAAAGGCCTTGTAATCTGGGACTTTTTGTTGGTGAAATGTGAGATGTTTGGTGTAGCTCTGACAACTTTTGTTCAGACTCAACTGTTGAGGGACTAAATTCAGTTGTATTTCTATCGGTTTTTAGGGTATGAGCTGGATAGGCAGTAGAAATGTATGTTTTCATTGTTTGTGTGTGTGTGATAAAATCCCAGCTGTTTCAATGGAGCAGGTCAGACGGAAAGACCAGAAGAGGGGCGGGGTGTGTGAAGGTCTGGAGTTACCCAGTAACCTTTATGTGCCAAACAGACAGAAGCACAGGAAAACCTAAAGAAAGACACAGACAGGAGGGTTGAGAGGGAGACTTTAAGACTGTGCTGTGTCAGAAAAGAGGTCATTTATCAAGTGTTGGAAGATAATGTGTGTGTGATGCACGGGAACTTTACCCCATGTTAAAGTCATTAATGCCAGAAAAAACAGCTATCACCACTTGTTTATTCAGCTAAGCTTTTCTGTCACCTCGGCTTCAGTGTTAATGTGTGCTATATTTGAGTGAAAGTTAGTGTTTATTCAGGAGAGTTCAAAGTTTGACTTTGCTCATTGCCCTTTTTTTTATGAGCGCTGTGCAGACAGGTGTCTTTACAACTGAACAAGCTGGTACTCTTTTACTGGTTTAATTCTTGGTCAAAAATCCAAAGAAAGGGACATATTCTCTGAATTTCTGCTTGACCAGGAAATTAACTGATCTTCTTAAAGCTTCATATTATGGCCAAAACACTGGTTAAACTGTTTTCAGCTAAATTTATGCTATTTTTGAACGTACAATGCTAAAATAAAAGGCTTACAAACCATTCCTAATGGCTGTAGCATCCTTTTAGCCATCATCAGAATAAGCCAGATGATGCAAATATCTTTGAAATACTCTCACTCATAAATCTTTTGTCAGAGTAGCAGCCATAAATCTATGCAGCTACAAGGCACAAGAGGAACGTATCAAAATATTTCACAGAGAAGAGCAACTACAGCTGGGACCTATCCGATCCAATATCAGTATCTGGTTTTGAAATGAACGTAATTAGTAGATCAGATATCAGGCTGAATTCCCCAATGCACTTCACCGATCTGTAGAGGAACCTTTCATAGTCCTGTGCTTATTAGTGTTTCAGGGTTTAAGCCGAACAAATTATATTGACAAAGAATCATTTCTTAAAATATTTCCATATAATCAGTTTTTTTTTTCGTCATAGTTTACATACGGACTGACAAGTCTAATAGGAAATGAGCTAATTTGCTAATTTAGCATGTCACTGATTTGGATATATTTTAGTCTCTAAACATTAAGAAATTGAAACTTGAAATGTGTGTACAACTCAGATTTCCTGGTTAAAAAGTTCAGCTAAGAAGGGTAAAGGAAAAAGCGTTTTAGCTGTAAACCCCTGCTGGAGGTTTACTGCTTTCTGACAACTGAAAGAATTAATCCACAGAAAAGTTGCTCCAGGTATTCATCATTGTGGTCAAATTCTTGAAAGGTCTAGCTTAAATGGTGTCATCTTGACGATGCAATTCGCATGAAGCAAATGAAAGAAACTCCACCTTGCGTTTTTTTTTCTTTTTTTCTTTTTTACTTCATCTTGTTGAGCATGATGGGCTCATTACTCTGTGCAGCAAGTAAAACTGTGGTACTTGTCAGTAATGCTACTGCACGGAGCAACTTTTAAAAATCTGATTTACTAACTCGCTGAAATCATAGAAAAGTTTTGAACAAGTGTTTAAAGCATTTGCATGCTCCTCTGTCTCGATTTCCTTTGATGACAACAGGTTTCCATTTTCAACCTTTCACCTTGATCATTACTGCCTCTCACTTAGTGCTTATCTATTATTCATGTCTTCTTCTATACCATAGAGAACACAGAAGTGATCCAGTTTCCATTGAGCACTGATGTGACGCTTTCATTCACAGAGATGTCGGGATGAAAGACGGGGGAGGGGATGAGAGAGCTATAAATTTTTAAATTTTCATTCAAAGATAAAGGAGGGAGGAAATGATGCATCAAGAAAAGACTTGCTGTATGAGAGTTTTGCTACATTCCTGTTTTGAGTTATGCAGCAATAACTGTCACTTACCTTAAATGAGCAAACATGCCATTAAATGAAATATGTATGCCAAAAGATGTAAAAGTTTACTGCTTTGCTTAAAGGTAGTTCAGTATTATACTTTTTACTACTTGCGCTGTGTTCACATAGCAGTTTAGCTACTTTAATTTACTCCACTTTGCTGTAAAAGCAAATCTATGTATGTCTATATTACACATTAACAATCAGAGGATCTTCTTGCTTATCATTACTTTGGGTGTTTTGTTTTTCACCCTGAAATTGAGGTGAGCAACAACTGGGCTTGAATAAGAGTGCACAATGATAGAAAAGGGCGAGAAAAAAAAAAGCAGTGTGGGTGGAAGGGAATGTAAAATCAATACAGGTTTGATTACATTTGCCATCATGAAAGCATTTATGTCTTATAGGGGTGGGGGCAATTTTGTGAGGGAAAGGAAAGAGGAAGAGAAAGACTAGACATTAGCGGATCAAGTAGAGCTGAAGGGTTTTAGAGGGTTAGCTTAGCTCCCTCGTCATAAGTCCACTTAGAAAAAAAGAAGTGGAGACCTGTCAGACTAAAAGGGTGTGTGTGTGTGTGTGTGTGAGGGGGGGGGGGGGGGGGGGGGATGTGATCTAGACATCAAATCAAGGATATTTGGGTAGTCTGATCAATAATAAGAAAGGAGCTGATTTTATATCAACATTTATTAGTGTGGTCAAGTTTTTTTTTTTTTTTGTTTTTTTTTTTTGCCTATGTAGGAATTTTTCTTTATCAATCAGTTTGTTTACTCGTTCACTGAAGAATGTGGTGACAGTGTTGGATTTAGTGTCCTACACATGAAAGAACACCTGTAAATTCAGGTGTTTTGGGTGTTGATGAAATGATTGAGCTAGATCTGGAGAAGGTTGGGTGTTAAACTCTGTTGTCTGAGCTTTACAAAATAAAAAAAGGAAAAGCTGGGTTAATATGTGAGTGAGACTGTGCAGCTGCTTCTGCCAAGTTGATGGGGAGATCCAAATGGGGTGTGAAAACAAGACTGGGGAGAACAAAGACTGTAGGAGTCCAGCAACATGAGGAAGAGCAGCAGTCCCTCATTAATCTCTCTCCATTCACTGTGCCACATTCATCACTGACAATTACAGCAACTCGCATCACCTCCAATTTCTTTTTCCATTTTCACCTTCACACACAGCTATGTTGCCACTCTTACAAGAAGAGGAAACGCTACAACACAGGAACAGAACTACTTAATGGCATCGTTAGTTTCAGCCCTTTAAAATGATTTAGTAGGTTAGCGACTATTTGAGGCAAGTTGTGATAAAATGATGGAATTTTTCAAATTTCTTTTAGCCTAGATTAACTGATAATATGGTTAATTAAACAAAATTGTAACATCAGCTTTGCAAATATTTTCTCGTTGGTCTCATACATTAAATCAACTGTCTTGTTTTGGTTGGTTAGTTGCACAAAGCAAAAGTTACGGATTGTAAATTATAGTGTTGTTGAAGAAAAACTGGTATTTAAAGTAATTTTTTCAAGGATTAAAAAATGTTGAAAACCTCAGTTTTGATGTTTTATCTTTAAGGGCTAATATTGGTTTGATAAATAGTGTTTTTTTTGTATCTACTTTTTACACGTGAAATCCATGTGCTTTCCTTCAGTCACTGCTTTGACTACGAGTGGATAAAAGATTGATGGTGTTTGGGCTGATGGAAAAATGGGGGCTTCCATTCTTAGCTGAGGAAGAGCAGATGAACGTATGGCTGAATGGATATCCCTAATCCAAGAGGTGGCCTAGATTTGTAGCTCTCCTTTAGCAGATAGAGATGTTGACCTGGCTGTCAGACTGTGTGTGTGTGTGTGTGTGTGTGTTAACACTAGCTGTGGAACAATAGGCGTTTCAATGAGAGATACTGCTTAAGCTTGCGTCTGCATAAATTATACTAACACTGTACGCGTGCCAAGCAGAGCAAAATACAGTCCAGGAAAGAGCACAGGTTACCAGCAAACATGAGGGCAATTTGCCAAACAGAAATGCATATTTGACTTGTCAGTATTGCTAATAATCTGAATTTAAAGTAGGCATCCAGCCACATGGCTGAACACAATATACTTGTCTTGATCCATTTTTTGGATGATTATTGTTTGAATAATAGTCTATCATTTTTAAATTTACACTTACATTATCACAAAATTATAGTTAATGATTACTTGTCCTATTAATAATTAGCATTGCTTTCTATGTTGTTTTCTCTTGCTGCTTATTTTATGCTACAAATAGTTTAGAGAAGCAGTACCGCTTCCCTCTGCAAATCACGCCAACATCTTTTTGGCTTAACACCAAAATGTTCCTCAGGAGAGACTGCAACATTTGCCGTCTTAATTAATTGGTTGTCACAGATGTGGTCAAAACGCCTCCAAAATGCACCCGCTGAACACGCATCCATCGTGCACCCAACATGTTGTGTGAATGCTCTCCTAGTGTGCACCCTAAAGATGCCCTGATGCACGCACCCGGACAAACCGGCCCCCCACATTCCACAGTCCCCGACTCTCTGTTGCAACCATGCCTGGCAGCCAATGAGTTAACTAGAGTTGTGATATTAATGTCAGGTATGATATTACAAGTGCACTGAGATAAACTGAGTCAACTGACTGATAACGAGAGCAGACATGCAGCAAAGTGGTAAAAATGGAAATATGGCATTTGATCCAGCTGTTTTTTAGTAAATGTGAATAAAAAAAAAAACTATTTACACGTTGAGGTTAATGTTCAGAAATTAAATAATCTGTCCATATGCACCTGCCCGGTAGTATATCCACAACTTTGCTCGCACCAGCGAGAGTCTGTTTGACTGGGGAATCAGTTCTGTTGGGAGGTGCAATATTTTTCACGGACTCTTTGAGATCTAAAATTACGTTCATGTTCAATAACATGTTCTACTGTCTGCCAGAAGCAGCACTGCATTA
Source organism: Telmatherina bonti (assembly GCF_933228915.1). Classification (NCBI taxonomy): domain Eukaryota; kingdom Metazoa; phylum Chordata; class Actinopteri; order Atheriniformes; family Telmatherinidae; genus Telmatherina; species Telmatherina bonti. Next base: position 21,224,457 of record NC_136614.1, on the reverse strand, counting down.
CAATTTACAGAAGAAGATGAGACAACTAACAAAGAAGAAATCTTGTTCATTTATTGGTTAATGAAGGAAGACTCAGTTTCTCATACACAACAGCTAAATATGGAGCTGCATAAAGTCCTAGCAGCAGTACGTTGATCATGTTTTTATCAAAATTCTTCCACATCCGCTGGTGAGCTATTTCTCCATCCCGGAACAACCTATTGTCCCACAATGCACCTTTTCCCACTCCCTGTATTTGGTCCACGTGAAGCAAACTGAGACCTGGGCTTACAGGTGGACAAAAGTCTTCTTGTGTGATTCGTGTTAGAATTTGTAAAATCAAAGCCGACTTTCTGTATTTAAAGTTTGGTGTTATTCATCAGGTCGAACACATGACAAACTCTCCACAAGAATGTTACACTTTGAACATTATATGAATATTGAATTCCGAGTTCGTGGTGTGAATAAGTACAACAGACACTGCAAATTTATATACTTCACAGCAAAAATGTGGAAATAATAAATATCATTAAATAGGAACTAAAAAGCCAAAGGCAAGTTCTAACTTATCTGCACACTTGTTCAGCACTTTAAAGATGGACTGAAGAGTGAAGGGGAAGGTGGTGAGGAGGGCAAAAGCTTTTTATCCACAAAATCAAGGATCATTTGCAGTCTCATTCAAGCTGTTGCTATAGCCCCACCCCTCCCTCCACCCGTCAACCATTTTGCTTGAAATGAAATACGGTCACAGTAGGAGGGGCAGTCCTGCACTTATGGGTGTGTGTGTTTGAAAGGATGTGCGCCGGAGTGTGTGCGTGATAGATTTGAAGTGAATTGGACAATGGGAGAATTGTATGTGGTCTGTATTTATGCAGAGCTGTTGCAATGACCATGTGCACACGCAGCAGGCAGAGTTGATCTAATAAAATACAGAAGGTGAAAATACAAAATTACACATTTTTTGTAACAAAATTGGAATGATTGTTGTCTTGCAACCTGCTTTCGGGTATTTCAGTGAGACCCTTGATATAGTTTTTTTTCTTTTGCCTTTTTCTTCCCCCAGTACAATTCTTCTGCAAAGCTGGCTTATAGTTTAACCAGAAGCAGAAATATCCTCCCAATGTTGAAGAGGTAGAGGAGGCAGGACACTGGCTTTCAGCCGATAGTCAGTTGGAAATGTAGAAAAAGGAAAAAAAAGAAAGTGATGGAATGAAATGAGTGTTGACGATAATTGTGTGTTTGCTATAATTAAAAAAAAGTTTGACTTTCAGCTATACTCCCAGCAGCCTACAATAGAGTGCTTAGAGATAAAGAGCGCAACAGAATGAGTGGGGATGAGAAATAAAGGGTTAGGCAGCCAAACTCCTTGGTAACCAAAGCACAGAGAAACAGAGGGGCCGGTCCTACACCCCTCCTGCTGGGTGTGTGTGTGTGTGTGTGTCTTCGTGGACTTGCCTTGGCTGAGGGTGGAGTTGTTGTAGTGATGGAGGGGGGAGTGGTGGACTGTGTGCGTGTATGTTTGTAGAGCGACATAGGGGTAGAGACGAATTGTCAGCATAGTAGACGCTTGCGTGCGCCTCATAGCCAAGCCGCCTTACACTGAGGATGTAAGCAAAGGAGCGTTCGTAGCAGCACACCTTTCTCCGGTCTCCTTTCTCAGCTTTAGCCTGCATTTGTCAGGTTTTTTGTACCTCATTGAGGTTTTTTTTTTCTTATTGGGAGACATCTGCACTTAACTGCAACAATGGTGTTTATTGGAACCTCATTAAAGTCAATAATTAAGTACTTCAAAAGGAAGGGTAAGATATTCTGTTTCTTAAATATGGCTGATAAATGTGTCTTTTTAAATTGTTTGGACCTTACCTTTGGAATACAACTCTGAGAAGCAGTGCATTTCCATTTATTTTAATCAGTTTTTCACTTATTTTAGGAGCTCATTGAAGCTTTTCTGTTTTAAAAAAAAACCTGAAGTACCATCTTTTGCTGTTTTCATGTGGTTTTAAAAGAGCTGATATTGTCCTGTGATTGTAGAGCTTCTTTGCCATCTGCGTAACCCAGTACTGTGTTGCGCCCTGTAACCAGGTAACCACTTGTTCAAGACTTCAGGGCCAACAAGTCTTAGCTGTAAATGGCCCTGCAGCTTATAAAAATGATAGCAGGGGGGACATTAAATCACAACTACTTCATTAGACAAAACACTATAGATTATAGTGGAGGTTATAGTTGAGACTGTTAAGGCAATGTCACAGGGATATTTTATCAGTGAGTTTAGATTAAGCACATGGAGACTTAAAGATGTGGTTGATGCAGGACAAGCTGCTTGTGGAGACTATCTGAGGTTTATTTATAGCGTGAGTTTGTGTGTTAATGATTGCCTCAGCATTTCTATAATTTGCATATCTTGTACACACATGTCTGCAGGGCACTTTGCTCCTCAGCTGAGCTCCTTGGTACTGTGTAGGGGACCACAACAACCTGCAACGTGGCCTCTGAGAGGACTTTGTGTGGTCATTAACCCAGCTTTCTAATTAACAAACATTTTGTAACAAAAGGTTGCAGAGGAAAGTTTTTCACTTAGTTAAATGCAAGTTGAATGAATAACTGCTCTGGGTCATTATCTCATTTTGCCATTTGGTCACTGAATTATTACAAATAGGGAAGTGTACCTTCTTTCAGGGCTCAACTAACTTGTTTTGCTGCAAGAAATGCTGTCTGTTTTTATTTATTAATCTATTTTCACCAACAAAACATATAGGAAAAAAATATTGTTTACATTTCATTAGTATTTTTGTTGTAAAACGGGAATCCCTCTAAACTCTATAGCTTATAAAAAGTCCACGTACAAAATACATGTTAATATCATTTTACAATCAATGTGCAAAGATTCCATTCAAAACCCATCGATGGATGGATGGATGGATGGATGGATAGATAGATGGATAGATGTACAGTTTGAAAGCTAACTTGCACCATTGTAATGATGAAACTTTAAAAGCTGGAAGGTTTCGTTGGGTTTGAAAGTAGGAATGAAATATTGGTTCGTGGATGATCAAGGACTCCACTCAGGATTAACGAAGGCATCAATATAATTTGATTACAGCTAATACCGCAGCTTTCCAGGAATTTCTCCATGCAGTCTTTGCATTTTTAGCCCAGATGCTTGCTCTTCAAAGTTTTTGGAGCCTGTTTACTCCCCAGTTTGTTTGTTAAAGAGGATAGGGAGAACCGGGATGTCAATGGACAGAGGGATTAGTGGCCTTCTAAAAAGACTTGCGCGCCAGAGTCCAGAGTGTGTGAGAGTGTGTGTTGAGAAACTAGGGGGTATTGTGACACTGAAAGGCCTGATGTGGGGACTGATGCAGAGGCACAATACAGGCTTTGTGTCTTTAGTCCCCATGTCCTTGGCCTGACTATAGCTTCACTGAGATCCACTGAAATCCCATGGTTAGGAAGGAGCATGGGGGAGGGGGGTTACCTGTGCTCAGTGTCTGCTAGAGACCAAGAAAGAAATGGAGTAGGTAACATCTTGTAGAGTAGCAAGCCTATTTAAAGATCGGCTCTTTTATGCACACACAGCTGGGGTATCAATGAGTTGCTCAAAAAGCTTGTTGCTGTGGACGAGTTGGCGCTGTGGTCTGAGTCTGATGTGGTCTGATCTTAATTTGCCACTGAATTAAGTGCTTCAGATGTTTCTGCTATATCTGCAAAAAGCTTTGTGTTTCTCATGCAGCCTCCTCAGTTTTGCCTGTAAATACATTTAAATGAAAAGTATGATGAACGTATGATGACTTTTTTAAGTTTAATGTTTTGCCCAGTAGCGATTTGTGGTGGCATTGGTGGCTCTCAAGTTTTTAAAATGCTGATAATTGGAATTACATGAGCCATTTCTTTTGAGATGGACTTCATGCTTCAGATACCGATACTAGAAGGCAGGCGCAGAAATGGAGGAATCAGCCAAAAGAAGTAAGGAGGAGGGAAAAACAAAGGAACACAATCAAACCTCTTCTGTGTAGACAAAGCTGTTAATGGCTCTCCATACATGAATAAACTGTAGAGACATTCAGGTGCCTGTAATCACAAGCGTCAGTCTCCGGAGTCAGCTTAAGTTGTCTTCACTTGGGACACACTCATTTCTGCTGACTTGAATTCATTAACTCTCACTTTATTGTACTTTCTGGGCTGTAATCAAACAGAAGCTTGTTTCAAGCAGACATTGTCATATATTTGCATATAACTGTATATTAAAGTAGTTACTCATTCCTAAGGGAACCACTTGCAGGTCCAAGCCGCTGTCCTAACAGAGTGGTGGCTCAAACCTCCCCCAACACACACTCACACACACTGTGCAGCCTACCATAGCTCATTTGCACCTGTGGAAAAAAAAAAAAAAAAAACCCTCCCAACAAAAACACTCCTCACACCCTCATCCACTGCCATTATCCATCTCTCTTCCCCATGCTTCACCAAGGTTTCTCTCCCAGTTAGACATATTGTGATGGCCATGAAAGGGACAAAAAGATAGTGGTCGTAACTTACATTTAGCTGCTGAAATGGAAATAATTCTACATCCCCGATCACCAACTTTGGACTGGCTACGTTCTCTTGGTAAGATCAAAGATTCACGTGTTTATAGTGTTAAAGATTCTTATACCAATAGAAGCTTATGATGCCTTCAGGATGTGGCAGGCATGAAATGAAAACTTGAGTAAAATAGTGACATTTTATTTACTTTAAAACATTGAATGAGAAACTCTAAATAATAAAGAGACATTTAGAAACCCATTGTTACATTTCCTTCTGCTCATTTTAGCTGTATTAGTATTTAAGAAAGAGTTTTTTTCCCCCTTAAATAGGTTCATGTGAACCTTTGAGCTGGGAATGTTCCCTCCAACTTGTTTAAGCAAGTTTATCCCTCCCCCCCTTGTGTGGCCTGCTGGCTGTGTGATGTCTCAGATAAGTGTCATATTGATGGTGTGGAGGCTGGCACTTTTAGTACAAAGCACTTCAATCTGCTTCCCCTTCCTTCCTTCCACACTTGTAAACAAACCCTTTGAGTGGTCAGTACGTTAAAGGACATTTTCAACCGTTTTTTTTCCAAATAACATCCGACATATAAGGATTGTAATATTTCTCTGGAAAGTATGACTAATATGGTTTGGTATTTGTCATATCTATGATGCTAACTGATCTACTCTTGCCATTAAATTGTGTAACCGCTGTATTGTGTCTCCACAGCTGTGTCTAACCTGGATGAGGAGAGCAAGTGGACCGTTCACTACACAGCTCCGTGGCATCAGCAGGAGAATGTTTTCCTACCTGGCAGCAGGCCGCCCTGCGTAGAGGACCTCCACCGCCAAGCCAAAGTCAACCTCAAGACCACCCTGAGAGGTAAGATGTTCAATGTGAACACTTTAATGTGCGACGACTCGGCCACTTTTTGATGAAACTGCACCACATATATGAAAACCTAATTTAAATAATCAGTCTTCTTAGTCATGTTTACGTTTGCCGGATTTTTCTAGTATTTTTTGGCAAATGACTTCATATGAGTGATTGTCTGTGAGATATTTACATCAATACTGCAAATAAAAACAGACTAATGTGCTGTATATTTTCCCCAGTCAGACCAGTAGTCCAGGTATAAGCCAGAGAGATTTCAGTTTCTAAATTACTTCTGTATTTAACTCAAATCCATTATTTACAGCCGTATCAGCCAAATCACAAACCCAGTCCAGGTGCCGCTTTTCTCATGGCATCAAACCAGAATGTCATGTTTGTGTGCAACACTGCAATAATGTGTGTAAACATGTGATTAGTGTTTCGGCAACAATACAAAAATGTGAGATTATCTTTTTCCCGTTGGTCCAGTGCAGTGAGAGAGAAGACACGGCTGTGTGGTCAAACAAACACGGAGCCTGATGTTCCAGCTGAGTGACGACCTTTTATTTAAAATTCTCCCAGAGTAGGAAGAGGGAAGTTCCAGTAAATGCTGACACTGGTTTTATAGAGTTTCTGGGCCAGTTCACAGATAACCGTGTCACATGCAGATATCAGAAAACACATGCAGGTGTGTGTATTTGTTTATCTGTGTGCATCCAGTACATAACTGTTGTGGAAAAGTTTCGTGTTTACTCTCTGAACTGGCCTGGTGTGATACGGGATATAAAGCACTGGAGCAGGCAGGTGAAACATGATGTCTCCATTGTTTGACCCCTGTGTGGTTGCTATTGCATATTACTTTCAGCAATATTGATGTTGCTAGGCACGGAAACACATGAACACCACCTGGGAGGTGGGATTATTCCAGTCAACCCCCTCAACCAGTCACCATCTAACCCTGCTGTCACCACCCAGCCCCGGGGGTCCTAACTGAAAGACAACAGGTGTCCAACGAGAGCACCTGTGCTGTCAATTTGTGCCTTGCTCTGTTTTAGCTCTTTGTTGTCTGCCAGTGTGGGAGTCTGATTCTCCTCTGTTGAGCAGAAGGGACCTTAAGCAGTCTTTAATGCTTAGAAGTATAGAAGAAGAAGAATTATTCTCTACTGCATGCAGGTTATGTTAAAGCTGTGCATGCACAGGCCAGATGGAGCAGTGAGGCCTGTGATGTGTTGCATGTTTCTGTAGGCACAACTGTACATGAATCGGATCAGACTTGTCAATATTAAAGGTCTCAGGTCGGGGATGACCCAAAGTAAATTATAGTACAACATGGTTACAGCAACAGAGGGGTCAGAAGGTCAAAAAGGGCTCAGCCGCAGTTTCATCCGCACACAAACAGATATATATGGTACATGAGTGTTGTGCGCTATTCACAGACAAGTAATCAATAACCATTCAGATGGCAGCACGGACACTGTTTGTACTTTTTAGTATAAGTAGGGGAGTTAGTCTGAATTTTGTTCAGTGCATCTGAGCTTCATCAGTTAAATTGCACATAGTTGAATCTCACAAGAATCAACTACAATCTTTCATTTTCCATAAACTTCAGCAACATATGTGGAAAAGTTTTCCTCTATTATGACTTTGAACTTACACCAAGGCACATGGTTTTAGTTTTCCATGTGTTACATGCTTCCAAAGAGTTATTCTTTTCACTGTAGTCACATTTGTACTCAAATTATTTTTACATTAGCACCCTGGGCTTTTTACCCAGGTATCACAAATGTTTATTTAGACCTGAGATTTTCTGCATTTTCACCAAAGTCTGAAGAACAAACAGCTTAAGTTCACAAAGAGTTACAATATGTCTCTGTCGTATATAAAGTGAGTTTAACAATTAAGGATTGAGATTAAATGTAATGGATGGGAGAGCACGACCAATCAAAGATGTTCAGAGCTCCAAGCACCAGCCCAAAAATATTCTTCATCCTCAGCAAGTATTGCTTTCGGTAGTAAAATATTTCTTAAAGAATTATTTTTTGCTGCTGGAATATAAAGGGTTAAAAGAAGGACCCTCAAAGTTTTTTTTGTTCCCCACAGCGTCCTACATTTAGTCCTTTTGTCGTCTCCAGTTTTGCCTAGTAACAAGCCACAGTCCTCTCATCAAGGCTTTTTTGATTTTGTCAACCAATCCAACGTCAACAGCTCTACACCCTGCTATCTTTCTAATTACCATCATGCTTCACAAATCCTCATCTTCCACACCGCTACCTCTTCAGCTGTATCATTAGCTACATGTGCCAGCCTCATCAGGATCCATTAGCTGACAGTTTTATACATGCATCAGTGTGTCTCTCCATGGAGATGGGCTTTAATTAGCTGTAGAAATAAATTGCTCATAAAAGGGGATCAAAAGCAGCATTTTTGCGGTGCCAGGGTAACAGTAATGCGAGCACGCTTTGATACCTGTGTATATTTCACTAGAGTGGACCTTGTGATGCATGCTGAATAAGAACACAAGATGCAATTCTGAAAATAACAGAGGAGGGTCTTTATATTTTATGTGATAAGGATTAGAACATGCAGCTAAAAGGACATGAGCATCTACCAATGTGCCATATGTATAATGGAGAGTGATGGAAGTTCACTATTTGTCAGATTTCTACATCCCCAGTTTATAGCAGAAAAAGCAAGCTGGACGTTCAGCCCTTTATACAGTTAGCACTTAAAGGACAAAACAAAGATGTGCTTGTACAGGGATGTCCAGCTCTGGTCCTCTCGGGGCTACAATCTTGCAGGTTTTAGATGTTCCCCTCATCCAACACCTGAATTAAAAAAAAAAGAAAAAAGGTTCTCCTCATCAGCTTAAGTTTTGCTCAAACATGTTGACCCATCAATCTGATTTAGGTATTCTGCAGTGGCAAATATCCTAAACTTGCAGGACAGCGGACCTTGAGGACTGACTTTGGACGCCCATGTTTTTGTACAAGTTTACTGAGACCAAAGGGGGAGTGATGATGAGCTAAGTCCCCCTTGAGAGAAAGGAGGATGGCTGGAAAAGAAAGAGACATTTCTGCCATCTGTGTGTGACAGACTGAAACTGATACCCCCTCCTCTGGTTTCACACAGAAAAAAATCGTCTCTTTATCACACTTGTGTGCACACACACATCACATCCTCATCACAGCAGGTGGTGACAAGAAGATGTGTGAGCTGTGCCTGGCAAAGTCCAAAAGGGACTAAATGCACATGCAGGATGAAAGAAACGCACAACTTCTGTTACGTTTTAGACAGTTGATTATTAATGCAGCGCAATGTATGTCATAGATATTACACACAAATTAAATGGTGTTTTAAGCAACAAATACTATTAGAACCATTGTGCCTCTGTTCATCTATAACCTCAAAGTATCCATGCAGGTGTGAACTTAAAGCAGAAAAAAGTCCATGAGTAAGAAGCTGCAAGCAGTAATCTTTCTTTCGCACATCTGCATTCCTGACTGTAGAAACCGAAAAGCAATTTCTCATTCTGACCAGTTTCTTCATCTGTTTTTCAGAATGTGACAAGTTGAGGAAAGATGGTTTCAGGAGCTCCCAGTACTACTCTCAGGGTCCCACCTTCTCTGATCCCATCCAGTCTACTAGCAACCTGCAAGATGATGAAGATGATGAAAATGACAAGAAGGTATGCAAACATGCAGCATGACATATATGTGTCTGTGGGGACATGCAGCTGTCCAGATGTAGCAGTCTTTTTGGCATATTGAGGACACGTGCAGACCATGTGTTCATGCTTTTGCACATTTAGCAGCTTTCATTGAATGAAAGTGGTGTCAGTCTGCCCTCTAGTGGTCAGAGCTGTGTTTTCCTCCATTTTTCCATGTTGTTCATAAGTTACATTTTTACCTCCTCCAGAAGGGTAATGTTTATCTGTCTGTTCGTTAGCAACTATATGCAAAAACTACTGGGCGGGTTTATGATCATTTTTCTGGTCTAACTTAGACTCCAGTACATTTTAGAAGTGATCTAGAAGGAATTGTGGACAATATGAGTGGAAATGAGTTGCTTGGCCCTCTGAGTGCTTTTTTTTTTTAGTTTTCTGTTTTTCTCTTATTGATCATCCCTCATCATCATTCAGACAGGAATAAATATGTATAGACAGAAATTATTGTCTTTTTGTCTACATTTTACTGTTTGTCATATGATTTAAAATCCGCAGCAGAGTGAATAGTGAGGAGAGAAAATGTAGGAAAAAGAGGCACCAATTAAGTAAAGAGACAGAGAACTTGAACAATTTAAGAAAATAAACCATATGTGAGAAATGATCATTTCATGGCCCATTTATCCAGCAGACATTAGTTTGAAGTGAAGTGTAAATATCTATATCTAAATCAATAATAACAACAATACTTCCTCTCCTCGCTTACTATTTCTCACACATGGTATATGAAGCATCCTGGAAGGATCAGTGGGGATTTACTCTTATTATCGGGTCTTTTTTGTTCCAAACTGTCACTTATCTATTTTCATTTCCATCCCTACATACTTTACCTCCTCCACGCTCCCCAACCAGCCCCCCTTCACCCTGCCGTTCACGTCCTCTGTTCAGTATTTTTGTCCCTCTTCTACTGTCTTTCTCGTTACTTCCTGTTGTCCTGAGGCGGTTGAGCCTAACTCTCACTGACAACAACTTCAAAAGGATAAAGCAGGCTCCTGCTTGAGCCACAGCAATTAAAAATAACAAACTCTATTTGCCAGCAAACTATTGAGGTTATTCTTTACTTGCACCCCCCCTCCTTCCTCCTTTTCTGTTACCCATCCTTCTTGATTATGTACAAAACACCAATGTCCTCTTGTTTTGGAGGAAAAGTGCTGGAGAGGAGTAACTTCTGGCTATTTTTCTACAAAACTTTTTAAATAAAAATTAAAAAAAACATTTTTTCTAACCTGTAATTGTACAAAGTGGGAACAAAACAAAGTTTAACAGATGGACTGAAAGTAAGGGCAGCTGATCATAGATAGTTTTTCTCCCTTCAGGATTATATGTGATCACTGCCCTCCGGATAAAAGTATCTGGTGTGAAAGGTTGTGAACATTTAGCAAATTCAGGAAGAATAATGGCTCAATTTCAAGCCTGGATGCAGCAGTAAAACATGGCTGTGTGTCGCACGCTTTGACTTCACGATTGAAGACGCGTAGTCTGTTTGCACAGTTTGATGCGTGAGTGATTCTCTCTCCCTGTCTCCTCACTGATGCTCTGAAGCTTTTATCCTGCTGTCTCTGACTGCTCCATCTGGTTGTTCAGCATCTGTTTGTGTGTGCGTTCGTGGGACCGTTTAAATCATGAAACATGTTTATAGCTTTACAAGCATCTAAAGGTCACAGCACTGAATATATTGAAGTAACCCTCAAACAGTTTCATTTATGGTTTTTGACATTTTTATGATCCTGGCTTCTTTTTTTTCTTCTTTTTCTTCATGCTCTATTTGGATAAATGTGTTTTGATTGTAAAATGTTCACTCTTTAACTCATCTTTCCCAGTTCTATGTTAACTATCATACTATCCACCCCCCCACCCCCCCTTTCACTACATTAAATCATTCTCCTCCGCTCTTCTAGTCCACAGCTTCATCAGTGGAGGATGATAAATCTCAGCTCTCCCTGAGGTCCCACACGTCGCAGGGAGGGAGTGAAGTAGGCGAGATGTCAGAAGTTGACGGACATGTGGTATGGAACAAGACCGTGCCCCTTCCCACCCCAGAGGAGAAGATGAGGCGGGCTGCTCAGGCCGTGCCGACAGACATAGTTGCTATCAACGTCACAGGTATGTCACGCCTTCACACAGCTGCCTATGTATGCAACCATCTCTCCACTGGTAGGCAGTCCTGATCTGAGAACAAATGTCTTTGCACTTTCGTTCCTACCAAATGGCAACATGTAAGGAGTTCAATGTAACTTCACTTACTGTGTTCTTTCTCACTAACTTCTCACAAGAAAGAAAAATCACATAAAATATCAGACTTTAATCAAAACTTTTTTTAATGGATGAAGAATAATTAGCAAACATGTCAAGTCATTCACAGAGGGAGAATTGTGTCAATCATGGATGTCTGCCACCTTACCACCTCCCCTCCCACCATGCCTATTGGAAACTGACCGTCACCTCCTTTTATGCATGTGTGAGCAGGGAGATGTGTGTGAGAACAGTTTGACAGCTTATCCGGGGGTCAAGGCATCTCGGGGAGTTCATGTCAGATAACTGCCTTTCTGACAGATGAACACACATACACAGCAAAACATGTCAACAATTCCCTTGTTAGTCAGCCAGTTTTTTTTTTGTTTTTTTTTTTGTGATTTCCACACATACTCACAGATAGAACATCTCAATCTGAAGATATAGTGTTTAAAACATGAAATGCACCGTAAGACTTCAGTTCAATTCAGCTTTATTAGTATAGTAGACTTCACAACTGTGTCACCTTCAGGGCACTTTACAGACACATCAGTTCAAGCCAGTTCATAAAAAATGGCCGAGTTAAGGAAAACCAACAACTTGCATCGAATCTTGTCTTCAATTCACTCCCCCTTTCTGAGCATGCATGAGGCAACAGTAATTATGATTATAATTATTATGAAGGTTTTCTGTTTATCAGGCAATTGGTGAAAAGACCAAATCTTGTTTCAGTACCAATACCTTTGACTGGTGTCAATATCATTTTAACTGCTTTCGTCTCATCTCCTCGAACACGAATTAGAGCTTAATGTGGTCCCACTTCACACTGTTAGCTCTGACTCAACTCTGCCATTTTAGGTTACTGAGTGACAAACACAAACAAACAAACACAGAAAATGTATGCAGACAGAGAGAAAGAGAGAGCAAGAAAGAAATCAGGGACATTTCTGTCACTTTGAGCTGGAGTGTGATAGACAGTATCTGTCTTCATATCAGTTTCTGCTTCCCTAACGCCTGCAGCCTGTCACCAGTGAGCCAAATTGAACTAAGAAGAGCAGTTTGAGCGGGATATCACTTTTACTGCAGGGAAACTAGCCAGAGAGTGAGAGGGGTATTGAGGAAAATTAAATACTGTTTGTGCGTGTGTCTTATGCTGGATGCTTGCTGTGTATGTGTGTGTTTCAAATGCATGTACTTTCATGTATGTTTCTATCTCAGGTACTCATATTTCAATGCACATCAACCACCAGCCACAGTGCAATATCTTCTTTGACAAACACTTTTAAATCTGTTTCACTGTATTTACTAATAAAGAGATTCTGAGCTCATGAAACCACAAGTTTTTATGCATTTCGGCTGATGGATGAAAAAAGTAAAAAAAAAAAAAAAAAAAAAAGGAAAGAATAGTTTAACCAAATTACATGAAACATTTTCTAGAATCATGCAGTTTTGCAAATTTCTCCCACATTTAATTTCACTTTTGTAATTAACATTAGAAAATTTACAGATAAAACTGTCAAAAGAGATTCAGACAGACTTAATTGTCTACAGATTTTAGAGACAATATTATAACATTCACATGGCTACAAATTATGAATACAAACAAGATGAATTTAAAGTGAAGCATTACCTTCAAATGACTCTTTCAGACCAGTATAAAGCACCTTATTAGGTTTTTATTGATCGAATGGTGCAATACAAAAATACAAATGAGTTTTGACGCCACATTTAGCCAAATATCTCGATAACATCTCGATGGCTACTAACCACACCAGCGGAAAATATTTTCTAGTAATTTGGTTGAACAGACCCTTTTACCACCTGCTTTGTTTATGTTGCATGTTGAGGCAAAAGATTAAAAACCCTCTGCATGTTTTTTTTACTTTTTTTTTCCCCGACTAACCGACTGCCGTGTCTGCCTGCCTGTGCTCTCGCCATCGTGGCCACCAGGGGCAGTGTTTGACCGCCAGGCCAGCATCCGGCGCTCCCTCATTAACACTGACACCGTGTCCCGCCGGCCCAAGAAGGTCAAACGCAGAAAGACTATATCAGGGCTGCCTGACAACATCAACCAGGAGCTAGGTATGGATCACTGTGGAGGTACATGTTGCCCCCTGCTGTCCACAGACTCTCCCAGCAGTCTGCATGAGCCTCTCTTTTATCAAACCAGAAAAAAAGGAGCAATTTAGTTTTATGCAAGTTTTCATTGTTGGATCAAGGTCTTATTTTTACTGTTTTAGTTCAGATCATATGTCCTCTCATGCTGTCCTTCACCCAGTAAACGCCACAGTCAATCATTTCACTAGTTATGATGGTAACTTTGCCCTTTTTATTCCTCCTGAAGCTGAACAGACTTTTATTTTAGAGTTTCCCTGTTAAAAAATTAACATAGAAGTCAGGTTTGGTGTTTTTTTTTTATGATCACATTGTTAATCAATTCTATGGGTCTAACTTAACAGTGAACTGTTTGTATTTGTGCCTTAATCCTGAGACCATAATAATAATCATATATGTTTCTTACTTACCCACACATACTCACCATGAGAAAACGCATTACCTTCATCTTTTAATCGCATCATTTTCAGACAGCATGATCATCAGAGTGGACTGTTTGACTGAACATGAGAAATAAAAGGTTCAGAGGTCCCGTAACCTCAGTTACTCTGCTGAGTCGGGTGTTAAGTGAACACCAAGCTCACTGAGCTGACTGTGCTCTCACAGCCCAGCATGACTAATGTTTATTTACAAGTTGTTTAGCTGTCAGGTGGTAGCAGCATTTCAGGAGAATGTCATTTCTCTGTGTGAGCGCTAAGATCAGCAAACCTGATAAAAACAAGAGCTTTGAAGTCTGCTTAATGCCCCGTTGACTACAGCGTCTGAATGTCATGACTACTGGACGGGGGTAATTGTCCCTGTGCTTCCTCCCTCCCTCTGCTTGTACTGGAGCTGCCTGCAGAGTAGACCTGCAGCTTAATCTATCGCAGCAGCCACAGCTAAGCTGTCAGTCCAGCTTTTAGCAAAGGAAGAAGAGAGTGTATGTGTGTTTTCCAGATAGATATAGGGGTGAGAAAGGAAAAGGACGCAGGAGCGTGTATGTTTGCGATACGTGCATCAACAGGAGAGCCCCCGCAAATGAGAGGCGCATGAGACATCCTCTCTCGTTTCACTCTTTCTTCGCATTGTGTATCGGCTGCTATGGTCAGTGTGTCTTTATGTGATATTGCATTTCTGTATGTTGTTGTGTTTGCATATAATGCTGTGCACGAGCACGTCAACGTTACATATGCATGCTCATCACGAGTCTTTGTTGATATTTCCATTTCGTGGAATCTTTAGCTGCCAAGTGCTTGACCAGCTGCCTGTCCGAGACCCCGTGAGGCTATTTAGCTCTTTTCTTTTGGACTGAGCTAAAACTACAGTTGGATGGAAAAGCATTGTAGAGCCTGTTTCTCTTCTCCGTGTCCCCTCATATCATTTCCTCCTTAATGAAGAAAACCAGAGGTTATTAGCGCAGATGACAGCATTACACCAAATCAAATTAATTAGCTTCCCAGTGACCACAGTCTGTCCGACAGTCCAGTAAGAAGAGCAGAAGGCTTTGTGGTTGGAGAAGTTATTGAGAGGAAGATGAAGGCTAGTAGAGCAAGAAGAGGAAAGAAAGTATTCCACAGTTATATATTTACAGTACTGTCTCTTTTTCTTTTACAACAGCAAGAGGAAGAAGCGGAGAGCTTCGGCCGCATTCCATGTTCATTCCAGGGCAGTATTCCACTTTGGGCCGAGTTGGGAGCATCAACTTAACACTCCGGCGGTCAGAGACGAGAGACTCTGGCTGTCAGACAGAAGAAGTGAAAGTTGTCCCTCCATCCATGAGGAGAATTCGAGCTCAGAGAGGACAAGGAATAGCTGCTCAGATGGCTGGCATATCTGCTTCCTCCTCAACAGGAAGTATCTCCATCTCCAGCAGCGACAGCTCTGGGGTCTTGATGATGCAACATCAGTTTAATGGAGACCCTTCCCGTTTTCACAGTCTGCCGCGACAGGGTGCCAGAGTGTCCCTCAGTGCTGATCCCATCTATAGCAGCACGCCCATCAAGTTAGAGGATCAGCCACAGAGGCAGATCAGAAAGCTTCAGGTGGATGATACAGCAGTACACATGAGAAACACCCCGAGGACAAGCACCTTGCCCAGGCCCAAGTCTCAGGAGGTGAGGGGGACGCAGTGTAGTGAGTGGGGCGGAGGTCCAGCATGTGTAGTCTCCCCTCATGCTGCCTATTCCACCTCTTATATTCCCAATGCCACCCTGTCTAGCTCTGCAGAGGTGATCACCCTTAGCACATCCAGTCAGTTAGCCCAGTCACCAGTCTCAGCTTATACCACCAACACTGACCCCGTGACCTCCAGTCCAGCAGCCTTTACCCACAGCTCCACCTGCCCAGCTATGGCCACCTCTACCCCTAAACACACACCACAGGAGAGTGGCCTGATCGTAACGAGATCTGCAAGTGAGTCGGGTCAGTCAGACGGCAGCACCCACAGTCACAGCACCTTGGCCCCCACTCCGCCCTCCTGCTTACCAGAGGAGCAGTGGATCTATGACACACCAGAAAACGTGGTGGTGCAACACCGTACCCTGACCTCCAGCTGCTCCACCCCCATCAACCAGCTATACAGCAGCTTAGACCTCTCCTCTAGGACCACAACTGATTCAAGCTCCCAATACTCCCAGGACAATGATGGCTACTACACTTCTATGCACCTGGACTCAGGCTTGCGCTCTCGAAGTCACAGCAGCGGACATGGGGCAGCAGCTGGACGGGCCACTAGACACAGCATGTATGAGTGCCGTGAGATGGGCAGTCAGGAAGACTCTGGGAGCCTGTACAGTGATCGCTCTCTATCCCGTAGCATCTCCCTTCGCAAGTCTAAGAAGCCTCCCCCACCCCCAGCTCGCACAGATTCTCTGAGACGCAAGCCTGGTGCAAAAAAGCCCCTCGGAGGCGTCAGCGCCATCAGTGGTGCTGGTGAGCCCAATGGTAACGTGCTTAACGAAACTCTCATCGCCAGCTTGCAACAGAGTCTACAGATGGGACTGAGAGGAGGGAAGGGACAGGGTGCTTCACCTACTTCGCCCTCTCACAGCCCGAGTAGCGACTATGACGATCCTTGGATGCTGCGGCCGCGCAGTCAGAGCAGCGTCAGCGCAGGTAGCTCTGCAGTGTCACTAGCGGCGAACACGAACTGTGGCGGTATGTCGAATGTCTACTCGCTATGCCACGTGACACCTGCCCACAGTGAAACAAGCAGCTTGCGCTCTGACTATGCAGACTCCTGGGGTTACTACATGGACTACCCCCGTAACCATGGAGACCGGAGGGCACAGACCCCTCCAGCCCAAGCAACAGATAGCATGTCAGCTGGAGTTCCTCCAGGAGTTTTGCAGAATGGAGGAGAGATTCACAACAGCAGTAAGGCCCCTGGAGTTTCAGGCCAGGAAGGAGGAGTGCCGGTGAAGCCCAAACCTTCCAGCACCTCGCCGGACAGGGTGCATAGACTCACCTCCCCGTCCAGTGGCTACTCCAGCCAATCCAACACTCCCACAGCTGGAACTCCAGTGCCCGCTTTTGTCAGGTCCATGTCGCCTTCGGGCAGTCGACCCAAACCCAAAGTGCCAGAGAGGAAATCGTCTCTCCTCTCTTCAGTTTCTGTCTCCTCTTCCTCTACATCTCTTTCCTCCAACACGTCTGACTCACTTAAAAGCTCTGCTCCTCCCCCTCCTCCACCACCTCCAACTCTGCCGCTTTCCTCATCTGCTCCCAACACCCCACTCGGCCCACCTTCACCCTTCCCTCCACCACTACCCCCTAGTTCCGCCGCAGTTTCTTCCTGTTCTCCACCACCTCCCCCGTTACCAAACGCTCCTCAGGATACTTCCCTGAGCCCCCTCCCTATTTGCTCCACTTCCCCAGAATTCCCTCCTCCTCCATCTCCTGACACACTGATTGCCCCCAGTTCATCTTTCAACGGGAGCTTCAATCTTCCTCATTCGCCCCCACCCCCTGTCCCCTCCATGGAACCCCCTCCACCTCCTCCACTGCCTGTTTTTACCCCAACTCCCTCTTCTCCATATGTTAAGACGGTAGCAAAGGATGCTCCTAAACCAGCTGTCTCCAACTGTCCTACAAAGTTACCCAAGCCCCTGATCACGCCGTTTGCACTGCAGAGCATTCAGCTACGTTCAGTGAAGCGGCCAGAGAAGGATGTGACTGGCAGATCAGACCACATTAAAGCTCAGGAAACAGGGATGGACCTCCTTCAGAATCTAAAACCTCACATCCAGGACTCCTGTCACACCCCAGAGCATCCCACTCTGTTACCCGTACTGAACAGCTTTCCAGAAGAAGACTTGCGCCAGTCCTCACCATCACCAGTGACAAAGCTCTTAGAAGAATTGTCTCTAGACTCCAGTATCATAGATCAAACACCAGATAGTGCTGTCTTCAATGGGAGAGCCGAGGACATGAGTTACTGTCTTCTAAATGGAAGGGAAAACCAGAAAGAGCAAGCACCGCTAAGTCCCCCACAGAGCAGAGAGAGTTCTCCCAGCAAACCCCCAGCAGTCTCCAAGAAACCCAAAGTTTCTCTTGTTGCGCCGTTTAACCCCCAACCATTCAATGAACCGTCTCCGCACGATGCAGCCACTCTGTTCCACATACAGGACCAAGTAGATGCTCTGCAAAGACAAATAAAGGAGGTTGAAGATGAGAAAATTGAGCAACAGGAGGAGGAAAGTTCGGAGAGCTCAGAGCCATTAACGGAGAGCAGTGAGGCATCAGCTGAAATCCAGGACGAGTCCTGCATCTCTCCTTCTGCCAGCCTGGAAACGGATCTTTACCACCAACCTTTCACTAATGGAGAGGCTGACGAAGAGGAGGAAGCGGAGAGAGATGGAACAAGCAGCCCTGCCGGGTTCATCAGCTGGAACGACGACGCAGGTGAGTCTGACTGATATGTAATGTGGATTCTAAAAGGCAACTTTGTTTCTTTTGTTAAATAAAAGCTCAGTCAAAACCTGCATTTTTCTGGTTTGTTAAGCTGTTTGGATAATCTCATGTTTCGAGCGGGGCTGCTATCTGCTGTCTGTGTGGCCAGCTCCTCAGGCAGCGATGAAATTTATTTTATCCTACAAAGAAACCAAGCCGAACTTGAAGCCGGAAGCTTTAAAAGATTTGAAAACTGTGAAAACGGAGCAGGAGTTGCAGCTTATCACAAGAACAGCAGCGTTACGGCCTCATGAAATCATCACCTCCTTCCTGCTCCTCTACCCATGCTTGTAGTGTTTCTATGCAGAATGCTGTCATGTAAACCATTCTTTCATTTTGCTCTACATCCCCCCATTCCACCTCAGCCTCCAGTTTCTCCTCAACTCCTCCTCGTCACCCATCCTTCTGTTCAAACATCCATTTTTACGGCCGCTTTTTCTTCTTCTTTTTTTTTTTTTTGGGTTAATCTCTCATCCTCAGTCTTTCCAACTCAGCCTCTTTCCTTCTGTCCTGCTCCCTTTCCATCCAATCTTCTCTCTCTGATGGTAAGGGAGGGGGCATGAGTCCCAGGGGAGAAGCTTTTTTGTGGTGGGAGGGAGATGGGGGAGGGGCTCCATCATATCAGAAGGGAGGGAGGGAGGGAGGGAGGGGATCTGATCCGGTAAGGGGATGAAGGGGGGGAGGATGGGGCGTGCGTAAAGTGCAGCTGCATGCAGCGACTCAGGCAGTTGAAGCTCAGACGTGAGCGCGAAGGTTGAAAGGAGGAGGATGAGAGAAGAGGAGAGGGAATGTGTTGACAGAGAATGCGAGAGGACAGTCAGGCACCGGCTGGGCTTCACTTCAGGTTACTGCGACAGGATGGACACACGACATGTAAAGAGTTTGTCTCTCTGTCTCAGGTGAGGTTTTTGAATCCAGCACGGAGGAAACGTCTCCAGCCCCGTCAGCCAACGGGGCGTCCGAGGAGAACATGGTGACCCCGACTCCCACACGGCCTCGAACCACAGAGGATCTCTTTGCCGCCATTCACAGGTACTGTTCGTCTTTCTATGTCTTCACTTCGCTCTGGCTCCAACTTCTAATCTATAATTTATTCTCTGGAGCTTCTTCCGCTCTTGTCACTCTTTTATTTCTCTCTGCACCTGTTTTCTCTTAAACTTTCTCACTTTCTTAAATCACCCTGAACTCCAAGCGCCTTCCTCTTGTCACTTTTTCAGCCCAGGATTTCTGGTCCTCTATCTCCCTCCATGTCCCTCCGCCTCTCTGCCCGACACAGTCGTAACTTTACCCAGTGCTATCCCGTATGGAAGCGAGCACATCTGTCAGAGAGCTGCTCTCTGGACTCTCCCGACCCAGAAAAGAGCCGCTTTCCTCTCCGTCTGTACAGCAAAGGGATGTGCAGGGACAATTCAGTTGGCGAAATGAGTAATTGTATAGTTGTCGAGGCATCTTTCATCAGTGTAGTCAGATTAGCGTTGCTCATTCTCTGCCAGAAAAGAAGGGCTGTTGCTTCATTTATTATTTAACTCTCCGACACCCTCTGGTCCTAAACTAGGTTAGAGGCCACTGGAGAAATTCCCATCTTCAGTTTCCTTGTTTCTGCATCTCTCTCCTCTGCATGCTATGCGCTTTCTGACATAATGCGTACGTGCCTCCATGCTTCGAAGGGAGCATGCATAAATTTCTCATACAGTCCAACAGTTGGCGTTTCACGGTCACGTGCGGCAGCAGTCAGACTACTCTTGAGCATCAGAGGATTTCATTTCGCAGGATCTCCGCCTGGAACAGATTCTCGATGTATTTATGGTGCCCGCATCACGTGTGCAACTATGATTTATTGTGCAGTCTAATTAGATGAGAAGATTGTGTACACCTCGCAGGCAGTGCTCCTCCTCCGTTACGCCTCTGGAGAATACAACATATTGAATCATTTTAAAGATTTGGGACGCAGTGAGGGTTTCCTCCTAGCACTGTTGGCATGAGAAAAATCCATGTGCATTATAAGCACAAAAGTGGGGTGCTAAATCTGGCTTTAAATTTAAATCCACTTGAGAGTTTTTAGCTGATAGTTTCAGTTGATGGGTTATTATTTTCCCACCTCCTCTCTTGAATTTGGGTGAACAAACTGGTGAATATCTTGAATGAAAAACTTTTAGCAGCGGAGAACAAAACTTACCTTGAGGGAGCTCTTCCGATCCAAATGCGATACAGCCAGGAGAGAGAAATCAATGGAGCGCTCTGCGCTGCGTCTCATATTGCAACCCTGCTCACCTCCACAGCTGCGATTTGTTTCCCTGCCAGTTGTTTTGGTATTTCTGTGTGCAGCGCTGCAAGTTCTGTATGGAGCAGCTGTCATGGCTGACTGAATTCAGGTGTGTGTGAGTATGTGGGAGTGTATGCACGTGTGTATGTGTGTGAGAAAAGTCTTATGTAATGCTAATGTGCCATGGGAACTCAGAGGGATGCTGCTAGGTGGAGGTTGAATTTAGGCCACATTTTTGCAGTCTTTAATCAGACAAATCTGATTCTCACACAGACTCTGGGCCCTTCTCTTCTTGTTTTTCATTTTCTCAAAGGTTATTTGCCCTCAGAAATGTTTTTTCTCTTCGTCTAACCTTAGGATTATAGTTTGACCTTGTCTTTACCTTCACCATCAGCTCTCCCCTTATCACAGAATCTGTAGTTTCTGTGCCTTTAATCATACTTCTCCTCTGTGATGTGCAGCGGGGGGGTGCAGTGGGGGGATGCGGTCTATCTAGAGAGGTGCGAAGTGGCAAGTAGCCCTTTTACCTTTTATTAGCAAGCCTTGTTTGCGCAGCTTCAGCGATGCCACCTTGGGCTTTGCAGCAGTAATCCCTTTGTGTGGATTCTATCACAGATAAATAAGACTGACTCCCTGCCGGCATCTTATGTCCTATATTTTGACAGCTGCAGATTTATTGCCACGCTTTAATGCTTGGATTGACGCACAATGCAGGCTAATAGGAAGCTGAGTCGTTTTTGTATTATTAAAACTTTACTTTTACAGCTTCTTTTTCCATGGTTAATTTTATCGTGCTACACCTGGAGCTTCCACTGTTATTTAACCAAAATTTGTTGCTCTTCTCATTTTTCTTCTGTTTTATGCAGTGCAGCCACTCACAGCTCCTTATTGACTATGTGTGCATAAAATTTTAATTTGTTCATCTGATTTGTTTCTTGATAAAACTGCCTTCAGATGTTTTTTCTTCTTAAAAAAATCCAACATTCATCAGTCAGCTGTTCCGTTAAAAAATGGTTTTGATTTTGCAGCTTAATTAACCCTTCTTGAACTTGCACACTGCAGAATTTCTTTAAACTAGTCATTAATTAACACATCTTTCCATCAACAGGTCAAAACGAAAGGTTCTGGGTCGTAAAGAGTCTGAAGATGACAAGTCTGGGAGCCAACCACAGTCTCCACCGTCGACCCCTACAGGCATGTCTCCGGGGAGCGCGTCATCGCTGCCCCGTCAGATGGGATCCATCCAGCGCAACATCCGCAAGTCCTGCACCAGCAGTGACACCTTCAAGGCCCTCCTCCTCAAAAAGGGAAGCCGTTCTGAAACCAGTTTCCGGATGTCTGCAACTGAGATGCTACGCTCCACAGACCCACGCTTCCAGCGAACACGCTCTGAGTCAGCGTTGGACTCCCCTGCTGCTTCGCCCTCTTCTCTGACAGCCCCACACAGCCCCTCCACCTCCCCCGGGCGTTCTAAGAGAGCAACAGATGAGTGGAGTCGCTACGAGGCCATGGCTCTGTCCTCACCCACTTCATCTCCCTTCTCAATGAGCGGGACAAAGTACGGGCGCTCGCGCACGCCGCCTTCCGCTGCCAGCAGCAAATACAACGCTCGCAGCCGAATCCTCAGCAGCCCGATGACGGTGATCTGCGAGCGCGAAGGGGAGCTAGCGGAGAGCGAGTATGGAGATACCGCAGAAAGTGTGACCAGACCAGCAGTTGAGGCACTTTATGTGTTCAAAGACTCAAATGGCACTTTATCTGAAGACAGCAGAAGTTAAAAGAGCAAGACGACTTCCTGAACTTTTGTAACTAAGCAGGAGGCTTGAAGAGGAGCCAGAGGAGGCCCCTAGAGATGCCTTCCTGATCCCAACCCTCTTGGCACTGCCTCTGAAGGCACTGTGGACGTGTCCGGTCCTGATGCAAGTCCAGCAGTCGCCTTACCATGGACTGTCGACAGTGGTCTGAAGTGGAGAACTGGTTCTGCTCCAGTTTTCAAGACTGGCATGATTTCATTCTCCTTTGTTTGGCGATTCTTTTTTTGTTTTAAAAAAAAACAAAACCTAGTGATTCTTTAATGCTTGGTGTTAAGTTTCTTTTTCTCTCTCTTTTTTTTTTTTTTAAATCATCCTTTGAGTTGCTTTTGAAGAAAAAGTTACGATGGCAAACTAAGGTGTACTGAAGGAATTGCAAAGTCACAAAGCATTAACTTCACTGCTGTGGTGATGCATAGCTGAAGTAGTTGGAAAGAATAGAAGAAAGTGTGCTTTTCCCTCACTCCACATCTCATTTTCTGCTTTTCGCCTGTTGGGTTTGGAAAGTGTTGGACAACACCAAGGTTTATGAGCGTCATAATAAAGTGGAATGATCTCGAGGACGCGGTACAACGGACAGATCCATGGTACAACTTCAGCTGCGTTATCACTGGGTTCATGCTCTCTACTTGTAGGTCAGTGGGTTTGCTTGCAGAGCTGTTGTATTTAAAGGTCCATTAGGAAGTGATGAGGGCTCAGTGCTGCCACCTAGTGATGGGATCAGTGTGGACGACACAAAAGCTCAGCCAAAACAGGAAATTCACTCAGTGAAAAGGATCATAACAACTTAAAAGATTTCTTTAGTTTGTAGATTTTTCCTCTGTGCATATGTTCTTGTTTTGTTTTTATTTTTATGTGTGTGTGACTTTTAATGTTTTAAATGTTTTAAAGAGTTTTGTCATGAGTTATGTTAAAAACATTTAAATGTAAAGCCAGAAAACTTATTTTTATTGTCCAGTTCTTTTAGATTTTACGTGGGCAACCAAAGAGTTTAAAATGAAACAGAACTGGATGTTGATCTCAATACAATCTGAGTGTGTGACTGACTGACATCCCACGCATATGGTTCACCCGATGATCAGTTTGCCGAGAAGATCTCTTCGATCTTTTTGGTGCTTAAATCATTTCTATAATGCTGTTGACATTTTCTGATAAGTTTATACACTTGGCAGTTTTATACTGTTCTGTTTGTAAATACATAGAGAAAGACGTTTTAAGTAACATTTTGGTTTACTTTCAATTACTTTGTACATTTTTTTAGAGCTCTGTGTGTTTCTGAAAGGGATAGGTTTTCTTTTATAGATTATTTATTTTCACATAGCAGGGCGTCAGCGGGGTAAACTGTTCAGGGTCAACCAGAAAGTGGACGGCGGACACAGGAGAGGAAGGTTGAGGAGCATACAAATGAAATCAAGGGGCCATACTTACCAGTTACATCCAGACTTATTTTCTTTCAAAGGTGCTTTGAAAATGCAGTAATAGCAATATTTATGCTATGTCCTTCTGCTTTTCTTAATCTTAAATCTTGCAAATCCCACACTGGTACTCACAGCTGAGTAAATGTGATCTGATAGGAGTCAAAGCGAGGAGACAGGCTTGAAATGGCAGCACCCTGGGGTTTAATCACCTGTGACCAAAGTGTGCCACCCAGCTCCCGCCTGACTGATTGAACACTGGGTCCAGGACCATCTCATGATGAAAAATGTCTCTATCCCAGAGAGATTGTGACAAAATGAAGAGATAGAAAAGAAGTGGGAGTCGAGCTGAAGGCAGGCTGCTAATGCTCTTGTGTATGTCTGTATAATAAAAACAAGGTGATATTTAAAGAGCCCGTCTCTGTCATGTGTGTGTGATTCACAGCCATCTGCCTGCCTGACATCCCAAATCATAGCCTCATTAGTGCTGTCTCCATGGTACCCAAACTCGTCTGTCATCTGGAGAGCTCCAGAGGCCATCTATAACCCCTCCTCCTGTCCTTTCGGGTCATCAGTTATGTCTCCTTCTGGACATCTTATTAGGACTTAGACTGAATTACAGCCTCTGCCCCTAATAGACCTTTCCATGCCACACTGAGCCGTCCTGACTCTCAACACTCCTTACAGCCTAAAAAGCAACCTCTTAGAAATACTGCTGTGCCATTTCTCAAGGGAACAGAAACATAGAGCACCTCTCACTATTTTCAGTGTATTTTCACCCCTGATTCAGCAGTCACCTGTCCTCTGATGCTGCCTCCATCTGGCTGTCAGTTGGGAATCAATACCAACTCCTCCCAGCTATAATCACACTATTGACACTTCACTGCTCCCCTGTGCTTTTGTTTTCAAGTACACCCATACACTATCTTTACAAGACACGACAAATGAAAGCGATCAACTTTATCGACGTGAGTAAAGTCAGAAAATAAAAACCACCTGTGTTAGACCCCTCAAGACTGATCAACAAGTGCTGCGACAGCTCTTTTGGCTTAGAAAGTAAGATTTGTGTAAAGAAGCCTTTTTTCCCCCCCTTTAACCTCATATTATCAATAATTTTTCTACATTTGCACCCTCAAACCAAGAACTACTTTGTGCATAATACATTTCCTCCCAGATAATACCAGGCTATAAAAATGCACTCAAAGCCGGCATGTTTTAAGTTTCATTATAGCGCTTTTCTTTACATTAAACTCCGGCAACGGGAGGTGTCTGTTCCTGTCTCCAAAACACAAAGACAGAAATCTGACAATGTTTCAAAAGAACATCAAACTCTATATTTAAACATTACAAAAATCTTTTTAAATGATTTCTTCTCCAACCACACTTGAAAAATTGGAAACAAGTGACAATATTGGAAGAACTTGCTGCAGTAAAGTAAAATGTGTGGAGGAAGAAAGAATAGTTCTCATTAATCCAAAAGCCTGCAGAAACGGCACTACGAGGTGCTAAAGCATGCACAGTGAAGCTCCACTGTTCATCTGCCACCAGAAAATTATTTATGTCCAAGAAATTTCACACCCGTCCTCCACATAGACTCAGACTGCAGGCTGGCTGATAAAATGCACAACTGTGGTTAGATTAAAACAATGATCCTCATTATGCATCTGCCTTCTACAGTGCTTCAGCTCACACAACACATCTGACCACTAAACAGTGTGTGTGTGTTGTAAGGGGTAAAGAGGAAAAAAAAAAAGGATTTCTGCTGAGCGTCTGAACCTGATATTGGGAACAATGCTGCCAAAAATAAAATAAATGACTCAGCAGACATCTACCTGAGGATGATGAAGCTGAGAGGATAAAGGGCGAAGTGTACATGGGCAAGGATCTAATTCAGCCAATGAAAGGTCACAATCACCAGACTCTGAACATCTTTTCATGGCAGATAAAAATCCCTAGAAAAATCTTGGAGAGGGAGAAAAAAAAATAGCAAAATAACTGTTAATATGATTAGTTGCATTTATTGATAACATAATTTATATTCTGTACAATCTCATGTCAAAATGTGAAGTGCTTATACATTATCCTTGCTTATACATTATCATTTGCTTTGTATCTTCCCTTCAAAGGCATAATCATTAACATATAAAAATACCTGCTTGCATTAGTTGTTATGCTTTACTTTATGGCAATATTCTGCACCAATAAGGCACCAAAAATGTTCTGAAATCTGAGCCACACCACACAGCCAGGTAACCCCATGCTCATTAATCCATCATTTGTTATGGACAGACACGATAGATGAAGACACTTCTGTGATACAACTGGTACAGATTCATTGACTCAGTCACAAGTCATCACAAATCTCAGACCAGAAACTGACAGTCAGACAGGTGGACGCCTTACAAAAACATCAGACAGCTGTGAAAAGACTAAACTCTGTAGCTGGAATTGGTCCTTCTCGTACCTGAGGAGATTCATCATTTAAAAGTTTGAAAAGACGGGACACACACCACACCAAGTCTCGGTATGAAAAGTTTCCAAACATCAACTGAGGCTTTTTCACTCATAGATGCACCAAATATTAATGTAGGAAATGTTTAATTCTGCATCTGAAATTCCCGTCTAACAGACGATTTTGTGTTGAAAACGTCAGTAAACTGTGTTTATGTTAAACTTATTCAAACGCAGTTGAATTAAGTCATTAAAATCCACTAAGTACACATAAAAACAAAAAGAAAAGCAAGTTTTCTCAGTTTTCATCTCAGTAACTTTTCAATCTAAGCACATCACTCCTTAACTAGTTGTGACTGTTCATATTTTTTAGGAATACACAGATACCATTACCTGGTACAGGTTTGAAACTGTGCATGTGTGTGTATTCTTACAAAACTAGGCTTGTCAAAATTAACATTAATTTAAATAGCTCAAGCTAATGAATTCACACAATTTATTTAAAACAGAAAAGCAAAGTTATTTTTATGCCATAATCAGAATTTGGCTTTATCTGGTTATTAGAAGCTTATTTTGCACATGTAGGTGCTTTGTCTCAGCTGTGTATGTGATCCACCAAAACCATTTCATCCTGTTTGTTTATGAAGACTGACAGTTTTTAAGCCTCCTAAGGAAGGCGACAGGATGACCCATTCAATATTTCCACACAATTAACCACTCATATGACATTCTGGTTCACACTCCTGACCAGTGATCTGTAATGGGATTTATTAGGCATTGTATCAGCATTTGACATATGCAAGTAATCAGATGGCAATAATACTTTGTTATTGAAAAAATTTGATATCGGTGCATCCCTAAAATTTATTTTACATTTGCATCGCCGTTTTTGTAGAGACATTGTTGAAATGGTACTAAAAATATAATAATATGAAATACAGAAAACATTTTGAGTGTATTTTAAATTAATAAGCCTCAACTGTGATTTTAGAAGTAAAAATATTAATCTTCCCTTTAAATCTCCATCTTTCATTATTCAGTTGATATTTAAATTTGTATGGGAACAAAAATGTTGCACACTACTAAAATCTATCTTTTGTAATCACAACTATCAGAACACAAAAGCTGGAATTGACTGTATCTTCAATTTGTGAGTAAAAATGTTTTATGAGGCACTTCTGGTTTTTCCCTTTTACTATTTGGCGCCACCTGCTGGATACATGGTCTCACTGCAACCACTGATTTCTCCACAGTAAACAACAGACTGTCTCTGCGGGCACTTGTCACGTGAGGGTTTTTTTTTTTTTTTTTTTTTTCTCTGAATTTTTCCAACATCACTGAAAAACTAAACGACCATGTTTAAACAGTTATTGCTACATGTAATTTCAAACTACAGTTAATTGGGCAGGATGTGATTTTTGTTGTTTTTTCTTTCTACTGCTCTTCTGCTTTTTTGAGGACCCAGACCTCGTTCCTGCGGTTGGTCAGCTTGAAAGGGCTGTCATACCCGACTGTGTAGTATGGGCTGTCGACATATTCAACGCCATCCCTCTTCAGGCTTTCCAGAAGTTTCAGGAGCTCCTCTCGCCTTGTATTGTCATTAGCAAAACCACCATATGTCCTGATAAGATGGGAGAAGAGAAGGAGAAAGACAAAGATGAGCACATGGAGGACTAAAAGTCTTGATTTAATCTTTTTTTTTTTTTTTTTTTTTGGCAAAAGCCCAAACAGATTAGCTTTATTTGTTTCTATTATACCTAACGTATGTTGTGAACTCTTTCCTGTTTTCCACAAACACCTCTGGGTCGTTCGGCAACGGTGGGTTGGCCTGATGCTCCTCTGGGATGTAGAAGGACACAGTAAACTTGGATTCGCAGGCTGGTCCAGCTCCGGGGACCACACGGCACGTCACAGGTGCAGTCATATCTACCTTAACCTCTAACAAAGCAGCAACAAACACACTTGTAGAAACAACTAGGACTAACAGCATGTGTGTAACAAGTGTCTACTCTGGCCTGAGATCAAATTTACTGAGGTGCGCACACACATCAGATTTTCTAAAACAAACAACCAGTGGCCAGCTGGTGGATGAAAATGTTGGTGCATAATGGCACCTAAAAGATGGTGGGTATATTAACCCCAAGGACTGAACCTTTTAGATTATATTTTCCTTCCAATGCAAACCTTCGTTGTGAACAGCAGAGACAATTTATATTCTCATCAATATTGCTGCAGGAAACTGCTGAGTATGCAAAAAGGTAGTGGCGTTGTTGCAAACTGCTGAGCAGCAACTAAAGTGCACCATCTCCTACATTTATTTAAATCAGCTCTTTTGTCTTGAACTAAAATGATTCTACAGCATATTTGTTGGATTTGTTGACAAAACCTGATAATAATAATAATAATAATGAAAAGAAGGGTAGGAAGCAGAGAAGTATTAAAGTAATCTGCTGTCGAAAAGAAGAATAAAGGTGTGGGAGATGTTATTTTTACCTTCAGTACAGACTCAATAGTTTTAAAATGAGAAGAAAACTCACTGTTTTGGTTGTTGCCTTGGATGTAGTTGAAGAGCCTGCGGAAGCCTGCAGACATGGCAGCGTCACACTGCATCCCACTCAAAGTGGTGCTCATCCACTTAGTAGCTTGGTAGTTACGAATCTCATAGTCTTGCCCCTGCTGAATGTTGACACAAATTCATTATTGATGAAGCTGACAACTGCTTGCATATTTCTCATTGATCATCACATATTTGCTTTGTGATTATTCCAAAAAAAAATAAAAATAAAAAAAATCTCCAAATGAGTGATAATGGTCAACATATAGCATTCATCTGCAATTCTGTAACAATACCTGCTGCTTTGTTTATTCATTTGCTTATTTTAATTGACTATTTAAAAAAAAAAAGGATGATAATACAAAACACAAACATTTTAATTAAAAATTTAATCAGGGGTTAAACAAACTAGAAAGACCTGATTCATCCCTGAAGGAAATTTAAATGTTGCAATAATTTGTTCTATTTTTTCTTTTATGATATTAAGAAAAATTATGTTTAGCACCATGCCCTCACAGCAAAAAGGTTGCTAGTTCAAGCCTCGGCTGGGGGAAGTTCTAACAGCGGCCTTGTGTGGAGTTTGCATTATCTCTCCGTTTATACGTGGGTTCTCTCTGGGTTCTCCAGCTTCCTCCCACCATCCAAACACAAATTGTTCCCAGGAGGGAGTGTGAGAATGAATGATTGATTGTTTCTCTGTTTTGGCCCTGTGATGAACTGGTGACATGTCCAGAGTGTATCCTGTCTCTCACCCAATGATTAATGAGATAGGCTCCAGCTTCCCACTAACCCTTTATTGGACTAAATGGTAAGAAGAAAATGGGTGGATGGTTTAATAATAACCATACCTGAAAAGCACTATAACCTTTAAAGCTGAACTTAATTTGACTTTCTCTAAACCTTTGAACGCTCGTGTACACATCGTCAGTGTTTATGTATGTACTTATTACATAATATGCTGCTCTCTAACCAGTTAATTAATTTAATAGTAACCATAATTCAAGCTTTCCCTTGGCAGACTTTCCAGTGCTCACTGCTATCCAGTCGGGGGTAGTCGGGGGTAGTCGGTCGCCCCCCCCCCCAAGAATGTTTTGGATGGGGAGCAGAGAAGCAACCATTTGAAAATGAGGATGCTTTTTCACCCCAGCAGAACACAGACTGTAACAAGATGAGCAGAATTGATTACCTATTGGTGGTCAAACTGTCATGACTGGTCATGTATAACCAGCATAAAATATGTGTGCAACACTGAAAAAAACAAATAAAGAAAAAAAAAAACTACCAACACAAAGGTTACATGTTCAAGGTGCATGTTTGTCCAGCAAATAGAAATACAAAAAGTTGCTTAATTTATCATTTTTGAATAAAAAAACAAACAAACAAACAAACAAACAAAAAAAACAAACAGTTGGAGTCCACCCATGTCTGCGATTTCTGATAAACAACATACAACCAGAATTACTGCTGTTTTCTAACTGCCCACAATAAACTGAAGCATGATACTCATGTGTTCAGTCACACAATATGTTACAACACTGGTGAGTTAAACTCATGCCAAAGGTCTCAAGGTTTTTTTTATTTTTCTTTTACGAGATAACCAGTAATTATTTACCTTTTTCTCCTCTGCTGTGAATTTAGGATTCTGCAGTCCTGTTGAGAACAAAACCTGTCCTACAGCTTTCAGCATGACTGACGAGCAGCGGGTCGCTTTCCTCCAGGCAGGATAAATCTGAAAACCTCACTTTTCTCTGTTTCCTAAATTTATGTAAAGCAGAAGACTTCGTCAGACAGTGCAGAACATCACACAGACGTCAGAGAAAAGCACATTAACACGTCCGATAGTCTTATCTTCAGCTATCGCAGCTGGCGAAGCAGCGTAATGTGCTGTTAAGAAAAAAAAAAAAAAAGATCATTTAACTTGTTACATACAGAAAAAAAGCACACAAAAATTACCTCTGCAGCTGCGCTGTAGGCTTCTGACAAGGTGTGGAGAGGCGTGTGTTTGCAGGGTTTTGTAACATCGCTTCCGGTCACAAGAGTCTACGATCTGATTGGTTGAACGTCAGAAACGTCATGGACGTTTGTCCACTAGAGACGTCTTTATGAAAACCTTTTCAAACGTTTTTGACGATTTTGCCTTAATACTGTGCAGTTACTAAAACAAATTAATCCAAGAATTAATTAAATTATGTTAAAACATTTATTGCGCTCGTGCAAAACCCATATGTTTAATCCCTATTAGCTATGTGCACTGCAAATAATGTTCACAAAAAGCAAATAATTCTGGCCAAGGGACGATTTATTTGTAACTATCAATGTTATGGTCGACACCACTCATTAAAAACAAATTCAGCTGACAGATGAAAATCAGAGTGCAGGCCTTGATGTTGAGCTATAGTCTTGGATGTAAAGCCATAAAATTTAAGAATTTGGGCCTAGATATCCAGAAATGGGAAAGAGAAGAGTCATTTCAATGTACAATGTTGTTCAGTAACAAACTTTATTTAAAACAAATAAATTAAAAAAAAACAAAACAAAAACAAAACCCAATACAAACATCGCAGTTAAATTACATAGCATAATAAATAAAAAAAAAATAAAAAACTAGATTGGCGGGGAAGTTATTTAGATGTTTTGCTGTCATTAAATATACCTATTTCTGACTGGGAGTGTAAAACAACTTGAACACTGACCCATGTTGGTTGTCTCCTCTGCAGGCAAGCTGAGCTGTCTCCATGGTAACAATTTATTCTGCCTGCATCCCAGATAAATGTCTTATCTAGGTTTTTCCCTTTGTAGTTAGCCACACTTTCACTAATTTTTTAAAATTGATTTATTCTGTATTTGCTCATAAATATGCAAAACTATACATAAACAATATCTCACACACTCATATAAACATGAAATTTGTATCATTATGTAAGCAACTTTTAAAAAATTATTTTGCACTTTTAAGGATCTTTCTGATTTTGAATAACTTTCAATATTATTTAAAACTAACTTAAAAAGAAATAAAAGTTTACATATGTCATATGCTGTGCACATTTTATGGGTATGTCAGCATGATGTTTACTCAGATGATGAACCAAGAAGTTGAAAACACACTATGGGAACAAAATCTCCCATTTATTTACTTGCATTATTTACATCACTTTGAGAGCTCACTTGATAAAAGAAAAACAACACATTTGCTGCTGTCAGCACATGCCAGGCACAACAAGAAAAAAGGAGCCCAAAGAAACCCAACAGGGAATATTTTAAATTTGCAAGTCTTGCAGATGAAAGGAGATAGTTGCTACATCTGGACTAATGAGTAAAATGATGGGGAGGATAAACCAGATTATTAACATTTTGGTTGTTTCTAAAGTCCAGCCAGAGATCTGCAGGAGCAGAAGCCTGTTATTGTGGGAAGCTGAGCAAAGAGACCTTCATCTCTGTGAAGGCAGAGAGATAGCAGATGTATTGAGGTACAGTGTGTTAACAGACACAAATGTACAGTTGAACTATTATATTTTTATATGCCACTGCTACTGTGATTTATGCAAACACACAACAAAGCATAACAAAGGAAAATTGTAAAACTAGATCTACAGGAAAATGCAAGGCATGGCAGAGACAAGAGCAGGTTATTCAGTCTTGTTTTTGTACGAGGCTACAGTTTATAGAGCAGAGGGCAGTGAAAAAGGCATAGGGGCAAACAGGTTTATCCACATTACTGCTCAGAGTAGCAGAAAACAATCACTTCAGCTACAGAACACCAGTTAGAAGCTGCTAATAAACCCACTGATCAGAGATAAAATCTCAATAATTGTCATGTAGGAATTTATCAACATTTAACTGGACAAAAAAAAAGCATTTTTCTAAAAACAAAAAGAGAACAAAACAATTGTCAGCTGAAATGTCTTAATAATCTTTGATTCATTGTCAAACTAAATATTGATCAATGAAGTGAATTACAGGCATTACACAGGCATTACACTCTTATAACTTAGTGGCCTCTGTGTACAGTTTGCAGCTGAAGAAGCTCTGGGAATCTGTCACTCGTTTAGAGCTGGTAATTCCGATGGATGAAGGACAGGAATTCGTCTTTGGACAGCTTTTCAGGGTCCATTCGAGTCTGAGAATCATGAACTATCACTCCATCCACCCATGCCCAGAAGAGCCGCTCAGAGTGGCAGACACTGAAGAAGACAACAAGAGTAAACTTTATAACAGCTACACTACAAATAAATATGTATCTACACCTGCAATGGAAACGTATATCATCTTATAAATATGTAAAAAAAAAGGCGGATACATACTGGAAGGGAGCAGCAGAATTTGGTGGCATTGCATACGATGATTCCTTGGTTAATTTGTTAAAGAAAAACTTCTTTTTGGAGTTTTTGCTGTATGCCATCGTCCACGGCTCTGAGGGGAGAGAAATTTTAAAAAAGAAAACACCTTCACCGTCATTTTTTTTCTTGATTTAACATGTGCTACACACCGACATCTCTGATACTAAACACCATTAATACATTCTGCCCACAAGACTGTTGACAAGCTGCAGTACATATAAACAAACCATTGACAGTCTTAATGATGTAAAGGCCTTTTGGAAGGAAATGTCGGTCGTCTCTTCCAGTGTAGGACAGGCGAGGAACGCCTCCTGAACTCTTGGTAACTTTCATCTCAAGTCTGGATGAGGAAACATGGTGGATAAATTATGATCTTTCAATACATTTGCTTTAGTAAACATTTAGTCATAATAATGCTGATATACAATCAACAGGCGGATAATGGGACACTTTGTAATCCTTACCTGACAAAGATTTTCTCCATTTCTTCCAGCCTGTAAACTTCTTTCACTCTGGAAAAACATGACACAATTTAATTCTTACTAATAAAATGCACATGTACAACATATACATATTCTTTATCTGGAGGTCTTAACAGCAGTTTTTATGATAAGTATTTTTCTTCCCTCTTATTTTAGCTTCTGCCTCAAAGCAATTCCAGTAAAATGATCCTGAAACAACTTTCCAGGTCATGACTAAAGAAAAGTAGAGAAGATGTATAAACTGAGATTGGAAAATCCAACACTTGTCTTTTGTGTTTATTCAGGCAAGAGCCTTATCAGTGATTGTTCTTACACAACCAAGGTTGAGAGGGGGGACTGAAGAAAGCACACTTGTTATTTATGTCCTAAAGTTCATGGTTACTGTGGTTTTTAGCTCAAGGTCTATTGGGAGAGACAGATTTTCAATCTAAGAGTAAACATCCTTCACCGAATACGACATAAATGTGACAAAGGTAACATTAAATTATTTAAATATTCAAAACAGACACAGTGTGCTTTAACATCTGTGCAAAACACATTAAATATAAGAATAACCACCAACTATAACCTGTAAAACACCTTACATCTTATCAAGACTTTATCCATATTTTTAATTGAGTATTTGGCAAAGGTTTCTCTACCAGTATATCCAGGACGTGGAAAACTCAAAAAGACTATTGGCAACCAAAGTCATATCATTATAAAAAGCTCAGCAACAACTAACTTTGCTGTTTTCATGGTTGTAACAGCGAGCTGTCAGGTTGTTAAGCAATTTGGCCTCTTCCTCTCCCTAAAGGACGAGTCTGCTTGGATTGTCTGGCTGTTAATCCATAACAGCAATATGTAGGGCAGCCGCTACTCTTTGAGACATATGAAAGCAGCTTCTGTGCAGGCACGAATGTGTTTATTGTGTTGTTTAGGTGATGTAAAAAAGCCGACTAGAGGTTCAGGAGTAAAATGTTAACGCTTTGTGTGGACTTTGAACTAACAAAACTATCAGATTCAATATATAATAACCAGGCGGTCAAAGTATTTAAAAAATATAAAGTGGCATTTGGATTTAAACTATGTGGTTATTTAAGTTATCTCATGGGTTTTTGTCACCTTTTACCTTTGTAGTCTGAAATATTTCCCATAAATACCCTAGCAGCATTCAAACAGGACAACTTCACTCCAGTTAGTACCTGATGGGGTTCATGTCTGATCTGCTGGGTTTAGCAACCGCCTTGACAAACTTCTCAGCCATCTGGATCCTGAAAATCAAATAAAATGCCAAATCAAACAATATGAACACTGTAGGATTAATATCGTTTGACTGATGTTTGTCAAGTCGGTAACTTGCAAGCATTTGCAGGAACAAGGTAGCAATAAGATGAGAACATTTATAAAAGCAGATCAGCTACATATAAAGTGGTTTCCAAACTGGTCGCCAAAACACTGTAAATGGTCTTGATATTAATTTAGAAGATGACCAGGATCATGTAGGAAAAAAACTCTATGAAGATGCTTCACATAAGAAAACAAAAATAAACCCACATGAGAATTTTAATTATTCTTTTTCAGAAATTTACATAATCTTCCGTTTTTGGTGGAGTAACCAATCAAAGAGTCTGAGAGCTACATCTGTAAGGATGAAGGTGGCAACATCATACCGTTGGTTGAAGTGCTGATCCCTAACATCAGTGCCGTTAAGTATCAGAGCATCCATTACATGAACTGCGTTGGTTTTGCGCTGACCTTTGCCCTGAGAAGGGAACAGAAGAAGCCGAAGCTCAGAAGTGAGTCTATTCAGGTCCATCTCCACGTAAAGTTTCTAACTGGAGCTATAAAGACTCTGCTCCTCTCACCTCGCCCTTCAGCTCTTGGACAATTTCTACGCTGAGGAGTGTATCCCTTGGCAGCTCCAATTTGAGACTCTCTATTTTAGTCCAGCGTACAGGCATCTTTCCATCCCATGTGTATATCTGAGACTTCTACAAGATAAAACAGAAAGCAGAGGATAAGAATGGCTTCATTCACAGCTTATATAACCAAGCATCTCTACGATTGTTCTCACTAGAAATCAACAAAAATCTTTGTTGGTACACACAGCAACTTTAAATACAGTTGCTGTGTGTACCAACTGTATATAAAGACCCTATATAAAGAGGAATAATCTCATATAATAACTGACTTCTGTCTGATTTTCCTGCTGCTGATCTAATACTGTGTTAAACTGACAAGATGCGATCGAACATCAACCCTCCGTACAGCTGATAAGAAGCACCCTGCAACTCTCAAACTCAGCTCAAGAAGCTGCTCAAGAATCAACCGCTCACTTTGATCGCATCATCTGTCATTAACTTGTCTGTGTGTGTAAAATTACTTTTACCTTTACTTTTATTATATATTTAAAAATAATAAAAAAAAGTTTGTTTGTATATATGTTCATTTCTCTGCATGCCTTGCCTTATTTGTAAAATCGCTGTAAAATAGCTGTCTTTCTAATTTTATATTACTATTCAGTGTTTTTATTATAATTTCCTATTATTCAGCACCTTATCACCGAAACAAGTTCCTAGTCTGTGAATTGTTCAAAGACAATGGCAATAAAAGTCTTTCTGATTCTGATTCTGATATTATAGTCACTTATCAGAGGGTGATAAGACACAAGTTAAGGACCAACTCACTCCCAGCGCAAGAAGAAAGATCTGCTCTCCACCTCCCACAATGCACCTGTGGTCCATAATGTGGCGCAACTTTTCAAGCGTGCTGGAGTTTAACTGAGTCAGTTTACACTGAAAAGAATCCACGTCTGAATTCTGAAGCACAAAAGGAGGAGAGGCGATTAAGTTCAGACTATTTTAAATGAACAAACTTATAACATTACTGGAAAAGTCGAAACATAAACTGATACACACATGCTCAAAAATGTAGTAATGAATTAAAGCTGTATTAAAGCTTTACACCATAGACTGAACCAAGTCTTTTTCTTTAAGCTGAAAATAAACATGCTATATTCCTATTATTGCTGTTTTTCTCTGACCTTTATCAGCTCATAGAATTTTGTCTTTGGGTCTGATGGAGAGGGAGCGACTCTTGCTTTGTCTGGGACCTGAAAGGGACACAAGTAACTGTAAAATGTATGATTAACTTACAATTAAATGAAACAAAACATTACAGCCTATTAGTATTGCTGGACTTTTAGCAGACATGAGTTTCTGCACTCACCCCCCAAAGCTTGAGGCACTCCTTTCTGATGTCAGCTTGCCGTAGTTCTGAGAGCGTCCTAACAACATCACCACAGTGTCACATTTTCAATTTCAGATATAAAAAAAAACATCCATTCATGAACACATAGGTAGTTACAACAGTGGTTACTCACGGGTCTACAACAAAAGCATGGATCTTAGCTAAGGCCTTAATCTGGACTGCACAGAGGCTGCAGAAACAGTCAAATACAGTCTGTGTTAGTCACGTTGCTTAATATTTAGTGGTTGAAGACTGTGAAAACTGTGTCTCTACCTCTCATTAGAGTTGACCATAAACTGGAAGAAGTCTGCGTCCTCCTTAATGATACTCAGCGGAACCACATCTGTGACATCTCTGTCCGAGTTTTTGAGATGGTTTAGTTTCAGGTTGACTCTGAACATGTACTGTCTGACTGCATCAGAACCGGGTTTCAGACCGCGGCAAACTATGTACCTGTTGAGGAGCAAAGGTTCAGTTTACTTGATATGCCACAACTCCTTTAACAGCAGTACACCCTAAAGAACGAGACAGTTTTTACATTGCCTTTAAACAAACAGTTCATATGTAGTGAAATCATTCGCTTATAAATATCCTAAATAAACATTGTAATAACAATAGAACACAGGAAACATGTTGAATGCAGAGAGTGACATTTTTAATTTGATGCCAGCACAATGTCTAAAAAAATACTGGGAGGGCGCAATAAAAGGTTGGAAAACTAGATTAATGAAGTTACCTGGCAACAAGTCAGCAATGTGATTAGGTATAAAAGAGCAAGTTAATAAGGAGAGCTTCAGAAACCTGCTAAAACTGCATCTACAAATTGTGGAGTAACTTCAGAATTAAGTTTCTTTATGTAAAACTGCAAACACATTAATATTATCTCATCTACATTATCATCTACAGCTGAGATCCCCAACCCTGGTCCTCAAGGACCAGTGTCCTGCAGGTTTTCCAAGTGTTCCTGATGGAACACAGCTGATTCATGCTCAGACTAAATATACATTGCTAAATACACATTGATTTGAATCAAGTGCGGTGCAGCAGGGACACTTGAAGACCTACAGGACACCAGTCCTTGAGGACCAGGATTGGCGATCCCTGATCTAAAGTGTCAGGTGGAACTACATTAAAATGAGACATGACTCTGTCATGTGATCATCCGTTAGTAAACACAGTTCACTGTATCGATTACAAATGCAGTTTAATGCTCTATAATGCAAAAAAACTACACATGAACAGTATCAAGAAAAGTCATCATGTTCTCGGAGCTAAAACTCATTTTTAGGTGACTAAAGCAATGTGGAAAAACTGTTCATGGTCTTAGACCAACTAAAATAAGAGGAGAGGGACTTGTTTTTTCCCAACAGTGAGTTGAAAAGCCTGCATTTTTGACAGTATGTGGATTCATTAGTATCTAAATGGCAGCTGGCACATCTGGAAAGGCACCATCAATGCCGGTATGGGCAAGTGTAACAGAAACATATGTTTTTGTTTATGTAAGACTTATTTCTGCAAAACAATAAAAAAAAAAAAAAAACACACACATCAAGCATCTGTTACAACAGAATGACATTGTAGTCAAAGAGCCTTGCTATTAACCTTTACCAAACGAAAACCTTCACTACTCATGAAAAAAAAACAAGAGGACATCATTCCTTTTCTAAAAGTTTGGCGACTGGTCTCATTAGTTCCCAAACAAAAAGAAAAGGGATGCAACACAGAGGTGAAAATGGCCCTGCTCAAACTTTTTGATAATTTTTTTTGTGATTGTTGAGCAAACACAAGCACAAAATTATTGCCCACCTCTCAGAGTTGGCAGGCCTGCTGGTGACAGGTTTGAAGAGTGAAATCCTATCGAAGCAGAGGTAGAGAAGGTAGACTAAACCCACGCTGAACGGGGTGAAGAGGTCAAAAGTCTTACAGACAAAGTGTCCTCCTGTAAAACACAAAAAACAAAATAACACACAAGCAACAAGTATGTTAGTTGCTTAGGTAACTTAAGCATGCACACGCACACACATACCTGTCCTTAGTGTAGAGATAGCTGTGAGGAACTGACAGAGCAGCAGCTGTTTGCTCAGGATCTCCTGGATGTTCTCCTGACCTTCCACAGAGAAACCCTGCACCGAGCATAAGATCAGATAAGTTTTAGTTGCTTGAAAGCAAAATAATCACTACTAAAACACTCTTCAGAAGTATTTTTTTTACCCCATCCGCCATGAGAAAGTGCAGCCCTCCTTTGTCTGTACTCTCCATGATAAAGTTACGGAACGCTGTCATGTTTTCAGGCCGAGTAATGTCACCATCTCCCTCCACCCCGCCCTCACCTGAGACACATAAGACGTCAAGCATTAACTGAATCATCTATCACCTGCTTCTCTGCTCCTGGGTGTGATGTGCAAGTCTTATTAACACACCATAATAAGGCTCGAACAGCTCGCTCGGAGCTGCATAGAAATCTTCCAGCTTGAAGTCACAAGGTCCTTTCAGCGTCATGCCGAAGCCCTTGGCATGCCAGCGTCTCTTCCACAGGATGTACTCTGAAAAGCCTCCAGGCCCTGCGCAGACGTCACCAAAGTACAGAAGCTCACCCTCCCGGTCCTTTGTCAGAGGTTTCTACATAATGACAGAGGTTTTCTCTCACCATCTGTTTACACGGGCCTGTATGTTGTGATCTAAATAAAGTTAAAATATGTCATATTTCAGCTGTTACACACTCACCCCTTCAGAATCCTTTGGGTTAGTGAACATATGGTCAAAGCAGTGGTCAATGTTGGCCATTTTCATAGCTGCCCTAAACATAGAAGGTACATAATATAACATGGATTAATACTTCATAGGATGCTCATTGTCCTGCCGAGAGTTTACTACACAAATACTGACCTGTTGAGGAAGATACCTCCTCTAATCGTTTCGTAGGGGTTGGAGCGCGTTCGTGCTCTCCTCATCTCCTCACCCTCCAGGTCATCAAACACTGTCTAAATATCATATCAGTGAGCGTATGAGAACAAAAGTGTCAATATTTTTTTACGAGTGTTTATATAAAAGACAACATAATTCTCTGTTGGTAATGTCGAAAGCTTCCAGTAGAAGTTAACAGGTTGTTTTACGATATAACTCACCTTGCACCGTAGAAGTGTGTGCAGGAGATCTTCTGAGCAAAACTCTGTTTCATCTTCAATCCTAAGTTTTCTCTGAAGAGTCATAAGCAAGACTTAAATACAAATAAGTAAAATACCACCATAAATACCTTACATACCTCCATAAATATCATGAAGTGTAAATAGAAAAGTTATGTATTTTTCAAAGCCTTTGGGTGATCCTAATCTTTTAAAAACTTTTAAAAAAAACTACTTTTACTGTATCTGCTTGTATATTTCTTTTATTGCTTTTTAATGTTTGCTTCTGATAATAAAGAATTTTGGTCAAGACAAATAAACTTGATTTGATAAAGTAAGTAAATAGTATATGTAAGCATTTTTTAATTTAAGTGTCCGCGTTGACATATTTACCGCTCCCACAGTCATCCAGTCCTTCAATTCATCTGCGTCTGGGATCTCTGTGGTGCATTCAGGAAACCAGTCGACCTTCTCCACAGCACTGGGCTGTGTGAACAAACACAAAGAGAGACAGATGAAACAAAAAAAGATCCAATTTCAAACCTAAAATGAAACAAGATTCATGAAAAATAAATGCTGGTTATTAGTTTTACCAACCTCTGGTTCATCCTGCCAGTCAACATTGAGCTCTCCCTGGAAACCCTGTAGTGTGAGGCCGAGACCTCTTCTGCCTCGCTGGGTGGAAGCCTCGACAATCTCCTTGCGACCTTGACCAAACTTCCCCAGACCTTCACCCTCTCTAAAGCCCATCTTGGCCTAAAGGTGTAACAGGTAAAAGACAACAAGAGTGTTGATTAAATATTGAATAAACATCTTTGTTCCATTTGAATAAACAACTTTTGAAATGAATCACATGAAATATATAAAAATTATTCAAAATTCTGCAACACAAACTATTATGACTCAGTTTAAGGAGGTTTCAATGATGTTACCATGAGCTTCTGGGACACGCTGTTGTACATTGAGAACTTTGAGGAGTTCTGACTGGAGCCATCATTGTCTTGTGCATCAAAGGATAACGATGATGACATGGAGGGCAGGGAGAATCCCGGTCTGTGGTCTTCATTATCACTGAGGGAGTCATTTTGGCTAGAATCTGTGGACATATATGCAATTTTTAAATATAAAACAAGTGCAAGAAATTAAAATACAACAAGTTTTCATTTGTGGGGGATTTAAAAATGTTGTAAAGGCCAGAACATCACAGTAAGTTAAGAGTAGCAACGGCAACAGCATAAATAAGTGAAAATCTAAATATAGCTGCAACTCTTTGCATAGATATATCACAAGGGTCAACTTTCTGGGCACCAGCTAGCTGCCTAATCACAAATCACTCTGCTATCAACTTGTTCAATTTCATATAAGCATAGAGGTATGAATAAGCAATTATTTTTTTCTTATCTCAACATGTTACATTGAGGGGAAACTATATTAAGTTTTATTTCATCCTAGTGTGCAACAGTCTTGTATAAAGTAAATACCTTGTCTGGACTGTGATTCTTCATCTGAGCTTCTGTCTTCTCGACGCTTCTTTGTCCCTTGCAGTGGTACAAAAACTGCTGCAGCTCTTCGCTTCATTATAGCTGGGAAAAAGCAGAGAAGGCAATTATGACAAGCCAAGACTTTAAAAAAAAAAACAAAAACAAAGAAAAAACAAAACCAAAAACTGAATCCATAAATGGAGCAAGTTATGATACGCATCAACTATCTATTACTCCTTTGTTGAGCCATTCTCTGTTTAGAGGTACATTTTTTTTCCACATCTTTTCAAGTAATCCTGTTAACACACACACACACACACACACACACACACACACACACACACAAAACACACCAAACTTCTCAATAAAAAGCAACCTGTAAATACTTTCAAACTCTTTGAATTGGTTGAGAATCAGCTGTTGGCTCTAGCTGTGATGGCTGCTTAGTACAAGATAAGCTATGCACGTTTACTTAATTAAGTCATTTATTAGATACAGATTTAACATGAAAAACAAGGAACCTGCCATGACCAACTCGCTAAAATGCTTAATTAAAAGTGATTAAGAAGGAATTTATCATTTGACCTTTGTGATATGCAAATGGTTTTCAATCATGATATCGCATTTCAGACATAGCAGCAGAGCTTCCGTACAGGACAAGTCAGAAAAGGATTTTAATCTTAAACAATTTCATTGTATATTTTGGAGATCTAGCCCCAGTTACTGCTCCCTGTGCCACTAAATTTAGTTGAAGGAGGTGTAAATAAACAGAATCAATGGATGTACCTTGCTCAAATACAGTTACAGTATAAAAATATCTGTAAATCTAAAATTACCAAGTTGATGTGTTGTATAAATCTTGAAGACAGGCCCATGTCAGTCTAACATGTATATTTCTGCAGAAAAACCCAGCGAGAGCAAACGCTCCGCCGATTATTGTTTTCAGGAAAACGAAACTAAGTAGCTATAACTGTTAGCTTGACACATTAGCCAGCTATTTCGTTTTTACCAGCTCAGGGGGTAAACTTCACTCTTCTGTGGTGAAACAACATCGACAGAACGTCACTTCCGTATGTGTTTATAAAAATTCCAGTTAGTTTTATTTGCGTGGAAAATTTGTGGCACATAAATGTGGAGATAACGCTGGCCCGCGTTATGTTTTCAGACCGTCCACTGGTCCTTCTGTGTCAAATGACGCATGGTAATGACGTCATATCCTTTAGAAACGTCCAAGCGAATGCCTTTTCCACTTTTTCTCTTTGGTTTGTTTCCAAAGAAAGAAAAAAAGAAAAAAAAAGACAGAAAGAAACAAAGAGTTTTAAAATGTCCTTTATTTCAGCCTACACAAATAAAGGAGAACAACTTACATGTACAACCACCAAATGGGAGCGGGATGGGGGGTCAAAAATGGAAAAAAAAAAATTGTTTTGTTTTGTTTTTAAAGAAAGAAAGAAAAAACCCAATTGGTATATCAATCATCAATATATAAACAAATTAATCAATGAATGAAATATTTTTTAAAGAGAACCCCATAACAAATCTTTTTTTTTAAATAAATTGAAATACAATTTAGATGGGATTTCTGAATACAAACAAATATTGACAATAAACAATAGATTAGTGTGGGGAAACTTTGGCAATGTGTACAATATATAAGATCTCTTTTGTAAAAAAAAAAAAAATTGACATTATGTGTTTCAAACCCAAGACAAGAGCAACCATTTAGGTAATCATCAACAACAAGTTCAAAAACCAGGCTCTGTTATGGCATGGGGTTATATTAGTTTCCTTGGTTAAATTAATTTACACTCTTGCTTTTCAGGATTAATTCAGGATGTACAGAGTTTTCTTTTGTTTTTTTTTGTTTTTTTTAAAGCAACATACATTACTTTTAAGAGGACATCACTTTCAGGGATGTCAAAGCATTTTGAAGACAACGCAAAACTACATTTTGTACATATTGCAAAGGCACGCTCACATAATAAGAGTGTGTCGACTGAAGTTGGCTGTCCTAAAATGTCCCCAATAATAAATATGTTTCATACTTTTCAGTGCATTTGCAGTGAAAATGTTACAAGAACCATCTACAACAATTCAATGCTTTCTTTAAATGCTGATAAGATTTGATGTGATAACATCTTTCAAATGTTGTGAGAAAGAATAGCTAGAAATGTTATGCTGTTACCACTTTTTGGGGGGGAATGTGATTCAAACAGATGTATATTAATAAATAAAACTAAATTGATTGGGAAAAAAGTTTTTATCTATTTATTTGCAGTTTCATACGATCACAACTTTTTAAAAAAAAATTTTGTTAGTTGGAGTACGATACAATACATAATTAAACTAAATAAAAATGATGAAAGACTTGTTTTTGTACTTCTGGTGTATTTGTACACGTGTGTCAGAATCCTGTCCGTTGTCGTCACAATGAGGATAGCCTTTAATTGTTCTCAATTCTTAAATGACCTACCAGACGTCATTACAATGTTTCCTTGTCATCCCTTGATGGGATCATGAGTTTCTACCTTAGTTGCTTGGCAAAGGACTTCCCTCACAAGTATAATTATCCAATGTACCTCCAGTGGTTCTGCTAATCCATCACTGACATAAATGCAGGTACAAACAAAGACATGCACAAACATACCATGTGATCAGCTTAAGCAAGGACACCAAGGCTTTATATACCACCTGTTGAGACCAGGCTTCCTCGAGGAAGAGCATGACAAAGCATACGTGTGTTGTCCAACCTGAGTGAGTGAGGAGTGTGTGTGTTTGTGTCTGTGAACACAAAGTAGAGCTCCTGCTGCTGCCGCACTCAGTCTTGTGGTGAAGACAGAGGCCAAAGAAGCAGAGGGGTAAACTTTGCAGGAAGTCCAGAGGGCGAGCTACAGAGGCAAAGCGTAATCTCAACGAAGAAGCACTAAAGAGAGCAACAATGTTTTTTCGCATCCCTCGACTGACCCCTGGATATATTAGATACCTCCAGGTGCGTAAGATGCCTTTAAACAATTTTCTTATGTAGACAGATTACTGATTAGTCTTAGATACCACAGGAGATCTGCAGTGGCGCAATAGTGGAGGAAATTCCACTTGAAGCTCTAATAACAACCTCTGAGCTCTAGAGACAAGGTCCTGCACATCTTTGTGTTCTTGAACTTGGTGTTGCAGTGTAGACAAGTAAACCTGTCCCTTTAAGATCTAAACTCATGATATTGTTAGTGTGCCTGGCCCTTACAGATC
This sequence comes from Telmatherina bonti, assembly GCF_933228915.1. Lineage (NCBI taxonomy): Eukaryota > Metazoa > Chordata > Actinopteri > Atheriniformes > Telmatherinidae > Telmatherina > Telmatherina bonti. The sequence goes on along the minus strand of NC_136614.1, from coordinate 21,179,712 downwards.
ATATAGATTATTATAAGTTAACTCCTTAATTACAAAGTTGTTGATCTGCTCAGAAAACTGTCATTTTAAGGACATTACTGATTCATCACTGGAAACAATGTACCTATATCTGTTTGAGTCATGGTAGGATTTAGGATTGAGGAATGCAGCAGCAAGTCTTTAAGTGGATTTGCATTCAAGTTGTCTTAGTGCTCCAGGGTCAGGTTCATGCCCTATAATTGGATCCTCACAGCAAGAGCATGAAAGCCTCGTTCCTAGTCACTCTGGAGGGTATTTCGGACACCCGCTGCTGGATTTAAAAAACTTTGGTAACAAGAAACAACACCTCATTATCTGTGTCTCTGAGTTCCTGTTTAAATGTTCCAAAAAGATCTTTTGGGGTCATGTGTGTAAACAGAACATCAACCTTTCAACATGTTTTTTAGATCAAGATTAAAAACAAAGTTGCTCTTATGTAATACTCTTTTCATAAACTAAGAGATAATAGCATCGCTTCCAGTTTCGAAACAAAGCAAATTCTTTTTCACTATACTTTTAAAACTTCTGTACTTAGAGGAACAATTTCAACTAGACAACTGCTAAAACAACTATAACCTCAGAAAGTAACTGGATTTATATCTGACTTCAGGGCTTGTCTTGGATTGGCTCATAATTCTCAGAAGTCTTCGAACCAACAGAGGATTGAAACACAAGCAGTAGCTGTTATGGGTTGGTTGAATATGAATACAAACTTGACAAAAATGGACACTCTGGCACGGCTTTTCCCATATGGTAAGACCATCGCTGGAATGAGAAAGGTGTGTGACCATGGTCACCTCTTCACGGATGCTACCGCAGCCAGAGCCCGAAGACACATTGTTAACCCAGTGCCTCAGTCACTATCCTCCCTGGTGTCCAGTGGTGCTTACAATGGCTGCACTGGGGGTGACCCCTGCTCTCTCTTTCAGACTCAGGCAGCCCAGACAATGCTGCAAAGCCGGGAGGGCCCTGCCACACCACGTATGGCTGTCCTCCTGGGTCTCATGGGAGTGGGCTTGTCTGGCTACAGTTCACGCCAACTCACTCTGCACTACAAGCCGTCGACTCATCTCTTCAGATAAGCTGGATGGAAGACACTCAGTATTTATACAAGCCGTTTTGTGAAATATGTTTATTCTGATAGATGCATCCTGATTCTAATCAGTTGCCGGGCAACCAGTATAGTTTCCACAAAGTAGTAGCCTTTAAGATTAACATCATAAAACAGCTTTTTAAAATTTTTTTTTTGCTTTTTTGCTTTTTTTTTGTTTGCACTTTTTCTATGAACATGCTAGTGAGATTTAGAGGTGCTGGTGGATGAATTTTGTCATCATTGTCAGCTTTTTCTGGGGTTACAGTCTTTTTGCAAAGCTAAACTGATGGCTAGAGACGATTTAACTAAGCAGACAAATATTTTAAAAAAAAAGGGATTCCCAAACTTGTACCCAAAAGTAAATGAGAGTATTTCCCAAAGTATCAAAGCACTTCTACCATATAAAAGCATCAGCCAGTACTAATTGAAGAGATGCTGCCAGATTCTCCTGTATATTGTCTTGATTTCTCTCTGCATCCCATCAGTGTGGTTGAGGTTCAACATATCCAAGTTCTTATATATTATGATTTTAATGTGTTTGAGTTGACAGTACTTGTTTGCCTTAAGGCTCTGCTTAAAACAAGAGTAAAAAAAAAAAGTACCATCTTAACCTACCTCTTAGATTAAGCACATTGCGGTATTTTTATTGAATGTGACTGATTTACAGTTAAGCACAAAGGCAGCTGAATTTGTTTCTTTTGAACCTGGTTGGTGTTGCACTTCAACCACAGTCCCTGCCCATACCCCTTTCCGTGCCTTCTCATGGGAGTATGCACTCAGAAATTATCCTGAAAACTAATTCAGAGGGAGAATCGCTAAAGTAATTTAAAGTAATTTAAAGTAATTTCCTTAAATACACCAGTGGGTTTTAAAAACAGTTAATACATCTGAGCCAGGCTCAAGAAATCTCTTCCCAAATCCTCAGTCTTGTAATCATCTTTGGTTTCTTTCTGGCATTCTTGCAATTTCGATTATGTAACACAGAAAGCTAAAATTTTTTCTTGTATCAGAACAGCAGCTGCTGTGACATCAGGGCTTGCTCAGTCTTCTCTTTTTACATTTTGAGTAAGAGAAAAAACGTACAACTTTCTTATATCTTTCCACTTTGACAAAATCCTAGAGGACTAAGTATAATCAACCTTTCAGACATAAAGGAAGAAAGAAAGAAAGAAACTTTGATGCATAACATTTAAGATGTTAATAATGCACTTTTGCACCTTCTTTTGTACATAAATTGTAAATAGTCTTGCACATGTCACTTGTATGCTGAATGAGATTAGTAGAACAGGACATGGAGTGCTACCAGCTTATGTTGTGAGCTGGACTGGGCAACATCTAGCTGGATTGGCACGCAGTGGTGCTGTGTTGTTGTCAGGCAGAGTGACCAGGACAGCCACCCTGGACACCGCCTGTACTAACATGTGAATCCACCCGGATCTTTCCCAGTTGCACACCAATGTCATATTTATAAGATGAATATAGATGAATGACCAGTAAAGGTCTCTTAACCTGAAGTTTTGTGGCTGAATTATTTGTTGTGCACAATGCTTTATGACAGAAAAAATAACTTTGACAGCATATGAATGTATCAAGAGCAGAAAGAAAAGAAAAGGCAGTTGTGTTGTAACCTCCTCGCTTAAGCCATCAAAGGTTATGACAGCAGTGTAGATAAATAAAAAAGCAAAGCTTGTAGATAGGTCACAAGTTGATTGATCCCTCATGATCCTCTTAAGATAAACATCTTTTTAAAGACAGGCTTATTGCTAAAAGGTGTGCGCAACACAGATGAGCATGACCAAGAAGTTTCAGAAGACATAATATATTCTTATTGTCAGAATGATATTAAATGTTTTGTGTTGATGTTATTATTTAATGTTACAATTTTATGCGGTTTAGTTGTCTATTGTTAGACCTTTGTTGAATGAAAGGCTTAAAATGTCTTGATTAGAACAACGGAGCTATTCCATTGTAAAAATACAATCAGAGTTGTATAAGTATATGCCAATTATGTGGGAATTAATGCAAGGATGCTGTGATTTAATTACAGGAAGTGACGGATGTTTGCTTGAGCTGTGATTATTGTGTTGGTATTATTATTTAGGTTTGACTTGAAGGACTGTAAATGCACACTACAGCACTTTTAAACAAATGATTTTTTTTTTATAATGTAACAGCTCTGTATGTTTCAATAAAGGAGTAAAGTCTAAGACAAAGCCTGGTTTGTGCCTCCTGTGACTTTCTGGTGGATATTGTGGAATTGAATACCTTCATTGCCCACCAGATGTCCCCATGGTTTCCATCCTTCCGGTACAAAAACAACAAGTGCATCTGCTTCTCTTCTTCATGTGTGTTTCCAGAAGTTATCCAAATTTTACATTATATTTAATAAAAATGGACATCTTTCTCCTGCAGTCTCATATAGATTTAGAGTCACCTCAAAAGTCAGTGATTCTTTGAAGAGGCTCCTTCATGGCACATTGCAGCTTCTGCCTCCAAGGCATTTGTTTTGTTACTCATTGATTGGAAGTGGAATTTGTTTCAGAAGAGCGGTCTGTTGCTGAATCATCATTGTTCCGCTCAGGCAGGCTGATCTGTTCATCAGACAGTCACCTCTGCTGTTGCTAGTTTGCAGCTAGCACCTGTTGGTGAAGGCTTAGGCACAGAGTTCTGACCCAGTTACAGATATAAGCTGCTTTGGAAAAAGCCCAAATGCATCTGAGTAGGTGGCAGTCAGGTGTTAGAGTTATGCCACTTGGCGATTAGAGTCGAGCTTTTCTCAGAAAATGGATGGAAATATACTAAGAGCTTGTTACAGCAAGAGAGCTTAAAACTGGATTTGACTACTCCTGACACATATCATGACATATGAGTGGCTGTCAGAGACCTTCTGCTGAGGTTAACATGCCCGTTAATCTTGCCTTTTTTTTGTTTTTTTTTAAATCAAGTTCCCAGCCTCAGGTGAAAGATAATCACAGAGTTTCTTGCTGTGCTTCACTCTTTCTATATTCACAGATGCAAAGACACACAAACAGAGGTCCTTTGTGTATCTGCTTCAGTCCTGCCTCCTCAAGAGGCTCTTGTTACGGTGACTTGAAGGCAACAACAAAGAGCTGAATGTCTTTACTACCAATGAGATGTGCATGTGAGAGTGCAGTTTGATGTGATTATGTAGTTCCTGTGTGTATATCCTTTATCTTAACGTTGCAGATCCATACGTGCCCCAAATGAGAGAAAATTCTCAGACTAGCCTGATATGTGACCTGTGCTGGACTCTCGAGGGTTTAGTCAGAAGAATCAGGCCACAGTCAAATGACATGAGTCATTGCGAAAATGTTATGTACAAGAATAATTGGAAAATTACCAGAGGAATCAATAAGGAAAGAAAAGTAGTACAAAGGCACAGAGCTGTAGCCCTTTGTTGTTGTGTTAAGTTTTTACACACGCACACATAAAAAAAACTGGTTCAGTGCTTTCAGGTAAGAGCTCAATAGCCCATCGTACAATGACAACAGTCTGTTTCAGTCAAAGAGGATCAGACCTGCAGCAGGTTATATTATCATTCACCCAGAAATGCAGGTATGTTCTCGTGTCTTGTTTTCACCCTGCAGAGTCACAGTGACAAGAAACCTCTAAAAACCATCTCAGTGTCAATATCCCTGGGTATGAAACTGAACCTCTGTTAGCTCCTGGGCAGCTGTTCAGCTTCAAAATTTTACCACTGATCTCTGATTTCTTTTATGTTAAAATGAGTATTAGGTTTAAGATTTGGAGGTTTGGTTCTCCATCAGTTATTTCATATGTCTTATGCTCATGGCTCTAAGAAGGATACATGAAAGAAAAGAAAGCAGGTCATCTGCTAAACAGAATATAACTAACACTGATTATTTGCACAGTACATCTGCTGTGCTGGTGTGTGTGTGAATAAGTTGATGCAGTGTCCTTTATAAAACACTTTTAACCTTGTTTGCTAAGGTTTAAAGGCACAATAGAAATCCAAAGCTTTTGTTTTATTTGTCTTTTGAATTGTCACTTATAATAACATTTGTAACTTTTTATGACTTAACATACTTAGCTGTTTTTTTTTCCCATGATGCTTTGTAAAACAGAAATGAAAAAAGGAAAGTAACTAACTGCAACTTTATTTCTCATTTGCATGCAAAAGCATGCACAGAAACACATGTCTAAGCACACCTGGCACCGTTAAAGCGCCGTTCCCTTTTTAGCCTGTTGGATTTGTCTGTTTGTGTGTGCATGCCCTCATTGTTCCTCCTAAAAGACTTCTTCATCCACAGTGGAAGCGCATAACCTGGTTTTAAATGTCACCTACACCTTGAGCTTATTAAAAAACACTTCCGAAAAGTACTTGCCTTTTTTTTTTTTTTTTACTAAAAACACCTTGCAAAGACAAGTAATTACACATTAGATTCACAGTAACTGAATCAGTCGGCCATGTCTCATGTCTCGGTTTCATTTATACACTTAAAGGGGAAATAGCAGCTGTGTGGATGTGTGATCCTACGTGGGAGCTTTTCCCTAAACACTAAGGAGGAGATCTATATGCAAAGACACATCTAATCTATTTTAGGTCTGTTGTGCACAGTTGATGAGGTGTGACAGAAATGTAACTTGTTGTAAATGGTGCCTCTTTCTGTGCTTAACCAGGCAGTTCCAATCACTGACTACTTGAAACTGAGCACTTCCAGCACAAAAAAAGCACACATTTTCCAAGTTATTTTGTTTTTGTTGCACTGTTACAGCCTCACCCCAACAATTTATCTACGTGTTCTTTTGTTATTTTTTCCTTATTCAGTTTTCCTCAGTTCACCTCAGCATAGAGCTGCATGTCAAATGAGCCTGTGAACAATGAGCCTGCAGGGTCTGGACATTACAAAAAGGAAGAAAAGTGGAAAAGTAATTCAACCTTGAATCCCACCTGAGTTACATATAATTTAAAAAGAAAAATCTAAATTCTTCCAAAATTTCTCACTATTATACTTCAAGTGAAATCTACACATATCTACTATATTTGATGAAATCTGCTGTAGAACATATTATTTACTGCTTAATCTCAAGGCATTTGTTTTGTTTCAACAAATCTAATCGAACAAATGAACAAAAAACAAAGTAATCAATTCTGCATCATACAGAGAATCTAAACTTAAGTTACTCAGAAACTATATGTCCACTGCAGTTCATCAGGATCTCCAGGATCTTCTTTGTGAGCTAGTCCATGAACATAATTACAGCTTTAATCTCAACTCCTGGCTAAGAAGCCCTGATGTGAGGATCTGTGGAGCTCATCAGACAGTTGCTGAGTCACATTTAATCTCAGCCGGCTCCGTCCATTTGCTGCGTGACATCAACATGCATGAACATTGTGCTATTAGATAAGATATCTGTTTGGGCAGTATTGTGTTAAAGAACAGTTGATTAAACATTTGTTGTTTTGATTCCCTGAATTAAACTGGTTGGACTGAATTTTGGCTACTTGCATATCTTATATGAATGCATTTTGGTGAGCCACATTTAGGTAATCAGACAACTGGCCCAGCTGTATAAAGAACAATAAACAGCACCAGGCATTTTCTGAGGCCTAGATCAGCTGTTTAAACTGTGCAGTACATCTGTGTCTGAGTGAGACTTAAAAAGCAGACTGGATAATCCCAGCTGGGTCCCTCCATGACGGTGTGACCTCGTCAGGCCTGACCTGGTGTGTTAAAATCAGAATAGTTGGCGTAAGAGTGATCTATGTCTACACCAGTACACAAGTAGTCCTTGCCTTATTTACAGGACAACGTGAAAATCTGCAATTTCTGAAAAGTTTGGATCGGGTCTCTGAAGGCTCCTAGATAAAATCTGATGCTTCCCTTTGTTTTGTTGTTATGGTAACATTTTAATCAACTTGTCAGCATTTCAAAAGAACATGAAGGTGTTTTCTAGAAATGAAAAGATTATCTTCTATCATTACATTTATTTGGAAGCTGGATTGTGACATACAGTTAGTTTTCCAGCCAAAAAAATAATGCAGAATAAAAACTTACAAAGGAAATCTTCATCTCCTTGCTATTTATTGATGAAAATTAATCATTTGTATGTACTTGGAAAAGCGCAGAGGTAGCTTAAGTGTTGTTTATATGTGTGTTGGTCAGGATGAAGGATCCAGACACAAGTTACAGTCCAAAATCCCAAGTTTATTAAACAGGCAAGACATCAAGTATGTGGCATTCAAAAAACAAAAGAACCAGTAAAAAAAAAAGTCAAATCCAGAACAGGTGCACCAAAGTCAAATGGAAACACAAAAATCTGGAAATGACAAGAAAAAACAAGAGAGAACATGATCAGGCAAAAAAATAACAGTTATATTTTGTTTATTTTGGCATGGTAGCTACACATGTATGCTGGTTCTGGTTCTTCTTCCAAACATTGCAGTATAATATGAAATGTGACATATCAGAATATTCTACACAGAGATTTCAGTGGCAAAACAAAGATTTGTTCTTTGGACAGACTGAGCTGGGAATTATAAAGACAATTCAAAAGACAGATTCAAGAAAAAATAGTTTGACATCAGAGCTGTCCTGATGCTAAATTAAGCCTTAAGAGATACTGTGGGAATTCTGGTCTGAAAGGAACAATAAACCAAGTGATGACCTTCAGTGTCATGTGTATATATATATATATATATATATATATATATATATATATATATATATATATATATATATATAAATATATATATATATATAAATATATATAAGATATCTTATCTAATAGCACAATGTTCATGCCTGTTGATGTCACGCAGCAAATGGACGGAGCCGGCTGAGATTAAATGTGACTCAGCAACTGTCTGCTGAGCTCCACAGATCCTCACATCAGGGCTTCTTAGCCAGGAGTTGATTAGATATGTGAGAAATTGAGTAGCAATTATTTTTGTGGGATATGTGTCTCGTTTTGGTTGCAATGAAGTTGCTCTGTTTACATGAGATTACACCTCAGTAGGAACCCCCACCCTAAAAAAAAAATATAAATATACTTTCAAAAACAGTTTCCTGGTTTCATCTGACATTTGTTTTTCCTTCACGTTCTTATTTATCTAACAAGCCACTGTACATTTCCCGCGGACTCGCCGTATAATGTGGACATTGAAACAGGACTTTAAGGATCTCTGAGTCAGGTGAGCGGTCTTAACTGGAGCTGAACTGTGGCTGTTTTGTGAGGTCAGGCCACCAGTATTATGTGTTATTTGGTTCTGCTGGGATCAGAGAGCTCTCAGAGCGAGATTTTATTTTGCTCTAAACATATACATGAAATACAACGGCTTGTGCTGTTTAAAGAAGTCTATGTCTATAGTAAATATGAGACTTGACAGCAAACTGTTGGATTCAGTTCTTTTCACTTTAAGGACTCCCAAACTAGGACCCAAAAAAGACTACAAGTGAGAAGGCCTTTCACGGAAAAAGTCATCTAACCGTCATACAAACTTCTAAAACTCAATAGTATGTATCTTCCAAACAATGAGTGAATCAAAAATAAATGTGTAAATGTGTATAATTATATAAAGTCTACATTCTTTTTTTTCTTTCTTGTTTAACTTTTGCTCAGTGCAAATATTTTCGTTTCATTTCCTCCTTCATATACTGGTAATATTGTTTGGAGAAATGTCTACAGGATACAGACACCAAAAAATGACTTCCCAGGTAAAGTTTTCACCATCAAATCTGTCTGCAATTAGAAACTATGATCAATAAATGTAAATGCACCAGCTTATCAAGTCCATTTCAACCCATGACAAATGTCATGTTAAGATAATCATTTATTTCCACGTTGTTATGTTCTTTCTATTGTTTAAATACATTATAATAAAATTATCTTAAGTAAAGGAATGTAATTGAGATATCAAAGTTATGAAACGATTATTAAGTTTGAAGTGTTCATTGAGTCAGAGATCTTTAAAGAACACTTTAATGTGTTTTCCAGCCTGGGCTTCATTTAGATATGAAAACAACAACAGTCGCAAAAAGGAACATGACTTTGCATGAATGCGTGGCCCCCACTGGCCAAAGATAAGACGTGGGAACACCTCCCACCCGCCCCCTCCTCCTCCTGCTGCAGCAGAGCTGAGGGGGGGGATGTGGGAGGAGCCAACGGTGGAGGTCCAGGTGGTCCAGCCTGCGTAAAAACGCACTGAACGCACGCCAAACTCTTCTAAAACTACACTCGTTGTTTGCACTTCTATGAATGGGTGGTTTTGAGATAAAAGATCGGCTTCTGGATTTTTTAACTGGAAGAAATAATAATAAAATCAGCGACAAAAGCAAAAGACTGGAGTTGCGCTGCGATCTCCTGGAAACAGCTACGATTAAACGCCTGTAAACTCATCGGAGTAAACTTATTCTTTTGTGGTTTTGGATTATTATATTCCAAAGTTAGGGACATCTTTTTATCGGCGACAACCGGAGACATGTTCAGGAAAACTAAGAGTAAAGTGCTGGTGGATTATGCGTCAGAGGAGGACGACATGTCCTGGCACTATCATCACTCCTACAAGGTAATAAACATTCACTGTGTTCACTGTTAACAATGTCACAATTAACACTTCGCTGCATTAAGCGGCCTTTTCTTAAAAGTACTGGTGTCATATACAACGTTTATTTTTTGTGGTCACTGGCAGCTTCTGTGTGAAACTAAACGAATAATAACTCAACCAAAGTTTTGACTGAATATTTAAAAAATTTACCTTGAAATCGACTTTAATCCATAACTCGGTATTGTCTATTACTTTTTGTTCTTATAAAGGGAATACACAGATTCCTTGCCAACATAAAGGAGAAGGAAGTGAGGAAGTGCTAGAAGGTATGTCAGGTCAGCTGAGGAGAGGTTCCCAAAGTCCTGAGGTTCAAAAAGAGACACAGTGTCTCCTCAGGAAGAAACAAACTCAGTTTTAACCCATTTTTATTGCACAAGTGGGAAAAACAATGACAATAATTGTTGTGGATCTCAATGAGAAATAAAAGAGCTTTTACAAAAGAAAAGTGGCCAGAAAATAAAGACAAAATCAAACAACAGGGATAGAGATTTAGATTGAAAAGTGTCAGTTTTTTATTCATGTGAAGCTCAGGGTATTTGACGGACTTAACAGACAAAGAGAAGAGTTCATAAATGTCTCTTTGTTGTGCTTATGTCATGCCCACATGTCCCAGGTGAGCAGCAGCAGTGTGTGTGAGGTCTAAAGAGAGGTCTGTATCAGCACTTGCCTGCAGCTGGGTTCTGTCATGGTGTTGAAGAAACATGGGGGGGGACAGAAGCTTTACGCACATATAAGGGCAGGAAACTCTTAAGAAAGAAATGTGGTGACACTTTTAGTCATTTTAAAATCCTGTAAGGATTTTTAACCTGGGGATACTTATGTTTATAACATAAAAGTTAAAGGAGATGAGCTCATAGGTCAGTTGTAGTTTCTCAATGTCTGGATAAACATGTGAAAACTCAGATTACTTTTTTCTCATGGAGGCTTAAGTCAGGATGGAGTCAAAATAATGTGCAGCCTTCATGTCTGTATCTAATCCAGTGTTTTTAAACTTTTTTTGAGTCAAGGTACACTTTTTCCTTAAAAAATCACAAGGTACAGCACAAACCAAATTAACAAGAGAAGCTGATATTAATTAATTTAAAGTCCATTTTTATCAAAGACTTACATAGCCATTAGATAAACACACGAAAAGGGAATTTTGTGATTTTTCCCTCTATTTTTTCGACCAATTAGGTGCAATTGGATCATTTCTCATGGCACACCTGATGATCTCTCACGGCACACTAGTGTGCCATGGCACAGTGGTTTAACAACACTGATCTAATCTGCCTACTGTGCATGATAAAAGCTTCTTTAAGCTGTGCAGTGAATCAAGTGTAATGCAAGCCTTGTTGGAAGAGCTCTCTTTGACAATGATAATGATAGTGATAATTATAAAAATAAATGATAATGAGAATGGTGAATTTTAATGATAATGGTGGATGATATTGATAATGGTGAATGAAATTTTAACTTTTTAAACATACTGATATGTCAATATAACATTCTTTTAACAAAGTGATAATGCATACCAAGGTTAGATTTTATTCACTCCATGCAGCCTCGTGGCCTATGACATGAATGTATGTGAAGTGGACTGAGAAGTAAACACAAGATCATGTCTCGACATTTTTCGTTTGTTCGTGCGATGAGGTGGAGATTTGCGACCCCTGGCTGGATTTTATTAAGTCCTTTCCAACTTCCATCCTGGGAACCAACAAATGTGGCCTTCACATCTGAGGACCTGCTTTGAGGTCAGCTTGAGTGTCTGCGTCCAGTGGCTGTTAGAAATGTTGATAAAAGCTGATCTCAGATCAGACTGAGCAGCAACTTCCCCTTAGATTTCCTGAGAAAGTCATCGGGGAGGTCTCCTCAAGTCACCATGGCAGTAAAGTACATCCAGAGGTCAGGGGGTTGGCTTGTAAAATGTCATAAACACAGTGGAGACAGCGCCAACCCAGCAGCAATACAGGAGGAAGCAGGATGAAGGTTATGATAACACCGTCTGGTAATGTAATGGTTTTCTTTCCACATATTCAAATGATTTGTCTAATGTCTGCTGTCTGATTTACCACATGCTGACAGTTTGACAACTGATTATATGAACACTATGAAGCATATTTTTACTGTGATTATAGAGTAGTAATACCTGCCTGGTCTGTTTCAATAAAAAGATAGATAAAAGATAGATGAGACAGATAAAACATGCAAACATGAAATACAAAACTTATTTGATCAAATTTGAAGCAGCATAAACAGAAATTGAGCTCATGGGGTCTGCTGAGGTTCTACTTTAAAACCCAAGTTTGATACAATTTGGACTGTTTTAGACTTAATCTGGATATTATAAGTACATTTGAAGCGTGAAATTCTACATTTGTTATTTGGCACACTTTTAATAGTATCTTTCACTTAAAACAGAACAGAAATGAACAAAACCACAGCAGAGTGCACGTTTTAGCCTTCAGCAGACTTAACCACAATACGCTTACTGTTTATGTCCTTCAGGAAAGCTGCTTGTCTTGAGTGAAAAATGTAATTTACAAGTTTTTAGAATGCAGTTTGACATATTTATGTTTCATGCTTTATTAACCAAATATTTCAGAGCCCAACATCATGCAGTTTTCTATGATAGAACTCAAAGAAAAGCAACAAATGTATGATTAGCTGGAAACAGTGAGTTCCTCTTTTGAAGAATGACTCATTGACTGACAAAAATATTATCCATCCATCCATTTTAGTCCAATTAAGGGTCGCGGGAAGCTGGAGCCTGTCCCAGCAATCACTGGGTGGCAGGCAGGGTACACCCTGGACGGATGCCAGTCCATCACAGCACCCAAAATGATAATAAATGACTTACTAAACAAATTTACTGTTTTTATTTAAACTTCTTTTCATAAACTAATGTTAAATAATATCATTACTTTTTATTTTATTAAAGAAAATTATGGTTACGATTAATTATAAAGATGACAATGAAGTTTAGAGTGTAAGGAAAAACATGATGGATAAATAAAAGGTGGACAAAACAAAAATATCTTGAATGTCATTATTAACTGTCAGAGAGCTGTTGGCTCAACTCTGTGCTGCACTTTGGGATGTTGTTAATAGTTTATTCTTGAGTAATACACGGAGGTTTGAGTCGCTCTCAGAAAAACATTGCTGGAAAGTGCTCTGATCGACCACAGCCTGATGCTTCGGCTGCCACAGCGAGGCATTTAGAGATGAAGGGTTTGGTTCTTGGAAAACTAAAAGCCTAGTCTTGTACTTTTTCAGGTGTTCCAGGAATCAAACCTAACCCTGTTTCTGTAACTGCAATTTCTTTTACCCACATGTATTTTTTTTTTATTTTTGAACTTGTAGTCATTAAATGAAACAGTAGGTCTTTTTTGCACTTTCTTTGGGTTTAATAAAAGAACAGATGGCTTCTGTGTTGAGTCAAAGCTGCCAGACTAGCAGGCAGATAGGCTCAGAGAAAGTATAATGGGATCTTATATTCAAAGACATCGAGGTAAGACGGGAGATGAAAGGTGAAGGGCGGAGAGAAAACGCAGGACCTGAGCAGTTCTGAGCATCTCTTTCTCCCTCCATGCTGCTCTGAGGCAACAGCAGGCCCTGTGCCTGCATGCTCTCTCACCACACACGGTATTAAAGTTTAGCAAACTCTGAGCAGCTGTTAGCCTGAAGATAATGCATGTTTGTCTTTAGCTTCAAGCGAGAACACTACCACCAGAAGTTTACATCAGGGCTGAGGGAACTTCAGGCAGCCTTTCATCTATATCATCAAGTCTTAAAGTGGATAAGGAAGATTTAACAGACCTGGGTTTCTGCTTAAGGGGAGGGGGGTGTTAAAGGAATGAAAATTAAACATTTGTTTGATCTCACAAGCTTGAGTTGATCCTTTTAAGATTCAAATGAAAGGATGTGAGAAATCTGGAGAATAAGCAACATGATTGTGCTGTTAGCTGCAAATAGGAAGTAGTGCATTTCTCACCTTTAATAGTTGGTTTTGACATGAAATCAAATCTCAAATTGAAAAACATTGGCATGTACACTTTAAGCAGTGCTCCAATTTGAAGCCCATTGCTTTACATCTTTTGAAGCAGGCAATCTGGGCTGTAATGAGGTCCATGTAAGTGGGGAAAACAATGAGTTTGGTGGACTTTGTAACAACAAAGTCATCACTGTCTCACTATGCAACTGATTTGTCTTCCAAAGGCAGTAATCTGTTTTCTTTACCCACCTAATCCAGTTCATCATTGGGTTGGAAGCGCATAACCCAGACAGATATCAAGTACATCACATTTTACACAATAGATGTTTCCTAAAACTGTACTCATGGTGGGCAAAATTGATAGACTTAATATTTAGTATGTATGGCGACTATTCTTTTAAGGCAGATGCACAAAGAAAAGCACATTGGAAACTAAAACACATGTATGTACATGTAGGATTGATTGCTTGCCTGGGTTACTATTGATTGACAATCTCAGCGGTATCTAACTGAGGTTACATAGGTACGGATCTTGGAAAACGGCCACTCTTTGCTGACTATGCAGTAAGTATGTCTGCCTGGGAGAACAAAGACTTTCATTTAAACTGCAGCCATGTAGCAGTAAGATGGACACGCTTATGAGTTTAAGAACTTAACCTCTACGAAATACATAACGTTCTTTTTCCTCACATTTACTTGTGTGTGTGTGTGTGTGTGTGTGTGTGAATGCTGCAACTTGTCTATTACTTTCAATTTTGTAGGAACTCTGCTGCTATTCCAACTCGCTCCTGCTAGTTTAGCTGAGGAGGAGGAGGGGATCAGTTTGATTGTTGAGTCTGTAAATGGAGGCCTAAACTGGTTACATCATGTTCTTTTAGGACTGAGGTTAAACTAGTCAGTCTAAGCCTGGTTAAAGCCATTCCTTTACAGCAGGTCAAGTTGGTTTCATGACTTTTTCATTTGTATTTGTCATCTTGTTTAGTTGATTGGAGCACCTAACAAGCTTTTTGTCAACCAACAAAAAGTGTTGTGTGATGGGTGCATGCTCATTGTCACTTTAATGTGTTTAGAGTTGACTTCAGTCATTTTAAATGTGTTTGGGCATATTGGTTAAATCTATGAAAAGAGGATGTTTTAGTTAAAGACAGACATTATCACATCTGTATTTTTGCAGTAGAATTAAAATGGATTGGCTCATTTTTAAAGAAAGAAGCATTATTTTTTGCTTCCATACTCTGCTACAACCTTCAGCAGTACAACGTGTTGGCCATGTAGCTGCTCTGACCTTTTAGCAAGAATGCAAATAAGTGTATTCAAATAAACAATGTGGTGTAGTGTGCCCATGAAACATTTGAGTTTCTGGTTTTAGAGAATTTGAGGCATTACAATTGAGGGCTTTAAACAAATAGCGAGTCTTTGTTACTGAAATTTACATTGCACCTTTATCACCTGGGGAGAAGTGTTTTGAAACGCTGCACTGAAAATGACGCATTTAAACACACAGAAAGGGAAAGAGAAAGAAGTAGAGACTGTAAAGATATGACCCAGTGAGGGGTGAAATAGGCACTTATTTGACATTATTGGGACCCTTTTTTACGTCCCCCAAAATCTCCTCCCCACCCTCAGTGCTAAAGCTGTTAACAGTAGTCAGCAATCAGAGTGTGAGTGTTTCTTTGATCAGCTTAGGTGGCAGAAACCTAGCTGACTTGCTCAGACTTGTACAACCACAACTACTCCTCCTGTTTCACATGGGGCTGTTAGATATTTAATGTACTTAGAGCTTTGATCAGTTTGTTGGAATTCTGGCCCTACTTTAGGAGTCTCGGGCTAAACTGCACATCTAATGATTTGTGACTGCTTCTTCTGTGATTTCATGTGTTTAAGTCTTTTAGTCTTGTACATCTTTAAACTATAAGGTAACTTTAAGGGTACCACCCCAGTGACAAGCGTTTTTCTCCTTATGGTACAATTAAAAACACATTTTAGTGTATTTGTCTCATATTTTGATGGCACTGAACATTTATCCAAATTTTCAGGCAATAGACAGATTTTTAAAAGCTTTTTGTGGATGACAAGTTAAACTGTTGGCAGGGCAGTGTAGAGCATGTTGCAAACTAGTCCAAATACTCAAAAAGTCAAGAAAGAGTTTACAATGATTTTTTAAAATTTAAACTACAATGCAGGTTCCACTTTACAAAAGGCCTGTGTTTTTCTGGAATACTGTCCATATATTCATATCTGGACGAATTGTGCTCACTGGCATTCATCTTTATAGTATCTCTGAGCCAGTCAAGTTATTTTCACAGCAGCACTGTGAGTTTTTGATGCAGTGATGCTTAAAAGAGTGAAGATCACATACATTCAGGATTACTTTTTTCATAGTGCATAGGTTTATATATTTACATCCAAAATGTAAGTTTTCAGCTTTGCATTTTAATTAGATGCACAGAAGCTCAAACAAAGTGCTTAAAGTGTAATGATGAGGACAGAAACACAAATATACAAGGTCTTTATTTAAACTGGAAAAAGAAGGTGCCTGGTGAGTGAAACACAATGGAACCAAAATAACACAGTCATATTCACATTGTGAGGCACAGCGTTAAGGCATCGGGTCAAGGCTGTGTTTTCCTTCTCTTTTATTTAACTCTGCCATCAGAGCTCAGTGATTTCCGTACTCCACCATCCATCTATCCCTCTATCTCGCCCTCCAAACACAATGTGTTTATGTTACAGCTGTTAAACGGCGGCCTGCTCTTTCACAGGAAGACATGCACACACTCTACGCATACACACACTATTCCTGCTGTATATTGTGAATTGCGTGAACATTTGTGTTTAGGGTTTGCCGTTTGTGTTCACTAACCAACAGTGTTTGTGTGTCTGCCTGTATGTCTGTCTCAGGACAAAGACATAGAAGGAGAGGAAGAGGACGAGGAAGCCGCCACTGGAGTGTCCAAGGTAAACAGCAACTTCACAACTATTTGGATCTAACACAGACGCAAACACACTATCTGCTTTTAAACACTTGGCTTGGATAGTTTTAGCTCTTACAGCAGCTTCTTGAAGATATGCAACAGCCCCTCATGGCCTTATCTTCTCACACAGATGCACACACACACACATACACGGGTCCACAGAAACGAATGTTATTTGGTCAACCCCAAAAGATTTTGTCAAATGTCACCAACAGCGTCCATATGCTGTAAATAACATCAGTTTTTCTGAATCACAAACACACACACACACGCAGTCACACACAAACAGAGAAATTCTTCTGAGCGGTGCTTTTTAACAGGGCAGTCTGTGTAAAGCTGAATGGTTGGGCAACTGTTTATCTGTAAACAGCCCAGTAATCATCCACTGCCTTATCCTCGAACTTATCATTGCAAAACTTTCACGTTGAGCTGCTTATTTATAGTCTTACTCTTATCATGGGACATACGTAGGACCCATGAATGAAGTTTTTCTTGTCCCTCGCTGCACTTTTGTCAGTGATATGGACTTTTGGTTTTTTATTTTTTTGTTTGGAGGGTTTACACTCTTTGCTCCTGACCAGTGCTTTAATTTTCCTACAACTTCTGATTTCCTGTTGTTCAAGAGACGCTAACAAATTTAGTGCTGTAAGACGCTAGCAACCAATGTTTCAGACCGAGATGCCACCCAAAGGTTATTACAGAGCAAAGGTTAAAATAAACAGCAAAAAAGCGATGATAAATGACCATTTTGCCATTTTGGGAATTTTAGTAAGATAGATAAGATAGATAACTTTTGCACAGGACTCAATACAAGTACACTAAAACTGGAGAAATAATTTATAACAATTTATAACTCAGCTAGAAAGGAATTACAGTAGTCCAGTCAGTATGTGATAAACATGAATGATGGTTTCTCAGCATCCCTTTGCGAAAGGATACTTTTGATTATGACAATATTATGCAGATGATTTTAGAGGTCTATTCAGTAAATGAGAATTATAAGACAAATGCTGGTGAATAATAAGTCCAGGGTTACTAGGAGTTGAACTGGAAGCTAAAATGCTATCAACTTGGCTATATGGCCAAGCTATTTGGCTAGAGAGTGAGTCTCTGTTTTGTCTGACTTTAAAAGTAGAAAGTTTAGGTAATTCAGGCCTTTATTTTCACAAGATAGGCCGGCAACCTTTTTAATTGATTTATTTTAATCAAGCTTTATAAGTACCTAAAAATGTGTTTCATCTGTTTAAGAATGAAAATGTATGCCATGGTTCATGTAATAAATCCCAAAGGAAGCACATACAGAGTGACCAAAATCTGTTCAGTTCAGAGCCTTGTGGAACACAGAACTGGTATCAGATTATGACTTAAACCAGTCTAAATTCTTGATGTTGATGACTGGTGACACTTCCATGAAAAAAAAGGTGCTCAGTGGGGTCAAATGAAACACTGAGGTCTAATAGGAAGATTGTCAGAAGATAAGGATAAGGATCATTTGTGTGTATAACCAATGCAATGTCAGTAACATGGTGGGCTCTAAAGTCCCATTTAAACTCCTCAAATTTTTCATTCACATGTGTAGTTACGATAATTTGAAACATTTTAATGATCTGAAATATATAAGGAAAATTATATATGGTCCATAACTTACTCAAATATCTGCACCAGTACATTAAAAGTAATAGAAAAGTCCCGGTTGAAATTACTCCAAAGTTCATCACTGGCTAGAGCAGAACGAGAAGACAGGATAATTTCATACATTTGGCACAAGAAAACTAAAACCATAGAGCCGATATACTGAATAAGGTAAAACTGAATGGAAACAGGTCTGGCAGGAGAAGTGTGGGTGTGACGCAAATACAGGTAACAAAATGAACTCACACTCATCTCTTTTGACTGGAACGTTAACGCTGGGTGAGAAGCTGTACATGCAAGCCACCAGAGGCAGGCAGAGAACAAGAAGTCTTTAGCTAAGCTTATAAAAACATGAGGCTTTGTGCAGACAGGAAATGAAAAAGTTTCCAAAACATAAATCCACATCAAAGGTAAAACTGAGACAGAGCTGTTACACATCAAGAAGCCATGATGAAACATTCACAAGAGTAGCGTTAAAAACAATTGTAAGAACTTTGCAAAGGCAACATGGCCTGTGGTACATTGAAGAAAATAAGAACTGACAAGATGAAAGAGAGAGAATCAGCAATGAAGTCCAGATGTACAGCCATCAATCAGTCTTTTTTTTCTTTTACTAAGCACCTTTCATACAATGAATAATGTAGAGCAAAGTGTTTTACATTAAAAGCAATAAAAGGACAAAAAACAATATTACCTATCAAATCCCCCTAAAACAAGAACCCATGATAGCCACATATAGCAAACACATTAAATTATGTCTTAAGAGGCGCTGTCCCAACCCCGTTAGCTGTGTCGGGAAGCTAAAACATGGGAAAAATAAAAGATATTAAGTCTAAATAAAAATCTAAGAGAATAAAAACATCAAACATAAAAAAAAGAAATAATTCAAAGCAATAAAAGACTAATAAAAAAATTAAAATGAGATAAAAAAAATTTAAGACAATAAAAACATTATATATTAATGTTAACATGTAGTAAAATAATTAATAAAAATGAAAAAAAAAAAAAGGATAAAAACAATTAATAAACCCAAAAATGATTAATCAAAAGCTTTACTAAAACGGTAAGTTTTAAGCTGCCACTTAGTTAAAGCAGGGACAGGATGCAAAACGAGCTGAAATGCACAGGGGAAAAGGGATTTCAGTGTAGCACAGGAAGCAGACATGAAACAGAACTTTAACAGAAACCACAGATGCACAAAGAAACCAAAGTTAGAACATTAGAAACATTAAAATCAAGAAACAAGCCATGGAGGAAAATACAGAACATTTTAACATGAAGGTCCACAAACCCAAAAGCACAGTCTACAAATATTAAAGACACAAATGACTCGTCCATGACAGACATGGAGAAAGACCATGCATTTTGTTTCACAAGCATTTGTGTCCAACATTTAAAGCTTTGACCATAGTTTTTATTTGAAACTAGTGACATCTTACAGTCAAGTTAAATGGTTAAAACTCAGTCTAAAAAGAAATCAGGCTTTGGAGCAATCATACAAACTTTGACCTTGCTTAATGGATTTTGCTTTAGTTTTTGTTGTGGATTTTGTTATACTTAGTATAGAATCCCCACAACCATGAAAAATATGTCCAATTAGATCAAATAAAGCTGCAACAAGCTGAAATCTAACTCACTAAACTATAGACAGTTTATGCATCAAACCACATCAGTTATATGTGCCTTAAATAACTCGCCACTCTCCATATAGTCAGATGTGCTTTTAATGGTTTATTTAGTTCAAATGTGTTGCGAATTGGTAAAACACAGCAGATACAATAGTCCATTGTGTTGAAGAAAAGAGTGCTTATGAAGTAATCCAGCAGCACCCCCAAAGCCTGTCATACAAAAACAATAATATTCCATGATCCTCCTGTTTTAACTTGTTTTCTTGCTAAATAAAGTATTATTAAAATGCTTTAAATACTTTAAAACCAATTTGGCCATCATTTTAAAGTATATTCTATGAAATAACCTATATTAGTTTGTTATTCCTGGTAACGCATAGTACACATTGTGACGATTAATGTGAACGAAGCAGAAAAATCACAACATACAGCGCAAGGCATTAAGAAGCCAGAACATACTCAGTACGTGAAAAAATCACCACCAACATGGACTGTGCTGAAAATTGTTGTTTGTCTGACATTTTATCCTTTTTCATATAACTCACAGGGATGTCAGAGGGAAATATTGACTCAGTGAGTGAACTACTGAGGTAATATCCAGGTGTATGGAAAGGTCAGATGAAACTCCAGTGTGCTATTTTTAATGTCAAAATGAAGTTTTTGGGCCATGTCATGTGAGGATTTGTTAGATCATTATATATGATAACACATTTCTGAAAAATGTTTTTTTTTTTTTTTTTAATGTGAAGACACGTATCTTGTTCCCATGCAGGTGATTTTCTTCATCACATTGTTCATTAGCAACGGATGTCATCTCCTAATCTTTGCTAACAGCACGTCTTTACTCAGAGGTGTGGCTGTGTCAGAACACCGGATGTGTAAAGACTAAGTGCAAACCTCACATGAGTGATGTGTTGTCTGAACTCTGGCAGGCTCGGTGCTTTATGTATAGCTACTGTATGCAACCTTGTTCACAGGACATATTTCATGATGCGTCCTGTTTGTAAGGAGAGGGGTGGTAGGGCTGCACAAGGGAAGGAAATGCAGCATTCTTTCAAGGAGCTGTGCTTTTTGGACTGGAACAATCACTGTGGAGGAAAAACAAGGCTGAAAATAGCAGCAGAGTGCCTGAACACTGTAGAAGGTTTAAAGTCTTCTACCCACCATTGATTAATGCTCATATTAGGTCAGAAAAGTGCTTAAAGTCCTGGAAAACAGTTTAGATGTAATAAGCTGGGAGGGTTTTCATTTATCTGAGCATACAAAACTGTTGTCAACATACATTTTATGGGGAAATATTCAATCTGTACTGCTAAAGCGGTCAAACTTGCACAGTGGTAACTAATTTAAATTGAATGAATGTCTTCTGTAGGATACATCTACTGTGGAATCAGTAATATATCAATTATATTATCTGGTAATGTTTAACATCTCAGAGATTGTAACAGTTCTGTGATTTCCTGAGAAATTCTAAACATTAAGTAATCCCTTGGCCTAAAAAAGTACTGTAGAAAAGAACTGTATTGTTCTTCTAGACGGGAAGCTGTAGGTAAAGCTCCCCCTCACAAAGCCAGCCACTGAGCTGCTTAGTTCACCTTTTGGCATGGTACACTGTTGGTCACTGAGCCGCTTTCAACCTTATGAGACCAGGGAATAGGCCGGTGTCTGTATGTGCATTCAATGCATGGATATACAGTCAGAATTAAACTGCATGGATACAAATAGGTATAGGACTCCCACCTCTGATTTGTCTTTTGCAGAACTGAAACTATTGCAAATCAGCTCAGCGAACGAGGAGTGGAGCAGGGAGAAAGAGGCAGAGTGGAGACAGGGTGCTGAAATAGCTGAGATTAAGTTTTGTAAATATTTGTTCACGATAATAAACTTGAGGAAAATGGCAGCAGGTTTGCTCACAGGCATGTTCATGATGATGAAGCGGGGATGTTTGTTTTTATCATTTATCATTTATCATTTACCATTTATCATTCAAGTGCCTGTCTCATTGTAAGATACCAAAGTTAGACTCGCAAATCTATCAGATGTGACATGAGCTTGAGTAGCATCATGTTTTCACACATACAAAATAAAAGTTGGGGTTGTGCATCCTGTTTAAGAAGAAAAGTCTTCTTTAAACAGAGATTTAGTGGAAACCTGACGTGCCAGGTCTTATTGAAAGTGTTCCTGTTTGGTTTGAGAGATGCATGCTTTGATAACCATCAAGTTTGTTGTTGTAGCTGCTGTAGCATGTTCCAGTCTTAGTACAGATTTACATTGTTCACTGCATTCAGAGCTTTGAACTGACCCCCTTCTCCATAGGTAGAGCATAGAAACAAAAGAGGCCCTAGGAAGGGGTTGTCAGGGGTTGAAGAAATTAATCAGATGAAACTGTGTATACAGAGTGTAAAGCAAAGGCAGACACGGATATGAGGAGGAGTCCATGTCGTGACCTTGATAGCTGAGATTGGGAATTTTGTCCCAGGCGAGAAACAAAGCCAAAACTTTGCTCCATTATCGCCGAGGAGGGCCGTAACCACGCTCAGTAGAAAGCTGTGAAAGCAGAAAGGAATTCTCATCTGATGGGGGAGAGCAGGAGTTTCAGAGGGAGTGCAAGGTGCAAGGTAACCCGTGCAGCTGGAAAATCTCCCTGTCTTGCAAAACATAAATCACCCCACAACTACGCATCAGAGATAACAAGTTAACTTCTAACAGATGAGGGGAATCATTCTGCACTTGAAAATGAAATACACTCATATTTGCTGCTCTTTTGTCAGGAGGTCAAGGTGAAGAAGATCATGTCCAAGAAGGAGAGGAGGGAGAAAAAGATGTTGTCCTCCAAAGATGATGAGCATTTCTTGTTGACCGGGGTGAAGCTGCCTGATCGTAAAGGGTAAGAGGACAATGTCAAAAGTACAGAGGCTGAGAGGGCTTGGTGCAGGGCAAGTTATGAAAGCACATGTAAACAAGTATATCATTGGCAAACCTTCAGAAAATGACCCAGTCAGAGTCCTAATGTTGTTCTCATTTCATCTTAATGGAATTACTGTGGCAGGATCTCAAGACAGCTGAATGAATTCCTATAAATAGCTGAAGTGTAAAGGATAGTAGCCAAAAGTCCTCCTCAACAATGTGACACCGATAATGTTAAATATAAAACAATTCCTTTATGTTTATGCTGCTAAAACTAGCTGTTGTATCATTAGGTGGATGTAGTTCTGCCACATCCAGCTTGACAAGCCGCAGACAGTGTAAAAAATGCCTGGCTTACATCAGGTCAACAGTGATCCACTTCATAGTCTTTACTGGCCAAGTGTATAAAGCTAAAACATTTCAATTGACTCAAAATAAGTGAGTCAGGCCCAAATACTTTTGTTTGTTTATATACAAGCTTTAGCTCCATTTGCCAATAGTTATCTCTTAGACCTATTGAGGAAGTGGAATATGTATGTAGAGGAAAACCTTTATTAATCACCTTGCTCTGACAATAAAGAGAATTCCATAATGGGGAATGCTCCAGTCTCTAGTTTTAAAATGTCTGATGAACACTAGTTCACCCAGCCAATCTTGTTTAGGGTTATGGTATGAGTGGTCCACTTGTCTTAGTTCTTCCTTACTGCCTGTTTTATGTGAACAGCCAGTTTTAACCTTTCTTTTGCCTCTTTGTGTTTCTTCAAAGGCCTCAAAAGAAAAGCAAAGATGATGAGAAGGAGAAGGAGAAGGAGAAGGAGAAAGAGAAGAAGGACAAGCCAGAAAAGGGCTTATGTTTCTGGGAGAGTGTTACTATGACGATGAGGCAAATCTCCCCAACAAAGAAATTGGAAAAGATGGAGGGATGGGAGCCGCCACAGTTGGGGAATTTAACTGAGACTGGGACTGATGAAGCCCTTGTGGAGAGCAGCCAGAATGGGGACTTTGCAGTGCCCTTACCCAACTCCATTAGTGGCTCAACGCCTACGTGGGGGGGCCAAGGCCTGGAAGAAGACTCCTCTCGTTACGCTAACCTGACAGACTCCAATGATTCAACAGCTGGTGTGACGTGGACGACTCGTGCCAAAGTCAAGCTGGCAGGCATCAGCAGGATGAGCAGAGGGATTGTGTCAGAAGGCACATGGGGAGGCTTTAAGTAATAGCATACAGACACCCCTCCTTTCCAGACCTCTTCAATATCACAGGATGAGGATCTGAACAAAATATCTGTCTGTTTTTGTAGTGTAGTTCTAAGCAAAATCTGTTTTAATGCAATTTACTGTTAAAAAAATAAGAAAAGAAAGAAGAAAATGACATTGTCATCCACATTCTGATATGAGGTTAATGCAGTGCCTTAAAGTGCAATATCACCGACAGCCACTAGATGTTGGCGTCAAAACATTTCCAGTCCAATTAAAAAACACCTACTTGTGACTTTATTAAGTCTTAGAATTCAGAACTCAGTGGGTTTTTCATTCACTCCTCAATCATTGTGCTGGTGGTCGTTTCCAGACCAAGATGGCAGCAGTCAAACAAAAAAACTTGAGGCTTGAAAACAACAGTCCTTAAACAAATGGCTGACATCGGAATAACTTATTTTAATTACTGATAAGTGAAATAAATTATTAACAAAAAGTATGTTTTTAAGCCTTTAAAAATGCATATCAGTTGTGTAATTTTTTAACAGGGTTGTCACTGCTGAATCACTAGAAACCATAAATCTGGTTATTTGAAAGCCTTAAACTGCTGTACCATTTCCACTGTGATTTCTCATGTTCTGGCATTTAAGTATACTAAATTGCCAAGAAAAGAATAATAGTTTTTATGCTTGATAAATGCATGAGCATACAAGAGCATGCCAATGTTCTACTGAATGATGTTTTTACAGTATATATATATATATATATATATATATATATATATATATGTGTGTGTGTGTGTGTGTACAGAAGCAGTACCTGAGTGGGAGCCGTGTGTTTGTCATAACAGGGTTATGCTTAAAGTCTGGCATGTTATCAAACTTTATCATTTCAACATCTACTCTTTTTCCAATGTTGTATTGATACCTAAGTGCTTGACAGCCAGATGCAAAGGATGTACAGCACGAGAGATTTATCTTTTCATTTGTTTGACACTAACTGAATACAATCCTTTCTCATTGCACAATATTTTTTGATACATGAGTTGCTCTTTAAACAACCATCTTAATGAAGTGACCATTTCTCTTTCATGGAAATCTCTCTTCTATGCATTTCATTCCATATAGCTTCAACGAGGCATTAATGAAATAGTGGAATAATCTTTTTTGCTATTTTGATGTTTATTCTGAATTCAAATAAACATATCAAATGAACAAAATGTAATTTGGCTTTTGAAAAGTTCTCAGTCATTAGTGATAAACAGTACCTCCTCCATGAACATGTGACGTGCCTTAAAATGACACAACGCATTTCCTGTAAATCTTCTCGATCACAAATCTGTTGGTCTCACCATGACATGCAGGTGAATGTATCCAGCATTCATCTGTGCTGCACCAAGTTGGGGCATGCCCTTGTTTCCAGTTAGAAACCAGTGTGCAGCTTCATCTGCTATGATCGCTGAAAATGTTCAACAATTATCGCTTCTTGTAAGCTGTATCTACATTTCTGTACATTAGTTTTAACTAAGATCATGAAGAACAGTTCCAATTCTACAATGATGTAGTTTTATTTTAGGTAAAGAAGAGACTTTTCCCATCTCATCTTTGTCTTTGTTGAATTCTCTTGATAGTGGAGTCAGCGTCATCACAGCCTCAGATGTACACAGATGGCATCTGTATCCTCTGTTTGTTCAATAAAGTGCTGGATCACATTTCCTCAAGAATAAAGATTAAATTTCATGGCCTGGCTGTGCTTCTTTCAACTTGTATTTTGAGATAAATACACATTATCTTCTGTACAAAACTTGAAATTTATTTATATAGGTACCAGAAGAGAATAAGCCCACCCAAATCCTTTGTCATCTGCATGTGAAGCTTGAAGGTTGCTTCTTATAAACAAAAACTGAGTTTGCTGATCTCAATTTACACGTTCAGGAGATCCACATGTTGATTGACTTAAACATCATAGCCCTATTTTAGCTTTTCCATTTAAATGAACTAATTCATAAAAGCATGTTGATCATGAAGCTTTGGTGTTTATATCCAAATCCGTTATGTAAAAAACATATGGAATAATGTAAACAATAAAACAGAGGCAGGTTTTTAGAAATATTTAATCATGTTATAGCTTGTTCCCACCTCTTGCCAGTCACAATAGTACCATCAAGAACACTGGAATGGTAAAGGTATATTACAAAAGTTGAAAGGATACAAAAGGTTTTTTTTTTACTTTATGTTTCACATGTCCTATTTCACATTACACTTCTGACAAAAAGTAGAAAAACCATATACAGTTAATGTAGCTAAAGGAGCTGTACATTATTTCTGATTATTGTTAACACGTCCAAACTACATAGAGCACAAGAGGAAAACACAAGAGACAACAGTTTGTGAATAGACTCAGACGTGACATGCAACAGCTTTAGAAAAACGTAACCATAACCAAGCAGATCATTTAAATAATGAAGCATCACTGTAAACATTTCTCCATTTCCATGTTTTAAAAACTCATTACATTACCAAATATAGCACACTGTAAACGTGCTAAAGCTTGTTTTACATATGAATGTTTTTAAAATATACTGTAATACTGTAAAACATACTGTAGTACCTTCTGTCAGAGATGACTACTTTTACATCATAAAGACAAACATTTGTAGGGACAATTTTTAAATACTGACTAAATCATTTGGAAATACTTGTGCGTTTATGTATATATAAATAAATATACACAGATCCATCCATTATCCTAACCGTCCAATGGCGGTCGCGGGGAAGTTGGTGCCTATCCCAGCTGTCTTTGGGCGAAAGGCGGGGTACACCCTGGACAGCTCGCCAGTCCATCGCAGGGCCACACAGAGACAAACAACCACACACACATTCACTCCTAAGGGCAATTTAGAGTAACCAATCAACCTAACATGCATGTCTTTGGGAAGGTGGGAGGAATTCGGAGTATCCGGAGAGAACCCACACATACATGGGGAGAACATGCAAACTCCACACAGAAAGGCCACTGTCCAAACCTCATTCCAGCAGATGTTTGAACCAGCAACCTTCTTGCTGTGAGGCCACAGTGCTAACCACTACGCCACCACGCAACCTCCATGTGTGTAAATATAAATTTAAAAAAACATTTAGATGTTATGTTCATTGCAGCCCTTTGTATTTGGGTAAATGACATCAAGGTATTCTACACTCTTCATGTTGTAGTGGTGGTAAAAAGACACGTTGCTTGAAGACCAACATGAAGGGTTTAGAACCTGAAGAGATCGATAAAGTGCTGTGGGGAGATGGGCATCAGGCAACTGTCTGGATCGTTGGCTGTGCACGGATGGCCAAAGTCCTAAGGAAGAAGCAGAAGGCAATTTTTTTTTTTTTTTTTAGAGCAAAAGAGTAACAGGACTCAATCTGGAACAGGGAATTCAGTGTGATTCCTACATTCAGTGTAACTCAGCATTCACTGACTATAGATTTAGATGTTCTTAAAAAAGCTCCACAATAGTGATAATATATTTTATTGCCCACTTATAACTTGTTAACTTGACAAAGTGCTTTTCTTTGTGTGTGACTAGTAACAGGAATGTCAACTTTTAAATTCAGATTACAGATTATTGCATGTGTCCCACATCGATGAAGAAAAATAACTGGTGTCATAGGTGTCAGGTTATCCTTTTATTAATCTAATTGGTAGTGGAAGGTCAGGGGATTCTTCTACTAATAAATGCATGAATAAACCAAACAGAAATCCAATCAGGGATCATTCTGATGCCTGATTAGACAAGGCAGTAGGACTGTCCAATGATATTGTTAAGATTTACGTATTTCTCCTCTTTCTGCAGGTCTTCCTGGATAAAAGTTGCAGTGTTTGATTTGATGCAATCTGTTGTTTTTTATTAACTAGGCTATATATTATGAATTAACTCAAACTGAAGGGTCTGAGATGTGCCCTGAGATGACGCTGAAGTGATGCAATACAAATAAAGCTAAATGGCATTGTAACTGAATGTAGTGAGTCTCCAGCATCCACAGGCGGGGCCTTGAAAAATTCAAAGGGTCCCCAAATAAAACAAAAAATATTTCTCTCTATTTCTTATATTTATTGAATTTTAGTGTTAAACTCAAATAGTCTCCAGACCAACAATAGCTTTTTATCTTTTTCTTTGGTGAGATTTTTTCATCTCCTTTTACTGCTTAGTTGGGAAAAAATGATCTGGTCTTAAGCGGAATGTATCCACACACTAAGCATAATAAAATGTGTATTTTTACTTTAAGTATTTTTCATCACCGCCACCAGAGTATTTTTATTCATTTCATTTCACCACATCCCCAAAACATTAAAACATGGACATTAACGAAATCAGCATGAAAAAAATAGAAACTTGAGTTTATATCTTTGTCGATTATATTGTTGAAAATGAAATCCATGGTGACCTCTAGTTGTTTTGGTAGCGGCTAAACAAGCAGGTCGGAATACTGCCTGTACAGAGCTGACACAGCACTTGTCTGGTCTGCTGATAACAGAGTTTTGAAGGTTAGTTGCTGAGATTTGAAATGCTGTCTACAATATGTCGTTTTTCAAGTAAAAAAAAAAAAAAAGGTGCGTTCCCAGGATGCAGGCCGCCTACCTGGCAATGTAACTGTAGTCAGTTCAAATCAAATAGCTTTATCTTGAAGCTGCATCAGGAATGAAAAGCTTTTTGACTGTGTAATAAACAAATGTGCTGCGTGAGAACTGAATGAGAGATGACAGTCCTGTTAGTAATGTTATAAACAGCACTGGTTACAGCTGCTTTAGTGCTGCATCCTCTCACTACTGTGCGTTCCTCTTGTTCCACAACTTTTACAACTCATAAGGATATGATTTCATTTCAACAATGAGATGTACATTTACACATTTTGTTTTAAACTAGATTGTATAAATAACCAAATAGTATGCAATGACAGGACACAAATTTTGTGACAGATAAACAATCAGTAAAAACTAATCATGGACATTGACATGCACACAAACATGTTGGCTTAAATATTTGGATTAGATAAAAAGACAGCTGACAGTTTCCACTGACAGTAATCTAACAAAACATGTTGGCAAAGTTTACAGATAAGAAGTCCAGATTATTTCACTGTTTACTAAACATCTCTAAATGTGATGACATCAAGTGAAGCTGAGAAGGACACGGGACAGAGATCAACCCATGGAAACAGATATGTTATAATCAGACCGACAGGGAATGAGACAGCCTGGCAAATGAAACAGAAACACGTAAATAGGTCAGAAAGTACCTTAAATAACAAAGCCACATGGCGATCCTTAAGGAACCAGGGAGAAGGGAAGCCAAGAGGAGAAGCAGGGAGGAAAGAAGCAAGAAAGAGGATGGAAGAAAGAAGGCAAAGTTAAAACATTTAGGGACCAAGGAGAATAAGCTTATGGGGAGCAAATATGGGCCCAAAGAGCACACTGATACAACCGCAGTTCCAATCAAGTTGGGACGTTGTTTAACATTGAAATAAAAACAGAATGCAGTGATATGCAAGTTATGTTTAACCTATATTCAATTGAGTACATGAGAAATAGAAGATATTCAATGTTCAAACTGATAAACCTTTTTTTCTGTGCAAATATTCACTAATTTAAAATTTGATCCCGGAAACATGTTTCAAAAAGGCTGGGGGGGAACCACAGACTGGGACAGGCGAGGAAGGAATGCTCAAAAACACCTGCTTGGAATTTTTCACAGGTGAACAAGCTAATTGAAAACAGATGAGTGTCACGATTGTGTCTAAAAGGAGCTTTGCTGAAAGGCTCCGCTGTTCAGAAGCAAGGATGGGGTAAGGTTCACCACTACGATTGCAAGGTATTCAGGGATTTCATCATCTACAGTCCCCTAGTATCATCAAAAGATTCAGAGAATATGGATACATTTCTGCACATTAACAACAAGGCCAAAACAAACATTGGCCAATAGAGATCCTGGACTGTTGAGCAGTTGAAGCTTTACATCAAACAAGGATGTGGAAAAAATATTTCCACTTTCAAAGTTTCAGCAATGATTGTCCTCAGTTCCTAAGTGCTTATTGAGTGTTGTTAGAAGGAAAGGTCATGTAACAACGGTAAACATGCCTCTGTCCCAGACACAATGTGTTGAAGGCATTACATTAAAAATGAGTAAACACTGTATTTACAAAAAACCCAATAAATTTTATCAGATGGAACATTTAATATCTAGTATTTGTAGTGTATTCAATTAAATATAGGCTAAAACTGATTAGCAAACTATTGTATTCTGTTTTTATTTTTGTTTGTCACAACATCCCAACTTCCTTGGAACAAGACTTGTACTACTGGACTAATTTATACTTAAAGCACAGTTACTGTCTGCACAAACATTTGTTCACTGGGAGTTACTGAGTCCAAATTACCTTTAGTTCTGAGTCACAGAGGACAAGCAAGCCATTTATACACGTGAGCATGAGTTCACAAAATCCATTCCACTAGGCCACAGGGATTAGCATTACAAGCAGTGCTCATGCGTGCTTATATGTGCGATTATATGTGTGTGATTTGGTTGATCCAGCATACCTTAAGAATTAGGTGGGAATTAAATGAAATATCAAGCTATAAAGTTATTTAAAGATTATCAAACACTTACTGCTCCCAACATTCTACTTTCAGTATGAAAAAAGCTGTGTGGTTAAAAGAGTATCTTTCCCTGATAGTACAAACAATAAAGTCTCATATGAATACAAATGAAAAGATGATTTGAAGTAAGTCTCATATCAGTCAGAACTTACTATAAAGCAAGCAAGAGAAACCAAATCTTTCATCATGCAAGTTTGAGGTGCAGCTATTAGATTTCTACAAACAGCTTGTTTCAGGTCAACTCAATGAACATAAGTTACATTCAAACTACTTTAAGCCATATATGAATATATTTCAATGGTAAAATATTTCTGAATACGCAGTATCAATCATCACTTGTAAAGATGCTTCAGGTTCAAGTTTTTCAGAAAGATGCTGTTTCCATCATGTTGGTTTTCATTTACTTTTAAATAGCTTTCCAACTTCTGAGGAAATAGTGATCATACATGTTTAAATGTGGTTGCATCTGGGTGGCATGTCTTGTTTACCTTCCAAAAGAGGATGCTACAGTGTTTGCAGAAGTGCAAAGTGTCGCCATACTGCTCCTTCATGGGGTAGTGCTTCTGCATCGTGAAATACATCAGCTTCCAGTCCACATTGTCACTTTTGGTCAGGACCAGATTCCTACAGAACTGTGTGTTAAGTGGAACCACAGAAAATAATTAAAACATTTAAACAAACATTTAAAAACACTGGAGAAGTAAATGTAATTAAAAAAAAAAAAAAGGAACTAAGTAAAATTACAACACATCCTAATTAACACTAATATTGAATTTTTGATGTCTTCAAGTGTGTACGAGACTGTATAAGAGTGGGAAGACAGATAATTGTGAGATTTGAGCAAATTGAGACAAGCCTGCCCTCTAGTGGTTAACATGGCAGCTTTTTGTTCCTCTCCTGAGGTTTTCTCCCCCTTAAAAAAAACATGCAACTGCAAGTTGCGAGTGTTCAATTCAAACAATAATCTAAATGAAATCTCTGATGATGAAAGATGTCACTATCTCACCGGTTTGTCTGAGAAGTGAAAATGGCAGAGTTTCTTCCACAGCGTCTTGTTCTCACTCAGGATGTGGAACGTAGGTGTGGCCTGGCCCAGGTTTATGATGTCACAGGCATCAGACAGCTTGCAAAGGATCTTGCTCTGCATGTGTAGTGGCAAGTCATTCAATGACAAACCAGTGTAGATTTGCTGAGGAAATGACAAAAAACAAAATCAAAATCAAGAGTCCTACTTTACAGGTGAATGAAATCGGTGCAAATAAAAAAGAACATTAAATTCAACTTAAAAGTAAAAGCTGCATGCCAAGTGACCAGCTGGAATGTCTAAACTGCATAAAGGTCAACAAACAGATACATAGCTAATTTACTAGAGAGAATCAACAATATCATGTTTCAAACTACCTCCTTTTTGAAACGTCGTACTGATATATTGTCAGCTCAAACTACATATGGACGTGTGTTGAGACACAACATGTTAGGGATGGAATATACAAAGATAAATGCGTGCAAACTGCTAATGCAAACACCAGTATGCTTTCTACCTTGGGGATCTCCAAGTTTTTCAGGTCCTGCTGCCATTTGACAATGGTTTCCAGGCGGCACAACCATATGTTGAAGTTGCCCACAAGGACACATCTTCCGACATGGATGGTCAGGCTGTGCAGTGTGGTGCTCAGGTCCTGCAGAAGTTCCTTGACAAGGCGTGGATTGTAGTGGTCCTCTAAAACTATTCCAAATTGAAAAAATACAGATGCAAAATATGAACACAAAACAAAATGATAAACATATAAGCAAAAAAAACAATTGAGAAAAAAAAGTCTCTGCATACATCATTGCAAATGATGTATGCAGAGACTTTTTTTTTTTTTTTTTTTATTAACAGGAGAATAAGGAACAGCAACTAGTGGTTGTTCAGAGCGTTCTTAACATTCTCTGCAACATATAAACCTACTAAAGCCTTGGGTATAATAACTAGTTCTGACACTGGAACACAAATAATAAAAAATACTTCCACTATATGAATCAACAGTCTACATGTCGACTCTTCTTACCCTTTCGTACAATCTTTTCCAGTATGTTAAAATAATTTTTCTGGGCAGCTCCACTCAAAGACGTCAGCTGAGACCTGGCTATGAGTTGAAAAAGCTGTGGGAGAACAGAAAGATAGAGGATGAGAAAATGGCGACTGTATAAGTCATGTCAGTAATGTTTTTTTTAATTGATTAATTAGAGATGAGAGATTGTCACACTCACCTTTGCAACATAGTTGAATCTTCTCAAATCCTCTATGGCACTAGAAAAGTCTAGACGGTTGAGAGCTTCACCAAGTGTGCAGTATCCATGTCGCTATTAATACACAGGGAACACACACATACACACACATATAGTGTATACTAAAGAATGAACTGATTCAATGTCTCCTTTTTTCTTTTGCACCAAATATATATCTAATATAAAAGTGATAATAAAGGCTTCATTACTCACTTCTTTTGTGCTTCCTTTCTGCACATAGATCCACTTATCCCTGAAGACAACTGAAGAAAAGGTGAATGTAATTGTACTTCAGACAGTACTTAATATATTAAACATGGTGTATAATGCTATTTAAGTTCTTCTGTATGTTTGTGTGTGGTTGACAGTCAAAACTCATACAGTGTTAAAAAAAACATTAGCTCAGTGCAGTAAAATAGAAACTGTGTTTCATTTTTATTGCACCAATGATGGACTTTGGTGCAATAAACACCACACGGCAGAGTAAGATTTCCCAAAACCCTGGAAGTTTCTCATGTCTTACTCAATTCAGTGCATTAGACTTTTCATTTTCATTCCAGAAACTCCTCTGTTAGCCAAAAGACAAATGATGTGTTATTGAAACTCACACTGGGATTTGGTGTTGTTGTTGTAGAAATCCTTTTTCCTCTTTGTAGTGGTGAGCTCACAAACATCTCCAACAAACAGATTTTCATTGCTGTCACTGCAGAGCCTGTGAACACAGAGGAAACATTTCTGTAATCAGTTAGATATCATGGATAAAAGTTTGTCCAGAGGACGCAGAACACACAAATGACAAACCACTGCAAGGACTCTGGTCTACTTCAGCATCCTGATGCAACTCACTGATTTTCCTTGAAAGAATAACCATGAAGTAAAAGTAAAAGGACAAAAACAGAGAAGTGACTTGATCTTCTCTCATAAGCTGTTGTCTTGCAACATCAAGCCTTCTCTTTGTAATTTCTGTTAAATATCACGACATATTTAACCATGCTATTTCAAGCTAACCATGCTGTTTCTGTAAGTTAAATCTTGACATTTTTCGGGTCCATTTGGCCATTGTCTTTTAAATACTTGAGACAAAATATATATGTGTTATTTTAGGCAGCTTGCATTACCCTGCCAGTTGCACTGTGTGGCCAAAAAAGAGAAAGTCACCACCTGGATTTAGGTCAGCAAATAGATAATTACTGTGAGGGTGATTATTTTTTGGCTGGTAACGCGTGATTCCAACTGATGCAATGAGTAGCTTCTCATTTCCTAAACAACCATGTGCAAGGACACATCCAGTGGTTGTGGAAAAGCTGTTAGTCTATTTAAGAAAGGCCTAATCATTGGCATGCATCAAGAAGAAATAAAAAAAACAAAACAAAAGAGATTGCAGAAATTACTACAATTAGGTTTATAACTTTTTAATGCATTATTAAAGCTGGAAGTACTGTGGGGAATCATCCTTTATAAGGTAGAAATGTGGTCAGGAAAAAATCCTGAATGATGGTGATCACTTAATTTTTTGTTAAGATTAAAACAGAAGAAAAACAACAGTCCAACTCAGGGTTACGCCTGATACTGAGAGGAGCATTTCCACACACACACACACACACACACACACACACACACTTTGTGAAAGGAACACAACAGTCTGGGACTGAACAGCTGTGCAGCCATTAAAAAAAACACACTAACCAGTGAGACTTCTAGGGAAAAAGCATTGACACATCATGTGGGCTGATGTCTCCAGATTTATCCTACTTCAGAGTGATGAGCACATTGGGGTAAGACGAGAGGAAGATGAAGTGAAGCAGACATCATGCCTGCTGCTTATTGTTCAAGCCTGTGGGGGCAGGCTTTAACCATAAGCAGTAGGTGGAGTTGCTACAGTTGGTCAGAGATAAGCTGACTACCCGATACTGAATGATCAGGTTCAATCAATGGACTTTGAATATCATCCAAGATGATATTCACAGTGCAGAGAATCATCATTTTCACACATAGATTGGTTCAGATCTTAATCTTATTGAGAGTCTTTAGGATGTGCCAGAGAAAGCTTTGCATAGTGGTAAAACTCTCCCATCATTAATACAAGATCTTGGTAAAAAAATGTATCCAACACTGGGTGGAAATAATTCTTGTGACATCCCAGAAGCTTCTCAAAACAATGCCACAGTGAATACTTACAGTAAAAAATGCAAAAGATGGTCCAACAACATCTTAGAGCATGTGACCTGCTTTTTGTTCTGGCAGAAACATTTTTTTGATGACGCAGTGTATATATGGACTGAAACTACAATGTCTCTGCAGAGTTATAAATAAAAGTTGGACCATTTTTAATCTTACAAATGTATTCTAGTTAAAAAAAAAAAAGCTTATCAATGACACAAAGTAAAATGTAAAGCTGTTGTCTATATGGTGATCTGCCCCTCCATCACTACACATTCTTGAAGTTTACAGGACTGAAACAGGGTAAGTGACTGACTCTCCATGCATTAATAATCTTTTGGGTGAAGCTGAGCACCTGACTCCCAGCACTGCCAGCTTGGAGAGCATTGTGGTCAGTTGACTGCCAATCTTACTCCACTTCACAGCCTTAATATTAGCACTAAGTAGAAAGTTGGGTCGACTGAACTGCAGTACGAGATGTGAATGATTGTAGCTTTTATCTTTTTATAGCATGATAACTATAGAAGGACAAAATTAGTCATTCAATTTCTGATCTACAGTCATTTTGAGCCAAAACATTTGTAAATAAATACTATGCCCGAAGTCATTATTTCCCTTTCTCTGTAATCCATTTCATATGACTACAGAATTGCACTGGCATTCAGATCTGGAGTCTGGTTGGAATACTTTAAAATATTTATACTATTAATAATTTTTTACATTTTTTTACTATATGTTTTACATCACTGTCTTCTATTAGGGCAGGGTGTTCTAAAACTTGGCCATGGCTCGCAACAGATTTCCCAACAAGAAGGTCCAGAAATTGTTAACAGAAAACAACCTTACATTTTAGTGAAGCTCAGCCAGATTCCGGACCTAAATTCATCCCACAATCTGTGGAAGGAACTAAAACAGACCAAAGTGATCTTAAGGATGCCTTCCAACTTCAAAAACCTGGAGATCATCCTGGGATACTGGTCCAGATTCCCAGTGCAGACACACCAAGTTCAAGAGCAATCAAAAACTAATTGATTCAGTGTTGATTTATAAAGAAAGATTGTGAAGACATATTTTGGTCAGGAGAAGAGAAAATAAAATAAAAATAAAAAAATCAGAAGTAATTAATAATTATTAACATATTTACCAGAAATTGTGACTTATTTGCTGTTTTCTCCATTTTTGGACATTTTTAGCTTTTATTTATAAGCATGAAAATAAGAGTGGGCATCTTCAACAAAATAACTACTACTATTTCTTGTCCAAAGTGTACTCTTATTTTTGGAAAATTTAAACATTACAAGACATTTTATTAAAAAAAAAAAAAACCAAAAAAAACCCCCCAAAACCCCTTATTAATCCTAAAAAAAAAAAGGCCTTAAGTGCAGCAAAACAAGACAGGCTGCAATGTCATTATCCCATCTAAACAATTGTTTAGCCATACCCCTCTCCATTGTTGTCATTCACAACAATTATGAACACACTGAATTTAAATGTTATTGCCCAGCATGTAAAAAGATCTATGTCTTCAAAACCTGGTCTGTAACAGTTTCTGTAGAAATAGGAAAAGCTTGAAACTGTGTTTGTTGTCGTGTTTTTGCTCCAAATGTGAACCCAAGCTTCCTTCATAGAATATGGACTGTAAAAACTGTTCTTCAGTCAGCTGGATGAGGAATCCCTGAAACTATGAAACTGTGATTAAAACAGATTTATAGGTTTTTGCTGTAGCAAAGAGGTTGTCAGAGGATAACTGGTGTCGTAGCTGGAAACCAAAGCACAACACAGTCCCTTGACATGGTATTTAATGTAATCAGTTGTACACTTCTAAGCAGTCAAACACAACTGAACAAACCCACATACAAGATCAGGCAAACTGCGGCGCAGCTCGACACAGCACGTTGTTTCTGCAGTTTGGAATGAAAACATGAGGTAAACAGGGGGTTGAAGAGTCTCTGCACTGTCCGGGATCTGACAAAAACACCTCAATATACAAATAAGCACATACTCAGACAGTCACAGGAATACAGTCATGTGAAGGTGGGAAAACAGGGTCTCCTGGCAAACCACATCAGTTACAACCAGTTACAACGCATGGCTTCAGTTGCTACTGAATGAAGAAATTGCTTCATTTTTTCCCTCTAGCATGAATTGAGGCACGTTATCACTTGTCTGAGTGGAAACTGATTAGGATGAATGTACTCTAATGTAATCCCTTTTCTCTTTGCAACATCCAACTGACTTGTGTACAAACATGCAAGTAATATAATAAGACAAAATTAAAGCAAATTAAAGTCAGGAATGCAGTAACATTACTTTGACGTGTTTTGTGCAAAGGTTATATATGGAACACAAGTCTCGAAAGAGCAAATAAAAGGCATCACTGCTGTAAACAAAATTTAAAGGGATGTAAGGGCATGAATCCAGTAATACACAAGAAACTAACAAGGCTTTGCAGGAAGTCAAAATGACAAAGTAGGAAGCTGACATGTAGCTGTCAGACACATCATATTCCTATCAGATCTAGCCATTTAGAATTATTGCATGTTTAACAAGGTGCAAAGTGACAGATTTAAATGTGGTGATTCCTGTTCCCTGGTGGGCGTGGTCAGCTGGGACCTGGAGGCACAGCTGATCCACATTTCAGCAATCAACGCACCACCTATTTAAGACCAGCTCTGCCTGCTATCCAGCGCCAGATTGTTGATGGCCCTGCGGTAAAACAGCTCTCGGCCTCAGCTTACGTTGTTTGTGCTTGACCTTGATTCGTAACCTGTCCTGTCTTCCTCCTGCCAGTGAAAGCCTGCCTGCTCGTTCGTTTGCTCCCTTGCCTGCCTGCCTCCTGATGCTCGCCGGTCTGCCAGTCTCTGAAGGTTCCGCTGGAAGAATTCACAGGAATCTGTGGGAAATCAATAAATCTCTCTCTATACTCAAAGTGTCCGCTCTTTGGATCCTACTAGCCCCTCACCTACAACAGAACAATCTGGCCACTGAATGGATCCGACGGACGCGAACCCGGAAGCCACCGCTGACAGCTTTCAGCGCACCATTTCAGGTCAGAATGCACGTCTCGCTCGACATGAGCAAATGATGCTAACTCTGGATCAGAACTATCGTGCGATCCTCTCTCAGCTAACCCAGCTTACAACACACGTCGCCGGCTTGGGCCGTCCCGCACCGTCTCAGCTGCCTGCTCCTGATCCGCCCGCTTCCCAACCTGACTCAGCACACCCTGTAAGAGACGCATATTCCAGATCCCAAGCCGTATGCTGGCGATTTAGGCAAATGTACAGGATTTTTGCTTCAATGTTCACTGGTATTCGATCAGAAACCATTCACCTACGCCACGGATCGCTCAAAGATTTCTTTTGTGATCGGACTCCTTGAAGGGAGAGCTCTGGATTGGGCTGAAGCAGCCTACGAACAACAGGGTTTCAGACAGCAGTCATTTTCATCTTTTGTCCATGAGATGAAAAAGGTTTTTGACCATCCTGTAAGAGGCAGAGAGTCTGCTACATGTCTCCTCAGCCTCCGTCAAGGAAGTATGAGTGTGGCTAACTTTGCTGTTGATTTCAGGACAGCCGCTGCAGATTCTGGGTGGAATGATGATGCTCTCCGTGACGTTTTTGCTAACGGTCTGAGCAGCCGGTTGAAGGATGAACTGGCAACCCGTGACACGCCTGAGTCCCTGGAGGGACTAATTTCCCTCGCCATCCGGGTGGACAACCGACTGCGGGAGAGGGACTGGGAACGGAGATCCCAATCTAGTAACAAGCAGGAGTATTTCTCTGGAGCAATACCATCTTTCCCTCACACAGCCACTCCCACAGAGGAGCCTATGCAGCTGGGAAGAGCGCACGTTTCCCCGGAGGAGCGGCAGAGAAGGACCTCGGGAGACTGTTACTACTGTGGACTACCTGGACATCGTATTTCTTTCTGTCCCAACCGATCAAAAGACCAGGGTCGTCAGCAGCAGTGGGGGTACTGACGACCACATCCTCTGAGGTACTTCCCCACACTAAAACTCTCATTCCAGCAGTCCTGTTCAGCGATAATGTCCCCCATTCTGTTGATGCCTTGGTAGACTCTGGTGCAGAGGCCAATTTTTTGGATAGATCCTTAGCTAGCTCGCTACATGTTGGCTTGAAGACCCTCTCATCCCCCATCTCTGCGCAGGCCCTGGATGGCAGTCTTCTTTACACCATCACACTGCAATCCTTCCTATAAAGATGATTGTTTCGGGTAATCATCAAGAACTTATCTCGTTTTACATTGTTGACTCACCTAAATCCCCTCTGGTTTTAGGCCACCCTTGGCTGGCTCAGCACAACCCCCACCTGGACTGGCAGAGTGGGAGGATTATTAACTGGAGTTCCTTCTGTCATGCCACCTGCCTTCATTCAGCTGTTCCTGCTACCCTTGTTTCCAGCCGCCAACCTGTTCCCCTTGACCTGTCCACCGTTCCCCCAGTCTATCACGACTTAAGGGAGGTCTTTAGCAAGGACAACGCCTCAGCTCTTCCCCCACATAGACCTTATGACTGTTCCATTGATCTGCTCCCGGGGGCGCCATTACCCACCTGCCGTCTATATAACATCTCCCGACCAGAGACTGAGGCTATGGAGACATATATCTCAGATTCTCTCGCTGCAGGACTAATCAGGCCCTCTTCGTCACCCGTAGGGGCTGGATTTTTCTTCGTCTCGAAGGATGGTTCACTCAGGCCTTGTATAGATTATCGTGGCTTAAACGCTATCACTGTGAAGAATAAGTACCCTTTACCTCTGCTTGACTCTGTATTCAACTCCCTTCACGGCGCCACAATCTTCACTAAATTGGACCTCCGCAACGCATATCATTTGGTGAGAATAAAAGGTGATGAATGGAAGACTGCCTTCAGAACCCCTCTCGGCCACTTCGAATATCTGGTCATGCCTTTTGGGTTGCGTAACGCTCCTGCAGTGTTTCAGACCATGGTTAACGACGTGCTGAGAGATCTTATTAACCGTTTTGTGTTTGTTTATTTGGATGACATCCTCATTTTCTCCCGGACTCACTCGGAACATGAGCAACATGTCAAACAGGTACTTCAGAGACTGTTGGAAAACCGCTTATTTGTAAAGGCAGAAAAGTGTGACTTTCATAAAGATACCATCTCATTTCTGGGCTATATCTTCGAGCGTGGACA
This sequence comes from Telmatherina bonti, assembly GCF_933228915.1. Lineage (NCBI taxonomy): Eukaryota > Metazoa > Chordata > Actinopteri > Atheriniformes > Telmatherinidae > Telmatherina > Telmatherina bonti. Next base: position 21,139,442 of record NC_136614.1, on the reverse strand, counting down.
GGTCAGAGCTGACCCTGATAAGATCAAGGCTGTTGTGGAGTGGCCGACTCCTACCTCTGTAAAACAACTGCAGCGCTTTCTGGGTTTTGCAAACTTTTATCGACGCTTTATCCGCAACTTCAGCCGTACAGCTCTCCCCCTAACACATCTCACTTCCCCATCAGTTCCCTTTTTCTGGTCAGACGCAGCAGCCCAAGCTTTCGACAAACTTAAGGAACTGTTCACCTCAGCTCCAGTTCTTCTCCATCCGGACCTGAACCGCCAATTTGTAGTGGAGGTGGATGCCTCGGACACCGGGGTAGGAGCCGTGTTGTCCCAGAGATCTCCTGAGACCCAGAAATTACACCCCTGTGCCTACTTTTCCCGACGTCTTACCCCTGCGGAACACAATTATCATGTTGGGGACCGAGAACTCCTTGCCATCAAGCTGGCTCTAGAGCACTGGCGGCACTGGCTGGAAGGCTCCAGAGTTCCATTCCTCATTTGGACAGATCACAGAAACCTGGAGTATTTGCAGTCGGCTAAACAATTGAATCCCCGCCAAGCCCGTTGGTCTCTATTTTTCAACCGGTTCCATTTCACACTGTCATACAGACCAGGCTCCAAGAACCAGAAACCCGACTCACTGTCCCGTCAGTTTGCCCCTGAAGCCACCACCTCCGTGGAGGAAACAATCCTGCCAGCCTCCTGCATCGTGGCTGCAGTCTCATGGGAGGTCGAAAACCAAGTCATAGCAGATCAGCAACATCAGCCTGACCCGGGTACTGGTCCCCCGGATCGACTGTTTGTCCCCGACACCGCCCGATCCCTGGTCCTCCAGTGGGGTCACTCCTCCCGTCTGGCTTGTCATCCTGGTTCCTCACGCACTCTCTCCCTTATCAGACGCAGGTTTTGGTGGCCAACCATGGAGAAGGATGCGCAGGAGTTCGTGGCTGCCTGTACCACTTGTGCTAGGAGTAAGGCTTTGCATCAACCCCCAGCTGGTCTTCTACGTCCTCTGCCTGTCCCTAGCAGACCCTGGTCGCACATTGCAGTGGATTTTGTTACCGGCCTACCTGTTTCCAAAGGTAAAGACACCATCCTGACAATTGTGGACCGTTTTTCCAAGGCTGTGCATTTCGTCGCTCTTCCCAAGCTCCCCTCAGCCAAGGAAACTGCCGACCTGTTGGTGCACCATGTCTTCCGACTCCATGGATTGCCCACTGACATAGTATCTGACCGGGGACCCCAGTTCATGTCCCAGGTGTGGAAAGCCTTTTGTCTATCCATCGGTGCCACGGTCAGTTTGTCCTCCGGTTTCCACCCCCAGACTAACGGTCAAGCCGAGAGCCAACCAGGACCTGGAGACCGTCCTTCGTTGTGTGGCTGAATCCAACCCGTCATCGTGGAGCGACCATCTGGACTGGGTTGAGTACTCACACAACTCCCTCACATCCTCAGCTTCTGGTTTATCTCCTTTTGAAGGCTCTCTTGGGTACCAGCCACCCCTGTTCCCTGTCCAAGAGGTTGAAGTAGCTGTTCCATCAGTTCAGTCCCACATCCACCGTTGTCGTCGGGCCTGGAGGACGACTCGGACTGCTCTGCTTCGGGCTGGGGAACGGAGTCGACGCCAGGCCGATCGCCATCGCACAGCTGAGCCCAAATACGCTCCCGGTCAGAAGGTCTGGTTATCTTCAAAGAACATTCCCTTGCGAACTGACGCCAAGAAGTTGGCTCCCTGCTACCTGGGACCTTTTGAGATCCAGCGGGTCATCAATCCCACAGTGGTTCGCCTGCAGCTCCCCCGATCTATGCGACTTCATCCCTCATTCCATGTCTCCCAGTTGAAGCCTGTGTCTTCCAGTCCTCTGGTCCCTCCTTCCAGGCCCCCTACTCCCGCCCGGCTTGTGGCTGGTCGCCCGGCGTACACCGTCCGGCGTCTTCTGGATGTGCGCCGTCGCGGCCGGGGCTTCCAGTTTCTGGTGGACTGGGAGGGTTATGGCCCTGAGGAGCGGGCCTGGGTCCCCCGCTCTTTCATCCTTGATCCTTCCCTGGTCAGGGATTTCCGTCAGGCCCATCACGAGAAGTTCCGGTCGCCGGGTGGCTCCCGTTGAGGGGGGGGGGTACTGTGGTGATTCCTGTTCCCTGGTGGGCGTGGTCCGCTGGGACCTGGAGGCACAGCTGATCCACATTTCAGCAATCAACGCACCACCTATTTAAGACCAGCTCTGCCTGCTATCCAGCGCCAGATTGTTGATTGCCCTGCGGTAAAACAGCTCTTGGCCTCAGCTTACGTTGTTTGTGCTTGACCTTGATTCGTAACCTGTCCTGTCTTCCTCCTGCCAGTGAAAGCCTGCCTGTCTGCTCGTTCGTTTGCTCCCTTGCCTGCCTGCCTCCTGATGCTCGCCGGTCTGCCAGTCTCTGAAGGTTCCGCTGGAAGAATTCACAGGAATCTGTGGGAAATCAATAAATCTCTCTATACTCAGAAAGTGTCTGCTCTTTGGATCCTACTAGCCCCTCACCTACAACATTAAAGGAATTTAGGCGATCACAGAGACAGTTTCAAAGCTGTCCCCTCTCTGAAACTTGAGTGTTTTTTATAAATTAGTGACAGAAAGCTGTTGATGTTTAACAGAAACAGTTTAGTTTATCAGTTTATTTGTCAGGGACCATGAATAAAAACATAATCAAAAGATGCCTTACATCAGATTTAGCTTCAGTCAGTTTCCATCTGCAGTCCCTGGCATTCTACGGCCAAACCACAATTGGAACAGTGCATCCCTCTTTTGCATGAAGTCACTGGCTTTTCTTGGTCAGATTGGGTTGGGAAAGCAGCCAATTTGAAGTGGTGATGTCATTAGTTATTGTCCAACGCAATGTGCTTTGCCCTTCTGTTGAAAAGACTGCTGACGACCCAGTGTCATACTGTCAGTGGGCTTATCAATACAAAAGGCGAGAGTGTGACGTAAGGGAGATATCACCAGTTGCTGCTGGGCTTCCAGTAAGACTGGCTCAACAACCAATATCCAGGATATCAATTCTGTTTTTTTTACAAGTTAAACAAGTCAACACAGCAGGTTATTACTCCTGCCAAGGAGGTTGTGGTTTTGCTCTTTATCTGTTTGTTAGCAACTCTTTGCAAAAACTACTAGGTGGATTTTGGTGGATTTTTTTTCTCAGAATGAGTTTTGGTCTGACTTTGATTCCATAAAATTTTTGGAGTGATCTGAAATGATTTGTGGACACTAAGGACCCAAATCCTTAAATGAATCATAAAGCCAAATGACGGCAAGGGAATCCTACAGTAGTTTTAAATATCACCTCAAGAGTGTACAGATAAAGTCAGTTTAAATATATGATGCACATTTTCTATGTTCAGTTTTCATATATGTATAATAGTTTAAGAATACTGATGACATAAATACTGCAGACCTAAATACTGCAGATTCTGATCTCCAGGAGGTAAAGAATAAATTCCAAAGACATCTGAAGACACCAACTGTGAAACACTTTCACTAAAATATAAGTCTGTACTTTAATGCTTTGTATTAGCAAAATTATCAGGAATACAATGTAATCAAAATAACTTCTAATGTGAATTGTTCTTACTTCTGGCACTGATTACTCTTGGATATCATAGTCTGTGTTTTGCCATAAACAATAATTTCCTGAAAACTCAATGTCAACACACTTGAATTATGCTGGGTCTTAACCGTAACAGTATACGCTGACAGTTTGGTTATTATATATAATTACACTACCCAAGTCCCAACTCTCTGTTTATAACATGTTGCCATGGTGACTCTCTGGCCACATTACACTACAACTATAGGATGCAGATCACTTCATTAAAGACTATGCTTTGAATAAGAACAGACTGAAGGGATTCCTTCTGATAGGGAGTTACTTTAGGCAGTAATAAAAGATAATATATAGTTAAGTCAAAACAACCGTTATAGCCTGAGGGTTGTAGACACTGATGATGCAGTCATGACAGAAGGCCTCTGCTACACCCTCTCTGTCCGTTAATTTCCTGTCAGTTTTCCACCATATTTAGTTAAATGATGGGAAATCTCCTCAGAAAATACATTCAATGTTATTTGTGGAAGCTGGACAGCATCTCAGAAGCAAGTCAACATTCAGAGTGAGCCTTGGCAGTCAACTTCTAAACAAAGTTTTTAGGGTAGAGTTCCCACATTATTAAAAAACTGTTTTCTTTTAATAACGAACACACCATTGTGTCCTGAGGAAAAAAAAAACCCACTTCTTAACAGCTTTCTATAAAAAATAAAAATTTTGTGTACATTATAAATATATTTTCAATATAAACTAGTTTCCACTTCATTTTCACTGTACCGACTGGATGTACTTAGATTTGGAAGCTAAGTGATCAATAAAACTAAAATATTAATTTGAAAAAGTTAATGAAAGACAAACAGAAGATACAATAAAAGAAACTGGTTTTATGCCTATTTTATCCCGGGCTATGAATAAAACTATGTTCTTGTAATAGTGTCCACAAACTGGTGACAGTCCAGTCCAGCATATCTCCACGTTACTGCCTGTGATACCTTTTTAATCAAATCCAAAGTGTCACCAGACATTTAACTCCTCTTTTTTTAACCTGAGGCTTAACTGAGAAATTTCACCAGAACTAAAATAATAACAGAAGACGAGAGGGTATCAGTGTGCTGCATAGAAAAAACAATACCGAGGACTATAAGGAAAATACCAGTGCAACTTTAGTCTGTCCAGGACATGTCACTTGTGTATAGAGAATCTTCCCCAAATAAACAAACATTTTATGCAATCAGCTGAATCTAATAAAGTCTGGTAAATAAATAGTCAAACTAAAATATGATCAGTTACAGCACTGATCTAACATGGCCAAGAAATGGGAATAAACTGTATGTATGCTTTTGAAATGTGATATCAGACTTTGTTGGACTATATGACAACAGGTGTAACACTAGAGGTGGTGTCAGATGTTGGTCTTTTTAATTATGCTCATGAAATATTACCCAAAAACTGAGCCTTCTAAATGGTTTAATTTTCTGTTGTTCTGTACAGTCTTCAACCTACTGGTAATCTTCATCTCAGCAATTAAAAAAAGAAATTTTCTCAAATGATGTTGAATTTCTGTCTTGCACCTCAATCACAAATTAAGCCACTCATCTCAGTTTTTTGTGGTAGGACGCTTGACAGGCATGTAAAGTTTATATGACAATTACTATTCACATTACTATGAGAAAATAGTTAAAAAACTTACGCTTTCAAGTCTATTTCACTGTCGTTGTCCTCCAAGTCTTCTCCAAAGAGCTCAATCCTTTTCCAGCCATGCTCTGTTTTTGTCCAGCTCCATCCAGGAGACCTCCAGTCTTTGCCTAAAAAAGGCATATTAGCTGGAGAAGGGAGGTCAGTGAGCAGAGAGGGCCACTTCAACTCCAAACACCTGGAAGATTAACCAGTTAATGTAATCATCTTTGTGTTATAGATCATATGGAAAGAAAGAAAGGTTTAAACATTTGAATAATTCAGGTTACTACTAAATAGCACAATTATTACTATAAATTTTTAAAAAATATCTTTAGAGGTGGCTATTTTCACCAAGGACAATTAAGTTGCCTTTATTCATTTTAAAGGTAAATATTTATGTCATAAGTGAAGTAAACCATTCAATAGTTTTACGTTATTGATCATTTTCAAAACCAAACATGTCAGAGAAACGCATTTACTAGTTGGCCAATATGAATTGAAATTTAAGTGGTTAGTAGCATCTTGTTTACTTTTAGGGATTCCCTCCAAGGCCTGCATCATAAATGCAGGGACCGATATGAAAGCCAGGGGATTTATTCAGTTTATTCCTCTTTTGATACTGTTTGATTTATTATAAAAAGCTAAAAATCTGTGACGCATTTATGAAGTCGAGCATTTGCTCAGTAACAGCAGCAGAGAACGAGGGTTAACGGGTGAAAATGAAGCTAAAACGATGATGTCAGCAGGCTTATTGCATTTAATCATGACACGAAGAAATTAAAGAAAATGAATCAAGCTAACAATCGGCTTGTAATGTCTGACAAATAACCCAAAACAATATTGCTTAACAAACCTTAGAAGTGAAGCGACTCTTCTGCTGAATCGTCTGCCTCTGCCTCCGTTTCTCCCCTCTGCAGGCTGTCTTCTTGCAGGAGGTATTGACGGAAGTAAATACAGCGCTTTTCCCCGCCCCTTGCTGCTCTCTGATTGGCCAAAATATCTCTTTTTATATTGTTGCTACCCGAAATTGCGTCTCTGATTGGATTTCAATGTCCGTCATTCACTTTTTTTTATCCTCTCCGTTTTGTTTGGGCTTTTTCTCCTACACGTGACCGAGGACTACGCACATGTACTTATGTTTTTATTTCTAGATGGGGGATGGGAACAGGACCACTGAACAAGTGAGCGTGTAAAATGTAAGCTTAAATTTATATACATATTAGCTTAAATACACACACACACACACACACACACACACACACACACACACACACACACACACACACACACACATATATATATATATATATATATATATATATATATATATATATATATATGTATATATATAAATAAATAAAATAATATGTATATAAAATAAGCTTCACATCTGTCAGCTCTAGAATAGTTAAGTTATATAGTTGAGTTTGCAAATCCCAACTCAACTAATTTTGTCAGATGTTTACATTTTGAAAATATCTAAGCAGCTTTCTTTTGTTTGCTTTTACAGCTTGTTTGTCAGTTGTCATTAAATCTAGTCATCCCTCTGAGATATTTTTTTAAAACTATACAACGCATTTTTTCCCACTGGATAACTTATTAGATTGAATAAGCTTATTTAAATTGGACTGTGGTGAAGTGGACAATTTTTCTGTGGTCTCGTGAGTCAAGGTTTGGATTTCTTTTTGGAAAGCATGTAGGCTGAAGCGTCTGAGCCCACAATTCAAAAGCCAGAATTTATGATAGCATGGATATGTTTTCACTAACACTTTCTTCTTTTTTTTTTTTTAGGGAAGTTCTTGTCTATACAACATCATTATGCTAACCCACACATTTTAGTACCAAGATCCTCAGAAGAGTTTGGGTATGTAACTGGTCTGTCCTAAATCCAGCCCTGCATCCTACTGACATACTAGGAACCAAAAACAATGACAAAGTTATAGGCTGTTCAACTCTCATACTGAAGAAGAATGGGAAATATTTTCTTCTTAAAAGTTCATCAGCTGGTCTCCTCAATTCCAAAATGCATACAGGATGTTGTTAAAAGATGAGCTGAAGTAGCACAGTTAATATGCTTCTTAAAAAAAAACCAAACAGACAAACCCTTTTTGATTGACAAAAATGTGACAATTTTTGCAACAAATTAATAGCTAAACATATTTTCATAACGTATGAGTAATATGTAGAAACTTACTTAACCAAGCACACATACGGTGAGACCGGACTTGATGGTTTAGCAGCAGTTCATTGAAATTATTTATGGTTAAATCACAGCAGACAGGGATCATTCAAGGAGTTTTGTTGAAGACGATCTTAGGTCTTTTAGGATTTAGAACAAAGTTGAATGAACATTTGTAGTGGTAAAGCCATATACCTTAAGTAACATAACTTCATGAGCTCTGAGTAGCATGCAGGATAGTATTTAATACTGAGCTTTGTAAGAACAACTTAAGTGCGATTACAAGATACTGCACTATTTCAGCAGTGTTTGTTCTTTAGGCAAACTACAATCTTGTCTTTTTTAGGGAAAGTAGCATCCAAACATAAACTACAGTTTCACACCAAATGTCCTTTCAGACTGGTTTATGTGAAGCTCCCTTTATGTCCGACACATACATAGGGCTTTCTAGATTTTACCAGGTAGCTAGAATTAATCTTGTGGTTAGATACTGCCCCCCTAAGGTCTTATTTGCTTAATTCAAGCTTAACTGTAGTTATTATTTCTATGGATCTGTTGCTGTACATAACATACACTTTTAATTACTATTAAAATATTGTATTTATACAGGTTGGCACTGTAGTTAAATGCAGTAAGATTTATTATTTAACATGACAAGAAATTGAGCCAATTCTCCCCCTCAGTTCAAGCTCCTAAACAGAGCTTACATAGGCAGCATGCCTACAATGTTGAGTCATCCATTAACAAGATCGATTATTCTTTACTACACAATGAAAAGTAGTTAATGGCTTTATTTGTGTATTTCAATGCAGCTGAAAAGTATGAAATGACGAACTGACCCTAGAGGTGACTTTATTAGCAAAGATAAGATATAAGATAACGCATACTCTGTTAAAAACATTGAATGTTAAAGCCATTACTTTGCATATAGTATAAAGTAAGCTACATTATAATTACTGTTAGATGCTCGTTCTACAAAAGAAAAATAGTAATTCAATCAATGAATTCAATCCTTTTGTTTTACTGCCTCTGAACTTCAAAGATTCTGCAAAGAAACTTGGCAAGCAGACAGAAAAAGTGTTGAGGAAACTAAGCAGCCGGTGGATTGGGAAGAAAGTGGAGATACAGTTTCAACAGGTCACTGGACTTCAGCCAATCAGATTATTAGACACATTTTTCTCACACACACATTTTAGTATGTGGTTAGTTTCCTAATAACTTTAGGAAAAATTTAAAACTTTAAACTTAAAAAAAAAAAAACTTGGTTAACTGTGGTTGCATGTTGTTTTTTTCTCTGTGATGGATGTATACCCTTCACCTGGAAAAAATGTGGAGTTCACTACTCATTGGATTATGAACTTAAAAGGTATGTTACATAAACCGTGATTTAAGGACCTATTTCATGCTCGTGGTAGTCAGAAAATCCTGCAGAGGAACAACATTTATGAACATCAGTGTTTGATATCTTTAAATGTTTCTGTTAAGTCACAAGGCCGTGAGCCCTAAAGCCTTTTATCTGGATAGAATTATTGTTGCACCTTCATCATGTTAATTCCTTTTACAAATGGTAGTGGGCAGAATATTATTAGGGGGTGGCAGTGGCTTAGGAGGGAGAGCTGCTTGCCTTGTGACCTCACAGTTGGCGGTTTGAGTCCTGTTCCGCTACGCTGCTGCAGCCAGGAAGATTCTTCTGAGGGCCGGTCCCAAGCCCAGATAAAAGCAGAGGGTTGTGTCAGGGAAGGGTATCAAGCATAAAACAAAGCCAAGCAATGATTTGCTATGGCGACTCCTTCAGAGTGACAAGCCGAAAGGCAAACAACGAAAGTGTGAAATATATTAATAAATAAAAAATGCTTTACAATACAATTAGGAACAACAAATTCAGCACCAGACTGAAATATCCATTTAAGTTTACTTATATTTTTTAAATATTTAATGCATATTTATGGCAAGCTACATTGTAGCTGAAAGCAAATGGATGGTTTAAATACACTTTAATAGAGCACTGTTACAACTTAAAAGTTCCAAATGATTCATAGGAACCTTGTATAAAGCAACTTACCCATATTACTTTCTAAGGATCTGGCTCAAAATAATTTTCTAAAGTTCTAAGTAAGAGATGATTTATAGTGTAACAATATTTGCTCTGCATTATTATCATGTAAAAATAGAAATAGAAAACAACCGCAACCTTTATATGCTTTGACCTTTGTTGCAACATTAGCAACAACACACCAACCTTTCTAACAATACTATTGGATTTGATACCACTTTACTATTTGACATGTATAGTGTACTCTTTAGATATCTGAAGACCTTATCTAGACTAAGCGAGGACTGAGGTCTCAACAATTCTGATGCAGGTTTAATCCTAAATGTATCTATTTTGCACTTTGGCGTCATAGTTTTTGAACATGTGAAACTCTGCCATATTGTCATGAAGAAAATTCATATTAGTAATACTTTATAACTGTAAAAATCTATTTGTATATCTTCCCCAACATGAACAAGAATATATAACAAAGGTGCCATGTAAGGTTGAACAAAAGTTCTAACTTCCTTTGTCCTCTGGGTATTCAGCTGTGTTTGACATGCAATCTTCAGATGGCAGTAACATACGTATACCTTGTCTGCTTGACAGATGTAATCAACAACAATGCAGTTACAACCAACATCCTAAGAGTACCTCCTGTTTACTGAGTTTGAATGATGTATAAATCCTCTGTAGAAGAAAAAAAAAATCAATCAAGGGCCCGCAACTTTTTCCCAGTCTCTGTAGCATTTTTGCAGCTGTAAAGCCATTTGATAATCCGTGCATTGCGCTCAATAACTGATGGGCCCTGACAGACCTTTTTAATCAACTCATCCTCCAGTAGCCCATTGCTGTCACCGCTGTCTTTTGAGAAGCCGTCATCTGACGTGGAGACGCTGATGCTCCGAATGTGTATTGCAATTTCATCCGAGTGTGCTGAGAAGTTCTCCTTCCCCAAAGAGTCAATGACCTCACCATCCAAGCCGCAGTACTTGAAGAATGCATCAAAGTCTGCAAAGTTTTTGGAGTACCTGGAGCTGATGTCAGAGTGGGAACGACTGACCCCTTTGCCAGACCCCCTTTGAAGCTCAGGAACTGTAAGAAGACCACCAGCTGTTGGCTGTGCCCCAGTATGGCTTCTTTTGGTTCTGCTTGCTTCTGTAACCTTGTTTGACTGCTTCTCTTTCTGAGCGTTAAGTACATGTGGGCCGCATTCCTTTTCTCTTCCCTCAGGTGTGGTGATTTTCTCTTTGCTGCCTTCTGACTCGCACTCCTTTTCTGTGGCCTCAGTTAACGGGACATTTTTATTCATAGAACTAAGCAGCAACTTACGAGTAACATGGTGCTTCCTGTCAGTTGCTGAAGCTTTTAGCAACTCACATTTCTGTCTGTAAAGCAGAAGGGAGTCTGGTCGTTTTTTGGAGCTGGACCGACGCACTTGAGAACAGACTTGCGCAACACCTGTATGGTCTTCTGAGGCATAATTCTCACTTGAAGACCCAATGCTACTCACAGAAGCAGACCCAAGGTTGATCACCGGCTCCTGAGTTGAAATGACCACCGGTTGGCTTTTGACGTATTTGGGCTTGCTTGCAGCGAGCCTTTCGACAGCACTCATGCCTCCTTTTGTCTCATTCTCAAGTTCCATTTGCTTCCGAAGGTATTCAGGACCCTTCACAAGGATTTTTGTGGTGTCACTATTTATCTCCATTGTGGTTTATTGAAGGTTTAGAATCTGTAATTTCCAAAGACCAGGTAATCCTTTAGTGTGCAATCTGTTCAGAGTTTACAGCTGAAAGATTCCAGACAAGCCCGCTCTTTGCCTGAGCACGAGTCACAACAGGGGACTTCACCTTTTCTGGTTAAACACACCTCACATCACCCCACCCATGCTACGCAAAGATTGTTTTAACCAAACACAAGCTCGTTCAAAGTACACCTGATACTGCCACAAGTGAGAACAGTGAAAGCTGATACTACTGATAATTCTCCTCCTCCCCCCCCCCCTCATTCTTCAAGTGGGAATGTGGGACCTTTTACCCTGTTTCTCAATGTTAGACCAAATCTCAAATCATCTAAAAAAAATTGGTTTTGGACCTGTATATATTTCTTATGTATTTACATGAGAAACTGACTCAAGACTTACAGGTCTTTGAGGTGAAAATGTTGTACAATAAAATAATACCTCAGCGTGTCAATCTTATGTGTGGCATGTTTGATGAACCACACTGGATTTGTTAAAGACAGGTAGATGTGTAGTGTTTGTTAAAGCATGGAAATAGCTTTGTGCTGAAAAGTCAAAGTGATGCATTGCGTTTGTCAAGATTTCAGTTGAGCTTGCGCATCTTCCTGGGTGAGTGATAGCCGTCACAAAAACTTTTCGAATTGTCTAAATGGATTCATTTGACATTGCTCCTCTTCTTTTAGACTGCTAATTTTACAAACTCCCACATCTGGCCTGTCGCTCTGCCAACTTTGTGGTCTTTGTTTTGTGGTGTTCCTTCTATATAAAGAAATAGTTTATCCATCCAGCCAGTAGGTTTAAGGCAAGGTGTCTTAAATATTTAATGGCAGAATGCCAGTTTTTTTTAGAGATCTGGATGCTTGTGTTAAGTCGACATAAACAATACAAACATGAAGTCTCCTTCAGTGAGAGAAACACCACAAAGTTCTTGTGTGTTACAGCTTCACTGTTGTAAAGTGTGTGAACACTGGCATCAACCGTTTACAGATGCAGTGGTTAAGTCGTTTGTTTTGTGATGCTGTCGTTTGTAGAGTGTGTGCCTTCTTGTTTTTAATGCAATGGAATGGTGATTCACTCATCTTGGCTTTTACATATATATGTGCTTACTTCTTGTGATCATTTTCATTATTAAGGTTGAGAACAAAAAAGCAGAACATCAACTCTGTTTTTCAGATTTCTTTTTTTTTTCATTTGCATTGAAGAAACTGCATGGTTTTGAGATAAAACATTTTTTATTCCCATAAAAAAACAGAACAACCCACCCCACACACCAAATAACAACAACTTGAACGACCTGCCTGAGCTGGGCATGTCTAGCTTAACTGGACTGTTGATGCATGCAAGTCTAAATAAACAATGCTGTCTTGTGTAGTGGAAACTGACTTTATAATAGTTTCTGGTAGTACTGTGGCTTTCTTCTGACTTTTTCTCACCTCTTACTCTCTGTAGTGAAGTCTTTATGTATTTGGTATCAAAATTATGCAAATAAATCAGCAATTCAGCATGCTGAGAAAGAGTAAGCTTCTTCATTACAGATTATTACTGATTACACTCTTGGGGGAAAGTAAGGCTTGCTTACATGTGATTTTACTAACATTATCTTGTGAATTTGGATATTTAACAGGCCTAATCTTTCTATTTTTTAAAAAAAATTTCATATGCTATTATGACACATATTTTCACATACCATCTGTAGCTTCCTGTTTTCCCATTTATTATCCATTCTGTCATTTCAGACCTTCCACACCCACATGCCTAGATTTTCCCGCCAGATGTGTCATCTGATCTTCCTTACCTCTCTGCTCACCTACACCCACTTTCACAATCAGTCTCCTCTCTGGTTTCACTCCTACCTTTTCTTACTGCTGGCACACAAGCCAGCCAGAGGTGATGAGTGGTTCAGGAGGAGCATATCTCTTGTAATGCAGTGGAAAACGTTTGCCTGTGACAAGATGTACGACCTTAAAAAAACATAGATCTGCCATAGTGATCTAGCTTTATTATGCCATTAATCATTCACATTCTGGGAGAGACAGAGAGAGAGAGAGAGAGATAGAGAAAGAGAGAGAGAGAGAAGCTAATTACATTGTTGCCTGTGTCCACATAACCCTATATGTTTACATAAGCCATGTGGTCGAGGTGGATGTGCGTGCCACTGGTATTAGTGTATACATATGTGCTAGTGTCCTAATTCCAGATTCACCACTCAACACCTACCAGATTGTTTTTATGCTCTCTGCCACAGCAGTACTCCTGTTTGTGTTCTGCTTGTTTTCGGACCCCACCTCACTTGTGTTTTTGCTTGCTCCCTCTGTTCTGGCTGCCTGCTTGGCTTTTGGAACCTTGCAAGAAAATCCATTTTGATTCCATAAACTTTGATCTCACTTTTTACCTGTCTGCTTTGTGTTGTGCTTGGGGGGGTCATGACACTATATGTCATGCTGTTCACTTCCAGAAATGGCTTCCATCTATAGGTTCCGTTGACGTTGCCAAAATAAATCAGAACGTGTCTGTAAAGATATGAGTAGCCGAGGGTCTATATGCACCATGTTTTAGGAAAATAGATTGCTGGCTGTTCAAGTAATATGTGTAATTCTAGTGTGAGTAAAATACTAATAATTTGAGGTACTTTAGCTGCATTTGTAGAGAAAAGCCTCTGCCCCACTTAATCACAATCACAGGTTTGCATATTCCCACACTTTCCAGTGCATTGTTTGCGAGTGATTCAATGGCAGTTTTACTTTGCAATAAATAAATAAATATTAGCACCCACAGGCAATGCTGCTCCTGCAACCAAACCAAACTTGAAGCAAGAAAAAATATAGGTAAGGTACAAACCTTGGAGCTCTCCTCTTTTTCTGTATGACTCTGAAAATGTTAGTTTCTTACTATATCTTTCAAAGGAAATAAGTAGAAGTGTTTGAGCATGACTTTCTGAGACGAGATTTCCTCTTTGAGTTAAACACTGGCACAACATGCAAAAACATTGATCTGTTAAAAACCACAGGCCTCGCAGTGTCTGTAATCTCGGGATTTAAACACAGTGGGTGAAAATTTAAAGAAAATAACTTACAAATCCTATTTCAAAACTTTGGAAAGTTAACAACTGTTTTATCCTTCCTCATGTAATTGGAAACATTTGTTGAAGCAGAATCTGAAACACATGTCTACAAACTGAACCTGAAAGATGGCAGATCCCCAGGTTTACTGGTTTTAAAGGCAGAGGGCAGCACTGGAATGGGTAGTGTGGAGGTCATTAAAAAAAAGTCTCCCATGTTTTTAGTCTAACTGCCGAATAAGAGTCACTTCACTGCTTTTCTATAAGCACAAATATCACATCCAGCATCTCTTATTTCAATGTTAAACTGAAGAGAAGACATTGGTGTCTTCCTGCATTTTAGAATAACTGAAAAAAACCCAAAATAAAATAGTTAAAGTAGACTCCTAGTTTCCATGTTTGTACATAATTTTCATACCACATCTGTTTTTTAGTGTTGATTACATTTATTCAGCCGCATGATTTCTTTTGATTGGCTTCCCTTAAATCAGACCAACAAGTTCACTTGGGGATTCAGCTGTGTTTACTTGTACTTTATGTCTTCTTGACCTCCATTGTAAATTAATCATGATATCCCTCTGATAAATTCTTAGATTTTGAGGTCAAGGACTAAACCGGATGTGTCACTATGATTAATGATTCTTTGCAGAGATGACAAGGTTTTAATATATATGAAGGGATAAGGAATATTGGTCAGGCATGTTCTGTCAATGGCTATGGAAAAAAAATGCCAAGAAATAGCTTTTTTGGTACATGTTTATTTATTTGAAATGATAAAAAAATAGCTTAAATATTTTTATTATTAACAAAGTCACAGTGAATAAAACCGACTCAGATGTTTATTCAGCCTGATGCATACAGCTTTGAATCATCTGATTAAAAGTTTTTCTCAGAACAACATGCAAGTTGTTTTCATGCGTATACAGCAGCCCTAAAATTTACCAAAGATGCTGTGGAGACATTTCATATGAGAACCAAAATGTCTGCAACATTTAACTCTGCTCTTTTCTGAGTTTACCTTGCCAGCTGCTTTAAAGACTACAGCAGCAACTTCTCCAGTACGGAAGCCGAGAGCGGTCAGGTTCGCATGTTTCCTCTCTTGGTTTTCATTCATTTATGGATAGCATATATGACCAAATATATTTATAATATTGATATTAACACAAACACACACACAAGCACACACAAAAAAATGCCAGCACTGTAAACAAAACACAATGATTTCACTGTGTAATGTTTAGTATTATAGTTAGTGTTTTCTTTAGTCAATTATTTCAACATTCAACATTACATCTCTAGTTGCAAGTCTTCACTGTGAGTTGATTACATATTTGTCTGATCAGCAACATCATATACAACATTTCAGTTCAAGTTAAACGTTTATTTGACTCACTATAGGTGCTTTTTATGTTATTCTCTTTGAAACAGAAATCCTTACATGATCTTGTGTAAAAATTAATTTCCTCCTGAATAAAAACAAAACAACAACAACAACAACAACAACAACAAAAAAGACAGAATTTTGTTTATATGGACTCAAAAATTGTGACACAGAAAAGACAAACCAGTACTGTATAAAACTTATTTAATACTCCAGATTTCTATCTGTAAAATGAATTGAAAATATTCTGAGAAATTTTTTTTGACTGTATGCTTATTTTACATTTTTAAATCAGACATTTGTGACTGTATATAACAAAGCACAGGTATTTCAACTGCCATCAGGAGTATTTGTTTCACATTTCTCTTCTTTCATCTCTCCAACTCTAATAAAGAGAAAAAAAAATCCTATGAACAAATGTTTGAAATAGTTCTTTGAAAGATCAGCCAGAGTGAACTCAGACCAAAATGTGTCACAAAGGCAGATGTACAACATCACACGCACATCGTTCAGCCCTTTGGCTCAGGGGCGCAAATGACCACATGGTTACATGAACTCCTGTGTCACATTCTTTGAAATAATGCTCTTGATTTTAGTTTTAGTGCAGAAGTCATGTTTACAGCTACTTAGCATGTTGTCTGAGGGATTTGTGAAATCTGTTTCTGATTAGAAAAATCTCAGACTCTGGGTGAGATGGAGGTAAATAAACTAAACATGAACACTGACACAATTAGCCACTTTTCCCCTGAGCACTATCAATTTTACCTAATTCTAAACTTACACTGCTTGCTGGAAAAACATCCTACACTTTAAAGCAACATGACATCAGCTCTTAATTGTGTTTTTATGGAGTCATTTACAATAATTACCATTCATCCTCGAGACGTGAATAAAACCGGCTGACTCAATTAAAAATGACTTGCAAATTATGAAATGTAATTGCTGCAGCCATCTTTCACTTGTGGTTATTGTTGGAGTGTTATGTAAAGTAGCTGATAATTGGTTATTATGTATTCATAGTTAATTACCAGGAATATAAGGTCATCTCCCAGTCAATTAGTCAGAGGCTATTTATCACCATTTATCACTCATCATACTGTATTTGAGAAAACAACTGTGTTTGGCAGATAAATGCAAGATGTAATGTAAATATACTATTTTATAGACATACATATACATGTGTGTGTGTGTATATATATATATATATATATATATATATATATATATATATATATATATATATATATATATATATATATATATATATATATATATATATGTTTTATGTTTATATACTGCTACAAAATAAAGGGAACACTCAAGTAACATGTTGTAGATCTGAATGAATGAAACATTTTTATTAAATATTTGTTCTTTCCATAGTTGAATGTGCTGACCACAAAATCACACAAAAATTATCAATGAAAATCAAATGTATCAACCCATGGAGGTCTGAATTTGGTCTGAATTTGGAGTTATACTCAAAATGAAAGTGAAAAAACACACTACAGGCTGATCCAACTTTGATGTAATGTCCTCTAAATGAGTCAAAATGAGGCTCAGTAGTGTGTGTGGCCTCCACGTGCCAGTATGACCTCCCAACAATGCCTGGGCATGCTCCTGATGAGGCGGCGGATTTTCTCCTGAGGGATCTCCTACCAGATCTGAACTAAAGCATCTGCCAACTCCTAGGCAGTCTGTGGTGCAACTTGGCGTTGGTGGATGGAGCAAGACATGATGTCCCAGATGTGCTCCATTGGATTAGGTCTGGGGAACGGGCGGGCCAGTCCATAACATCAATGCCTTTGTGTTGCAGGAACTGCTGACACACTCCAGCCACATGAGGTCTAGCATTGTCTTGCATTAGGAGGAACCCAGGGCCAACCGCACCAGCATATGGTACCACAAGGGGTCTGAGGATCTCATCTCGGTACCTAATGGCAGTCAGGCTACCTCTGGCGAGCACATGGAGGGCTGTCCGGCCGTCCAAAGAAATGCCACCCCACACCATTACCAACCCACTGCCAAACTGGTCATGCTGGAGGATGTTGCAGGCAGCAGAACGTTCTCCACGGCGTCTCCAGACACATATGCCACATCTGTCACATATGCTCAGTATGAACCTGCTTTCATCTATGAAGAGCAGAGGGCGCCAGTGGTGAATTTGCCAATTTTGGTGTTCTCTGGCAAATGCCAAACATCCTGCACGGTGTTGGGCTGTAAGTACAACCCCCACCTGTGGACGTTGGGCCCTCATACCACCCTCATGGAGTCTGTTTCTGACTGTTTGAGCACACACATGCACATTTGTAGCCTGCTGGAGCTCATTTTGCAGGGCTCTGGCAGTACTCCTTCTGTTCCTCCTTGCACAAAGAAGGAGGTAGCGGTTTATATATGTTGTAATTAACATTAGAACAAGTATATTCCTACATATTGTCATGGTTTGTGTTTATCTTGGGTCTTTAGTTCTAGTTTCCTGTTTTTATTTTGTTTCCTCTGTTGCCTTTGTTCCCGTTATCCTTTTTCACCTGGACTCAATTAGCTGATTCATTTCACCTGTGTCTTGTTCTGTCTTTGTATTCCTGTGTTTCAGTTTATTGTTACTGGATCATTACATGAGTCTCCTGGTGTTGTTTTCCGTTAGCCTCCTGTGCTTGCTGCTTCCAGGTTTCTCACATTAAAAGTCTAGTTTCTGCATCTCTGGCTCCCGTCTCTGCATTCTGGGTCCCCATCTCCACCACCCCCCTCGTGACACATATCTCCTGAATGTATATATATATAAATCCTTGACTTACGACAGATATGATTTAAATGTCTCTATATACTTACATTACATATGCAAGTGCAAACACTATGTTTTTGAATGTTTTGTGTTTAGCATCATATAACATCCATCATAACTACTTTGGTGACTCAAACTGAAAAATTTCCAAGCACTCAGTTTGTTAGCAGAGATGTACTGTGGATTGAATAATCCTTTTTTAAATAATAAATCCCTTTAAAATTGCTGCTTGTCATGTTGGAAATATATTTGGCAAAACATGAGGTTTACATTGCATTCATTTGGTAAATGTTTTAATCCAGTGTGGCTCACCAGTGGAAAGCACATTAGAGAGCAACATAAGGTTCAGTGTTTTGCTTTATATAAAGAGCAGAGAAGATGGGGATTGAATCAGAAACCTTTTACAGAACAAGCACTTTTACATTTTTTCTATAAAATAGAGTAAGACCACCATCACCACATCCAACTTCATGTGAGAACTTATTGGATATACATTATGCTAGAGTATTTATTATTGAAAAGCCAGCGTGTTTCACAGCTTTTTCGAAAGAAAACGTCCTGACTTATTGCCTCTGACCAGTCCAACAAAACCAAAAACTGGACCAATATTAGTTCACTGCTAGGGTAGCTTATAAATTTTATGCGATGGCTCATCTGGGGCTAGTATAGCACAGCTTTGTTGTAGTCCTCAAATATCAATTGATCATATACAGATAAAATCTAGAACTAAAGATCCTGTTCTGGACAACTTCAAATGTACCCACTGGGAACTATCGAGTCGTGTTTCTCAATGCTGGTCATCCAGACCCACTTCCCTTCCTGTTTTAGAAGTAACAGGCTGCAAAGAACTTGACAAAGAAGTCCAGTCATCTGAAACAAGTGTGTTGGAGTGGGAACATGCAAGCACACAGAGCTAAAAACATGCAGGGATGTGCATGCTGAGGACCTGTATTTTAAAAAAAAAGCTAGAAATTCATGTTCTGCTTAAATGATCTCATTAACCTGGACCGTAGTGGAATTTCTTTTTGTAATAATACTATGAATGCTTGCAAAATGTCTTTCTAACTAACAATCCCCATAAGAATACCAACAATGTCTTTCAGGGAGATGGTAACAAATGGAGGAACACGGTTAAATCATAAAAACAGATCAAGCAGCTAAAGTTAGAGAGAAAACACTGGGAACATAAATTATACTGCTGGGTAAAAAGTAAAGTTCACAGATATAAAACAAAAGTACAATAGTGTTTTATCCTAAGAGATTCTTGCATACCTCTTGTTGGCACGTTTGATTTGAAAGCATTAAACTGTGAGGTGCTGAAAATCAATAAGTTGATTGCATGTTTTTCTTTGTGTGCAAGAGAGAAAAGGGTTCCAGAGGTATGAAGGGTAAATGATTGAAGTATTATGGCACGCAGCTGGTAGATATTTTTTCCATTCATCTTTTAAACAACAGAAGGTCCCTCGCATGTGGAAGAAATCTCTTGTGGTGCCAGTGGTAAAGGTTAAGTTTCCTAAAGCGGTGAATGATTATCGCCCTGTGGCCCTCATGTCCCCTTTTATGAAACCATTTCAACACATTATCAAATCTGAAATTTTACACACACTGCATGACACATTGTAACCCTTATATTTTACCTGGAGGCCAAAAAGTGGAGAAGAAAACTTTGCAACTTTTCTGTTGACTCTTGCACTGAGGCACTTGAAAGGAACTAAGAATATGTGTTTTCCTTTTTCAAGCCTTTCTCCTACATTTCAACCAAATGTTCTTGCACATCACATGTAATTTTCATTTTTAGATGAGCCCAAATGGTTGGCTCATAGACTCTTAACAAAACAAAATTAAGAATTTGATGGAGCCCTGTTCAGAGACTTTAAATGGATCCCTTCTGTCCTTTCTGCTTTTATTGGGGAGAGACAAGTTTTGTGATTCTGTTTAAATTGTGTTATGAGTTATTTCTGAGTTGTTAGAAATGGTAGGTGCTTTTGTGCAGAGGTTCCATATTCCCAAAAATTTATTCTAATGAACACAGATTGTAGTTTGTCCCATCTGCTTCACTCTCAAATGTCATAAAAGGTCTTTCCATCTATTCATCTGATTAATCAAGACATGTCCAGGCATTCCCTCTTTTACATATTGGCATCATAAAAGCAGTTTCATTCATGAATGGCAGAGATTTTGGCTGAGGACTGAGGGCATGATGCAACAACTGTGCATCATGCCCTCAGCATATCAAGCATCGCACATTATTTTTAGCAGGTATGTCTAAACCTTTGTCTGGCGTATA
The DNA here is from genome assembly GCF_933228915.1 of Telmatherina bonti. NCBI lineage: Eukaryota > Metazoa > Chordata > Actinopteri > Atheriniformes > Telmatherinidae > Telmatherina > Telmatherina bonti. The sequence continues at coordinate 21,118,744 of NC_136614.1, read as the reverse complement.
TGTGGATTTATCCACATATAAAAAAAATGCATGGATTGCAGTAGGTTAAGAGAAAAAGTATGAGAAAGCAACTCCTGTCAGCATGCTCACAAACTCTCTGAAAATAATCCAGAAAATTTGTATCTGAATTTAAAAGCTTAAGGGACTGTAAATACCTTGCAAACTCTGCTTCCCAACTAATGTCTAAGAAAACATGTGAGCCCCTAAAAGGTTTCAATTTTGGCTTAAATAAATAGCATACATATAAACATGTAATATCTACTTGTTGTGAAGTTGATCCAAGTAAATCATTACACTTGAAGATGTGGGCTGCAATAGCTGTGTTTAGTAATTAAATACTTTTACATTCTTTGGAAATATATGAAGTTAGACGGCTCAAACTGCACATTTGCAAAACTTTTGCTTTGAAGCTGGGTGGGCTGTTGCCTCACACTCTGCTACACTTGAGAGCTGAAAAATCAGAGCAGAGCTTTTTTTTTTTTAAAAAAAAAAAAAAAAAAAAGATGAGAAGAGCAACTGTAAATTGTATTATATGTTTTTTATTAAATGTATCTTTACCTAAAGAAATATAATAACAAATGACAATGAAAGCACTCATCAAATGACATGACAAGAAGGAAAAAAGGTGGAAATGCCAAGTATTTACAGTGTAAAGAATTTTGTCAGTCATTTACTAAATTGATGTTGTGTTTTTGTATAAGAATATGTTGGGGGTCAGCAAAAAACGGAGTTCCACATTAAAGGACAATTTGTCTTAAAAAAAAACGAAAAAAAAAAACAGTGAGCATTTATCTGAATGCCAGGTAGTCTGATGTAGTTTGCAGAAAATCCATTTCTACTGAAAACGGTCCCAGAATGATTTTATATGCCAATGAAACACTTTCATTTTAGTTGGCACATCACTTAACTGTTGTGGGGATATGAAACAGTTTCTCTGTGAAAACTGACTCCATTTTTTTTTTTTGCCATAATGAAGCCGTTAAAATCTTCCACTGTGGTGAAAAACAGCCACACATACGAGATATAAACCAGTGACATAATCAGAGCCAAACTGGGAAAATAATGAGTGCCATGCATAAAACAAATATTTGAATGACAATTTTTTATTTGAAAGTCTTCATTATCATGGACAGCAATTACATCTGCTGCCCTGAAGTGTAGTAATTCACTTGGATCAGCTCCATGACAAATAGGTCTTATATGCTCTTATACAATTTACTATTTATCTAAGCCCAAATCTTAAACCTGCAGGGCTCATACTTCAACACACTTTCTAAGCTAATAGCTGGAAACCAGAGTTCACATGCTATTTAGGGTCCAATCCTTCATAATGTGCAGTTGATGAGGAGCCACAATGTGCAGACTTATTGTATGTTAGAAAAAGTTTTAAATTGAAAGCAGAAATGATGTTCATGTTAAATATTATTTGTAACCAATTTTGGAATTAATGAAAAATGTTTGTATGAGTAATGAGTGATGCAAATTACAGTATGTGTAGTATGTAATAGATTATATTGCATAACACAATGTAATAGATGGTATTGTGGTTTAGACTGTAAACTCTGACTGGTCTGCCTATATCCAACTTCAAAAAGGGAGACAACTGAAGATTATTTGCGTTTCTGCCTTCAGTGGTCTGTGATAAGCGATAAGTTAAGTCTTCAAATAACATAAATGAAAACATAAATTGCAAATTAGAGCTGATACGAGAAACCCAGACTGAAAGAACAGAGTAGATCCTTCCAAGTGGTTTAGATTTAAATAGGTAGTTGTATGAAATCAAATACAGGAGTCATGTTTTAAAAACTCTGCAACTGCAAATAGTGAAAAGATTAACTGATTTCTAAACCTTTAGATTTGAAATGAAAATAAGCCTTACACTCAAAAAGTGTTTATTATATTAGTTAGTCATATAGTGAACAGAGAATCATGCGTCAGAAAAATAGTTTTCAGGCCCTCTTCAAGGTCTCCTGGCTTAGTATGTTTTGGACCATGGCTTCTGGTTTTGGGTAAAAAGTGAGGAGAGTACCAGACCTTTATGAATTCTCTGACCCTTCAAAGGTGAGCAGCCCACAGCCCATCTAAACAACTGGCAACCTCTCAAAATGAAAATGAATATACCAGTAAAGGGAAAAGAAGAAAGGAAAGCATTTGTCTTTCGTCCTTTTTCCATTTCAATATAATTTAAAAACTACAATTGAAGGTAAATGTGGAGGGCAAGTTGAAGACTTAAAGAAAAATATGTTCTGAGAAAGCTACTTTTAGGAATAACAAATAAAAACGGAAATAAGTGTAAGGAAGATTTTGCTAACTTTGAAATGTAATAGTGTGCAAAAACATGCAGCAGAAAGCATTTCAATAATCCTCACTATAAAAAACCAGTATATGAAGACACACATAATGTACAAAGTGATGTATATTGAAAAAAAAAAAACTTTTGTGTACTCTTTTGTGTACTGATGAAGGTAGAATAAATTAGGCAAAGATTTAGTTTGTTGGGGAAAAAAAGCGAGCAGAACACCCATACATCTGTAAAACTTGTGTGTTATTTGATCAGGTTTTCAGCTTGTAATGCAACCAGTAGTAGAAAGAATTTTACATTGGCCCAGGAAAGCAGTAGGTTGAATATAATGCTAGAAAAGTCTGGGGTGAAATATCACATTTCTGTAAGAAAAAGCAAAAGATTAGAACAAGATGGTTTCTAAAACGCGATCTTAAACACGTTTCTACAACCCCAATGAACTACCTCAAGAAATATGAACAGATGGTTTTGTTAGTGAAATATGTAAGGCTCAAAACTGCATTACCTGATCTGCAAGGGGACATGATACCTTTGGTAAACATTTTTGTAAAGTTTCAAAGCTTGTATTTACATGTTGCCTGTAATATATCCAATTATCGCTAACTTGCTGAATATTCATAAAACTCATAAAAGTGGCCCCCAAAACTTTCCCTTGTACTTTGGTGCTGTCAGCAAGGTTTATCTCATACAAAGGAAAGAATCACTCATTTTACATCCAGATTGTTTCTCTAAGTGTTCTCTTTAAATGTACTACAAGTAAATTGAAGAGAGGAGCTAAAGGTGTGCAGTTGAAAATAACAGTGAACTTTGAACATATTTAACATATTTATATTCATATGGTACATGAAGTAAAAATGTCAGTCAATACACTGAAGCTCCTCCGTTAAAAGTGAGGGGAAAATGAGACTTAGACTTGTAGTTTTCACATAAACAATAAAAGCTACAGTTTATTGACAGTTTGGGAACATGTCAGTCTTTAATGATGTTGAAATGGAAACTAAAATAAGCTTTAAGAGTTAGTGTTTAAGATTTTTAATAAAATTTCTTTTGCATGAAAATACAAAAATATTAATTAACTTTTTTGAGCATTGGATTCGCTCAAAGATGGAAAACAAACAAACAAAAAACATATATCTTTGGAAGCTGAGAGCGATTGTGGTCGCATGTGTTTTTTTTTACAGCAGTTTTTACATGATATCGCAGTAATTTATCTCATTATCTTGAGAAAACAAACCTTTTCTCAAGATAATAGATTATTCAAATGCAGGGTCATGAGTGGACTGGATTCCTCATCTATCACACATCCAACATAGACAGGAAAAGATTGAATGAGACTCATTTGTAGCGAGAATTTAGAGCAAGAATTCTCAGTCCTGGTCCTGGAGGGCTGGTGTCCTGCTTGCTTTCCAAGTGTCCCAGCTGCAACACTCCTGAATCAAATCAGTGTGTATTTAGCAGACATGTGCAGAGCTTGTCTGAGTCTGAGTCAGGTGTGTTGTATGTTGGAAAACATACAAACTCCACACAGGTTACACCCAGGATACTTGTTAATAAAGAATCATAAAAAGAAGAAACATTAAATAAATAAATTAATAAATCATTTGATGTTTTATTGGGTTTGTCTACTGGCCTACTGGAAGTGCTGGTTTTCAGTCTAACTGCTGCAGGAATCTCGGACCTGCAATGGCCACTCCTTTACACTTTGCAGCAGTTTTATTGCAGGAGCTCCGCATGTCTGTCAGTGTTTAGGATGGGAGTGGGGTGGTGGGGAAGGGAACTGTCCTTTAACATGATTGATAAATTAGCCATTATCTTCTTCTCTCCCAACAACTTAACTGGTGGGTCCAAGGAGCATCTCAGAACAGAGCTGTTCTATAATGGGATGCCTCAGAACACAAGTACTCTGCCAAAAGACTACATTAAACAGATTTTTGGCATGTTCCATCAGGCAGTCCTGTTGGGTCTCTCCTCAATATTCAGTTACTTCTTTGAGTTCAGATTGTGGAATTACTCATCCAGAAAATGAGCTTTTACTTGTTGGAACTGAGATAATTGTCATTACTCAATTCCATCCCCAATCTTGGCATAAACAAGGGGGATTCAGGAAAGGACTCAGGCTGGATACAGTAGTTGCTTCCTTCCTAAGACTTGTACATAAACATCGCTGGGATACTACAATTACATTTTCAATGGAAGAAGAAGTAACTACTCCTTCCACATTTCCATTTTTTTTTTTTTTTTGGTAGATTATATTGTGAACCCCTGAATGTGCTCAGGTTTAGAAGAAAATGGCACAGTACGACAAGAGTTGGTTCAGTCTTATATGACCTACTGAAACAGGTTGCCATAAAAACACAGGATTTTTGAATAAGTTCCAACAGCACATGGGTTTCTGTTTTTCTTTTTATGGTATTGTCAAGCAGGCAGTTAAAAAGACATGAAGGCCCAGAGTTAATAGTTTCAGTCAGGTGATGCATGTTTCTACCACAGGAACTTTTACAATTGTAACTGGACTTTTGAAGTAAAAGGTATCGTATATGAGGCCACTACATGCCAGAGCAGCTAATGTTTATCCATAATCTTGACTCCTGCAGAGGTTACATTGAACCTACATTAACATCACACGTAAGTCAATGGACCTCAATTTGGAAAAGGGTTTCACAGTAAAGAATGTTGAATATTATAAGATAATGTGTTATTTTAAATTTCTTATGTTGTTTGGTCAAGGTTTTTCACATGACCTGCATAATAATAAGTATTACTCATAGTATGGGATCGCTCCACTCAATGGAACATTGTGTCTTTGTCAGAAAAACATAAAGTGGACACAGAGAGACGGTGGACTCAACTGGGAATAGATTGAAAGATGAAATCTGGTCCTTTGTAAAATTTGACACCTTTTTTGCACTAGTTTATGAAATTAAATGAGTTATATAAACTCCACATGCATTCAGCCTTGTGTTTATTTCACAGCATCATAAAGTGGGTTTCATTAAAAAGACATGCATTGCGTTTCATAAGATGCTACACTGATTATAAAGATATTAATCTTGAAACCGATTTTAAATCTGTTTTCTTCTTTATTTATTTATTTATTTATTTTTAACGCTGCAGTGGAGACTTGTGTTTGGCATCTGGCTGTGAGCATTGGTGTAGTCCAGGGTATACGCGGGTATATGGAGTATACCCACTTCTTTTTCTGTCAGAATTGAGTATATCCACATCTAAACCCCCTGTGAGGCTGTTTTTACAATTACACACATCCCTACGGACATACTGTACCTACGTTGCCCAGCAGCTGAGCTAAGGTTACCTATGCTTCACTGGTGCAGTTAGCCCTCAGCTGCGTTAGCTTTAGACATAATAAAGATATATGTATGTACTGTATATCTATTAGCCTGTCTCAGTCTGAGTGCCAGTACTGGTTTAGTAATTTCATAACTCTTCTTCTCTGAAAGGAAAGAGCAGAAATTATGTGACAATTAGCAAGTATATTGATGGATTTCGGGGTAAATAAAATAGAGTAGTTTTACATGTCACTTTTTGTGGAACAGTGTTTTTCTGGGCTACTTTTTTTTTCTTTTCTATTTTTAAAAAAAGAACGAAAAATTGAGAGTATACCCACTTCATGAGGGACCACTACATCACTGGCTGTAAGGAGAAGAAATGGACTGAGATGTGATTTTAGTGGCTACTCCTACAGTGTCAGCCTACAAACCTATCCTAAGGTTAGAATGGCATGTCTGTTCACCCAAAAGACAACCTCCAAACATGTGAGAATACAATACAACCTTTAAACACACCCATGCATGACATCAACTATACATTCTCTATTTGCAGATAGAATATCATTAACCAGTGGTTGATATTTATGTAGGAGCTCTCTGGTTATTTGGTGTTGACTTACCCACTTTTTTTAAATGAACTCCTTTCTCTGCATTTTATTTCTTTTGTATTTTATTTTTCAGTTTATTTGATCTTGTTTTACTTTTTAACTCCAGTGTTTTCCTCATGGGGATCTTCAACACTGAAGGGTTGTTGCCACTGTGATTGAGCTTGTCTGAATGGCTGGGGGTCCTGCACATCAGCCCTATGGCTGTGGTGCAGACCCTGGCCCACCCTGGTCTGGGTGGTTTCTGTGGTGGAGCTTTCTTTGTTCATGGGTAGGCTGGCTTCCAGTGTGAATCGATCCCCAAGATATTTTTCCTCACATCAGCATCAAGCCAGATGTTTATGTCTTTTTTACATATTAATACATTTACTTAGTTAAGTAACGAGGGATGGGAATTCATGTTTGAGCCAAATGGGGTTGGGATGGGTTGGAGGTTCGGATATGCATTTTTGTGTGTATGTGTGAGCGCATGTGTATGAAAGACACAATGATAAGGTGTGTGTGCTTTTCAATTGCTACTTTATACTCTGGTGTGTAAATATTTTTTTTTAAATACACAGAAATTGTTTATATTGTATTAAGCATTTTGTATTGCTTTTTGCAAAAGTGCCTAATCAAATATGATCTAATTTTGATTAAATAAAAAGCTGATAAGGATGACTTGTTTTTACACGAATGACTTTTCTATGCTAAATTTTTTATTAATTTGTTAAATGTTAAAAATATTTTGAGCTTAATAATCAGTATTTGACTTATTCCCTGACATTAAAGAACAAATAAATGATCAAAACCTTGTGTATTGGTGACTGGCCAAAATTTCACAGTTCTGGATAGTATTTACCAATAATTTAAAGTGGGGGTTGCTTCTTGAGGGCTTGGCTAGTGAACAGTGCATTACACAGCTAAAGATAATGAGAAAGGAGGACTGTTTATTGATGGGAATGTAATGAGCTGGGGTGGACAAAAGGTTTTATAGGAGCCAGGAACTGGAGATAGCGCTTGGGGAGGCTTGTGTTGGAAGCAGGGTCATGGAGGGCAGGGTGGGAACACTGACAGGTGCTGGGCAGAGTGGGGGAACTAAGCTGAAAATCAGATGAGAGAAACTGAGGTTAGAGTCAGGTTGAGATGAACTAAAGGCGCAAGGAAACTGGCATTAATCAAAGGCAGTGCTGACAGAAGACAGAAGAGTTATAGAGACTAGAAACGTGACTTGCTGCTTGAACGGAGCCCAAAATTTGGCAAAGAGGAAGTGGTGAGGCAGAACTGACTGCAGTTGGTTGGCCTCATTCTGTCATGGACCAGAAGTGACACAATAGCCGCAATACAACACAATAAGATGCAACACAACAAAAAGCAGTCACAACACAACAAAATAATCTGTAACACAATGCAATTAGCCACATAACAAAACAATCCTAAAAAAAATCTGTTTATTCAAATCAAATCAAACTTTATTTATGAAGCACTTTTCATGCTGCAGGCAGCACAAAGTGATTTACAAGACAAAACCAAGTCAAAAAGATTAAAAATAAACTAAACATTCACACAGAAAAAGTTGGTAAAAAAGGCATTTAAAAACAGTCTCAAGGTTTCTTCCACACACTTATTTATACACAGACAGCACACCCAACCCCCCACTTCACCCCCAGCCCCTCCCAATAACATGACTCCCTAACTACTGTCTCTTGATTGTAGGTATAATGAGTAAACAAGATAAAATTTAAAATTAATTGATAAACATTGGACTTGATACTGATGTGAGGCTAATGCTGATGTATTGCAGTTAATTATATTGTAATGTGGATTTTGGATTGTTGTAACATTTCTGGGACAGCATACTCCTTTTTTCCTGCAGCACCTTTGGCTCCACTCCTGCAAGGAACATAAAGAATAGGTACATAAAGAATAAGAAACTTAAAAGAAATCCAATAGTTACGTCAATAACAAAGTTCACAGTCAATAAAATGTGAGTGTTAAAAGCTGGTTAACCTGATTTGCATGTGTTTCAAATTACCACCAATTTATTCCTGTGTGTTGTTAGAACAAGACTTTGGGGAAAACCGAGCCCAGTCTAAAAACACAAGACTCAGCTTCCATGAAACACCAGCAGCCTGAATGTGGTGTCCTTAAAGATTTATTTTCTTATCAGGATGGACTAAAGAAAACCAGTGAGGAAGAATGAGCTGAAGAAAAACACACATGCTACAGCAATGCTGTCAAAGAGAAGGAAAAATGAAAACATATAAACATGGGGTTATAACACACCAACTTATGATGACCATGCAGTCCCTAGGCTGTAAAAGGCCAGCAAAGCCTTAATGTAAATTTTCCTGCATGCCACAGTCGGATTTAAGGGACAAAACACCTTAACAACGTCTTGTCTCAATCTTCATTTAACCGTGAATGTCTCTGGCTAAATTCAGACCACATCCTGCCCAAGCAGTTCAGGCCATATTAATACACTTTCAGTCTGGTGAAAGAATTTTTACTCACACTGAAAACTGTGAGAGGGGATTCTGTTTTATGTTTGCTGCACTACAAAGCATGTTGTGTACTTCTGATGGAGGCTAAACCATGATGGTGCAGCACTTAAAACCTATTTTCGACTGCAAAGCTGAATGAACATTCTGAAAAAAGAAATCATAAACAGGACATAAGCATCATGTTATGGAAATTGATTATGTCATAACACTACATAATCACCTCCATTTATTTAAAGACAAAACAGATGTTTTAAGCAGTTCCCGGAGACGCGGTTTAATGAATATGACAACCTCCTTTGAACAAAATCATGTGGCAAAAGAAGGTTAAAGGTTTCTTTTGTTTGTTGGTCTAAATCAAGGCTTTCCTAGAGAGAAACACCTGGTTATTTTGGTTCTTGGTTGCCGCTTGACATTTTGGTCCCAGTGGATGAACAGACACTTGAACCCATATTTATGACATGATAAAAAAAAATAGATGATGTGAGAGATGATTCTTTCACTTGCAAGCAGAACTGTCAATTTAAATATTACTGTCAGCAACCAAAAACCAATGCAAAGCACAAAATATTTTTGCACTTTGTCACATAAAGATATAAGGAAACTATGCAGATGCAGGCAGTCCTTTGAATGCACGCAAGTGTTGTAAATGTCTTTCAACGCTTTGGAAAGAATTTGCAAACTGATTTGGTGCTTTGAAGAACTAGTGCCTTGTGTGACACTTATTTACAACCCCTTTGTGAGGGTGGGCTCGGGTGAGAATTAAGAACAGATGACTGAAGTGTTCTGTGAAAATGGGAGGTATAAAATAAATATAACATCCATCTGAAATCTAAAAACTTTTACCAACCCCTTTGCTAGATGATTATCAGAAACTTTATCACCAGACCAGTTTTGCTAAAACACTTTTCCCAATATTGATATGCTTTGCCCTTGTAAAAATGTCGAATTTTTGCAGTATTTTCAATTACTAAAAGACCTAAAATTAAATAATTATTAACAGTTGTTTAAACAGAGAAAAATTTCTTCTCACATCTCTAAAACTTTTAACACATTTACTGACTGACACATTTTGCTATTTCAAATTGGACTCTTAAAATGCAGTGAGTATGGTTCTACATATAAGATACAACAATGTGGCATCAAGTTATGTATGCCATTTCAAAACACTGCCATTCAAAATGACACACGCACATGATTTCGTGTGCGTGTTTTTTTTGTTTTTTTTTACTATTTATTGGCATATTTCATGTTTTTTGACAGTGAAGATGACTTAGTGCAAGAAAATTTTGTTCTCAATGCACTTGTGCGTAAATAAATGATAATAAAGCCATCTAAGGCTAAATAAGTCTGCTTAAGTGCTGTTATTGGAAATAAGCACAATTAAAAAAAGACCATGTCTATCTTTTTTCCTTTTTCTACAACAATGTAAGATATTGCAGAGAGCGAAAGAGGAAACAGGAGAAGAATGAGAGGGGGAAGAAAAGTGAGACGTAAGGGTAGAACTTGGAGAATTCATGGCTGAAGAAGATGTCAACTTTCAAAGGAAATCTGAACAACCTCTGTTGATCATGTCATCAACCATGGCTGACAATGCGAGAGGTTGGACAGAGTATGCAAGTATTTTACTGTTGCCTGAAGACTGGAATACAGAAATGTGACCCAATTATTTTTGTTTTTTTACACAATTTACCACACGATGGCTAAGGTACTAATTGTATACTAACTGTACAGATTTCCTGTACAATTGGCTCAACTGTGAGAAAAATATGTTTAGGTTGCATTGTCCAAGCTATATTTTATTCTTTTTTTCTTTTCTGAAGGACTGCTAGAGGACAGGGCGAAATGTTTATTGGGATACAAAAAGCTGCCATTGTAAACCTGGTTTGAAAAATAATTAAATTGGATTGAGAGAAATTCAAAGCCACATAATCAAAGACAATGTTTTATTTTAAACAACATTCAAGGACTCAAGTAATTTTTAGCGGAAGCCAAATCAGAATGATGCCGCTTTATAACAGTGAGAGAAACACTCGAATAAGCAAAGAGCTCAGAAAAGCTTATGTGGGTGTAATTACAATATTGACAGCAGTACATTACATGAAACATTGTGTCCCAGCGTACTGGATCATACTATATTTCATTTCCCCCCTTTATTTTCAGGGAGCGTTGGATATCACTGCTGACACTGCTGGACAGCATGGTCGGTATATGTGTGCTGCCATATCTAACATGCATGGCATCCTCAACTGTTGTGCCTTCTTTGGACCATGTAACATATCCTATATACTGGATTGAGATTGAGTATGTATGTATGTATATATGTATGGAGAGGCAGCATTCAGTTTTTATGTGCCTCAATTGTGGAAAAAACTCCCTGAAAACTGCAGGTCTATTGAAACTCTCAGCTGTTTTTAATCACAATCAAAAACATTTTTATTTGCCGCCATTCGAGGAATTAACTTAATCCCTCAAACTGTCATTTTTATTCAAAGTATTTTTAACTCCTGTCTTTTTAATTACTTTTTTTACTTTCAAACATTTCCCTTGTTTTAATCCTCTCTGCACCTTGCCGTGATGTTTATATGTAAATCACTTTGAATAGTCCTGTACATGAAATGTGCAACATACAAGTAAACCTACCTTTCCTTGCCTGTATGTATATATGTATGTATGCATGTATGTATGTAGAGATTTGCAAATTACTTTGTACCTGTATACTGTTTTGCATAAGTGTGAAGCTGAGTCTGTGTTTACCATTGTGAAACTCCAGAGAGGTGTTTTATTTTTTTGTATAAAGATTTCTTAACTGTGAGAAAATGTTAATTTCATTGTGTAAACAATTATAAAAGACTGTAAAATCTAAAAAAGATTTTCCAGTGGTTTCCCTTTGCTGTCAAACGGATTTTAAGAAGAAAAAAAGCTGTAAACTCCGTAAATATGTGCACCTATTGATAGTATTTTTCAGTGGATATTAGTTTCGTTCAGGCAGTAGTTAGTCACCGTCTCTGGCGTCATTAAGGACCCACAGGAGCAACATGGCGACAACAGGCACGAAGTCGGTTCTATTCGTTTGTTTGGGTAAGATAGGTCTTTTAAACAGTTACAGGTGCCATTGTTTTATACAAATATTACGGAATAAGAATAGATCAATTAAAAAAAAAAAAAAAAAAGTAGCTTGTATAATGTTGTTTAGCTGATAAAAGAGCGCCGGTGGAGTGTTTCCGCCATCTAACAGCAGCTACCGCGATGAACTGTCGCACAAAGTTTAAACTTCCTTAAATTTCCGATGTCTTCTGTGCATTTAGGTGTGATATAGACATATTTCCAAACACCGCGTGTTTTTATTCATTAATGTTCTTTTACAGGCAGTAATTGATTTATTTTATGTCACGTCTACTGTCAGAGCTCCATCTTTATACGTTGCTATATAATGTTGAGGGTTTGTCTTTGACTTGGGTACATTTGTTAATAATTAATCCAGATTACGCATGAAACACATAAACCAGCAATAAAACTTCAATTATTCTCATTTTAAATTAATTTAGTCTTATGCTTGACACCATAGTAAGACGGACTGAAAAGTAATCAAACCTTTTGATTTTATTTGCCTCTTGTTGTGGAGGAGCAGCGTTTCGGAGCTTCTCACTCTTTAAAGCAGTGTTTCTCAATTCCGGTCCTTAGTTCCCCCTGCCCTGCATGTTTTATAGGCAACCCTACTTTAACACACCTGAATGAAATAAAGGCCCATTAACAGACTGCAAAGAACTTGATGAGGAAGTTCAATAATCTGACTCAGGTCTTTGGTGGAGGATCATGTCTAAAACATGCAGGGCAGGGGGGCCTGAGGACCGGAATTGAGAAACACTGCTTTAAAGGAAGAGTCCAGCCACCCTGTGGAGGAATCTGTATTTCACTGCTTGTATTCGAGATCTCGTTCTTTTGGTCTCTGCACAGCTCTTGACTACAGGTGACAGTGGGAATGTAGATTGATCAGTAAATCAAGAGCATATTCTTTTCTTTCTTGACCACATTAGACAGGTGTAAAATCTGTGTCAAAGCCGCTGCACTGATGAGCCTGTTGATCCTGCTCCATGTTTTCATCAGCTGTGAACAAGAGGTGCTTGAGATCCTCGTTTGAGTCAGGACCTTGTTCCTGATCTGGAGAGGACACTCCACCCTTTTCTGGTGGAAAACCATGGTCTCGGGAGGTGCAGATTTTAATGAGTGCAGTGAGCAATCCAACAGGATCACACTATCTGTAAAAAAGCAGGAGGCCCAATCCCGAGGCTGTTAAACTGAACCAAAACTGTAACTGAATCCATCGTATTGAGACTACTTTCTGACCAATAGTCACAGGTCACATAACTATGACTTTGGCAAATAAAATCACCACAGACAAAGGCTGTGCTTTAAATTCAGTTGTATTTACATTAAAATGATAAAAGAGAAGGGTCATTAATACTGCTGTGTGGTCAACTTGAATTAGTGTTGTGATTGGCTGAAAACACAGAAACATGTCAGAGGGAAAGTCTCTTGTTTGAGAGGCTGCTGTGGTCACTCTCTTTAACAGGATATTTTGATTTGTAGATTAATCCAGAAAAAATAAATTTGTTGCCAGGTGCTTTAAAATCAACTAACCAGGGATATCAATTTAGTCCCAGCGCAGCCTTGCAGATTTTTAGTGTTTCAGCACACCTGAGTCAAATTAAATAGATGCAATACCCTTTTATGCTTTGCACGGTGAATTAGTTTGAGTCAGATGTGTTGGAGCAGGTATACCCTGAAAACTTGTAGGGCTGTGGCCCTCATGGGACCAAATGAAGTAGCCCTGTAATGAATAATAAACAAAAAAAAAAGACAAAATAAATCATAGTAATTTTATGAGCAAATATCCTGCTCATCTTGTTTGCATGCACTTAAAAATAGCTTATATCTCATGCAATGAACATATCTTCATGTCATACAAGGTCCATGTTTCAGCCTGCCCAAACAATTATCATGCCAGTGTGGATTAAGAAATATAATTTGTTTTTTTTTTGGTTAATTAATGTGGGTTTTTTTTTTTTTTTTTTTTTTTTTTTAGATCAGGAGGATTAGAACCTAAAAAAAACCACCCTTAAGTTGCAAAAATGCAAAAAGTTATTAAAATGAAAAATAATGAAATAAGACTAGTGTAAAAAAAAAACACGAGTTATTAATTAACTTTTTAATTTTTACATTACAATTAGATATTAAGTAATGTGAATTTTAAAACGGCCACTATTTATTTCTTTTTTTTTCATCAGGGAATATTTGCAGGTCCCCCATCGCTGAAGCTGTCTTCAAGAAGATGGCAACAGAGGCTGGTGTTGTTGACAAGGTGAAGTCATTGTTAGTTCATGAATGTTTGATTTTGGCAGAAAAAAGTAAAACATTTCTTAACTAGTTTTTTTTTGTTTGTTTGTTTTTACTACAACTGTGAAATTTGGGCCAATACTTCATAAAAAATTCTGACATATTTTAACATTCTTAAGGTAAAAGTTTTAAATTTGTAAATTTCTTAATGTTATTCACATAAGTGTAATGAACAAAGGTATTGTAAAAATCACATAAATTGATCCACTGAAGATCAAATTTTGAAATGATGCAGTTTTTGGTAAATGGTAAACACAATTAACCTGAATAAGATACCTGAACTGGAGTTTAGCAACTGTATTCAGGTAGTTGTCCTCGTAATGGTCATTTACATGCATGCGAATTTGCTATATCTACAGCTTCTTTGTGACAGTGTCTCACTTATGTTAAATGGACTTAAGATTAAAAAAAAAATCTATGATCTTCTTAAAAAATTATTCAGAACATTTGCCAGAGATTTGACTTGTGGAGTTTCTTCTGTTGTTATCTGTAAGACCATGTCCACATTAACATCAGTATTTTACAAAACAGAGGTTTTCCTTTATACATTTCTCAAAACAACTGTATACATAGAAAAAATGACATTAGCTAAAATACTTCTGTGTGTGTGTGGACATGGTCCAAGATTCCACCAGCAAATACTGAACCAACTACAACTTATTTGCATGTAAAATTTTTCTGTTATTGTTCTCCATGCCCTACGTTGTCTAGTGGAGGATAGACAGTGCTGCCACCTCCACCTATGAGATAGGAAACCCTCCAGACCACCGAGGTCAAGCCTGCATGAAGAGGCATGACGTGCCTATGAGGCATGTGGCTAGGCAGGTACGACCACCCTCTACACCTGCCTTAGAAGTAGCTAGCAGCCCGTTTTTGTTCTCTGTTGTTACAGTGGGTCATAGACAGTGGTGCCACATCTGACTGGAATATAGGCAGTTCACCGGATGCCCGTGGTGTAGCCTGCCTCAAGAAGCATGGCATTGAGACGAGCCACAGGGCCCAACAGGTACAAAGCAGATGCCCCGTGGCTCTTCTCACCCTATTCTTATGTTTGTGTATAAAGCTGCTCTGTTAGTTGTATGGCTGGCATCAATTTTCGTGGAGAGATTTAAACTATTAAACTAAAACAAGATTAAAGAATTTGGAGATGAGCGTTTCATTTCACCATCATATACTAGCAGTAAGAATATTGTCAGTGTATTACTATTATATATGTTTTTTCTTCTGAGAATGAAAATTGAATAATGAGCTTTATTTATTTTTGGAGAAATTACAAAACTTTACATTGAACATCATTCATGGACTCTTAACTAGAATTTTACAGAGAACTCTATCTTCCCAGTAAAACCCCATGATGTCTAATTATATGTGTAAATTTTTGAACATGAAAAGTAAAGGAAGACCTGGTTTCCAAAAGGCATCAAGTTAAGAATGGCATGATTCCTTGATATCTAATGTCTACATACTTTTTTCTATTTATTTATTTTTTATTGCCATCCTCTGCACTTTTAGGATAATGCAAAAACATGAGAACAACTTGTTCCTATTGGTTTATTTGGGATCATTATTCTCTTAAAGGAAACCATCCACTTTTTATCCTAATATTTATTTGCAAGCCGTCCCCTGTGAGTATTCATAGTTTCAGTGTTTTTATTTAATTTGCTGTAGCCTCTATCAGTTCGAGCAGGGATGTCAAATTCCAGTCCTTGAGGCCCGGTTAACCGGCTGGTTTTTGTGGTTTCCCTCTACCAACTCAGCTGATACAAATCAAATAGATCCAGCTGCTTATTGTCAACCTGTAAATTAATTTTGGTCAGGTGTGTTGGAGCATGGAGACTACAAAAACCTGCAGGATACCGGTCTTCAAGGATTGGAGTTTGACACCTGTGTGTTAGAGATTCCTGCATATGCTGGTGTATATAGATGGGATACCAGAGCTAAATTATCTGCAAGGTCAAGATCTTCTAGTGAAGGAATCCCCAACTCTGGTATTCCAGGGCCGCTGTCCTGGTGTTATTGAATGTTTCCCACTTACTATACTATACTATGACAGAAAGGGATCTTATCAGGGTCTCTACGTTTCACAAAGAATCTCTAAAGAAAAGTAGATATATTCTGTCCAGAAACCATCTGTAGTGATGAGTTGCTTGAAAGATGCAAACTGTCATCATGTGGCAACGCTGGAAGTGGATTGGGCATGTCAGTAGAAAACCTGTAGACAACATCTCATAAATATCTCTTCATTGGACACCAAAAGACAAGTGCAAAGGGGGAAGGGCCAAAAACATCTGGTATTGAATGAGATGAAAACTATGAATCAGATCTGGAAAACGGGAATGGAGTTGGCCCAAAATCTTCTGGCATGGCAATCCTTCATTGATCTTCCACTTCCCAGCTAGGCACAAAAAGGCAGAAGAAGAAATTACACCTTCACTGTGCTACTGGCTGCAGCACAAGCCCAAAGCCTCTAACCCCTTTCTTTAAATTTTTAGAGTTTGCTTCTTGAAACTCTTGCAGCCAAAAACTTCTATTATGATTTAATCAGATCACAGATCATTTCCACACTGCACTCCAACTGCTTTATTAAGATGTTTATTTGTAGTGTCTTTCTAAATCATAGATAATCACCTGTTAAGCAGTACTATGAATAGATGTCTTCTAAGGTTTTTGTCCTCTTGCAGATCTCATTTTAACCTCCACCCTTTTAATTAACTTCCATTTCTTTATTCCAAGTTTTAGACATTATTTACGAAATAGTGACTGCTGATTGATTGTTAGGGTGAGTTTTTTGGAGTCAGAAGATTTATAAACCTTGGAACGCCACATCACCTCGCCTTTCCTTGAAGAGCCAGGACTTCAATCTCATTAAGTTATGAGTTGAAGGTAGATGTTACCTATAGGGCATATGTCCACATGTGGTTTTGTCCTTGCAGAAGAGTGTTGATATAAATCTTGAGAGCACTTAATCCCAGACTTTAAAAAAGACAAACAACAACCCAGGAATTTCAGTGTCCGGTAAAACTTCTTCTATATATTTAGGTTTTCTGTGTTGTGATAGCTTTTTTTCCACAAACAATCCCATTAATCCCATGATTGAATGATTTAGCTTGGACTTTTCGTCCATTATTGTTTTTTTTAACGTTTATTTGCATTGGATACAGTTTGTGGTGTGAAACAAAACCTGCTGGCTGCTTCTGTGTCCATACTGCTGTGCAAAATGTCAGTACCTGTGGTGTTTATGATATATTGATGTAGCCAATGTAGCAATCACCATATCACACATGTTTCAAATCCTGAAACAGGCCTGAAATTACATCAAGATGTTTGTCCATGTAAGGCCTTCAGGCTTTATGCCGTGCTGGCTCATCCTCAGAGCAAGTCCTACTCCCCAGTGCCCTTAAAGCACTACCCCTCCTTCCCCCACTTTTTTTTCTTTTTTGTTTTTTCATGAGAAAGCTTCAGGGTTTCACCCACCTCTTTGGTTTGTCTCATAGCAAACCTTTTCCGTCAGACCCACATCTAATCTCCTTAAATCAGGTATGGGAAGGCTGGACCCCTTGGCTTAAACCCAGCCAAATCCCCACAATAAGCTTTGACAAGCTTTTGCCCTTTTCCTCCATCAGCCTTTAAGTTTCTGTCACTGACTTTTTGCTCCCACCCTCCCACTTGGCTGGACTTCTGGTACGATCAGCAGACAAACCAAGCGCGACAGACTTTATGCAGACAACCGCGTCACCAAATAAACAGATTTGTTTGTGTGATGAAAGAAAAATTCTCAGAGTTGTTTGGAATGTTTTTATTTTCACTGTCTTGTCAAAAACTGCCAACCAGATATTAAATTGAAGTGAGTTGACATTTTGATTTCATACTCATCAGTATGTTATCGTTGAATCAACATTGAAGGAATGAGCATCATTTTAGCCAAAATACCATCATCTTGCTGTAATTGCATTAATTTTGCCTGGCGTTTTTAATAAAAAATAAATAAAACTTTTATGATGGAAAAATATTTTTTCTTGCGGGCCCCTTTTCTATCATCTTTGGCAAAAAGTGTAAATATTTGTTAGTAATCAAGTCACTACTAAGGAAATATTTCTATGAACATAGGTTTGTTTATGCTGCATGGCATATTAAAGAATTTAACAACTATAACCTTATCAGGTAACAAAACCTTTCTTGTGCAGCATTCTTTTCTGTACAATCAGCTCCAGTAGCTTCAATTGTCTCCCAGCCCAGAACCAGCCTTCTGGATTATTTTGTTCAGTTTCTGGCACTTATACAGATCCAAAGCAGATTCCACTTTCCACAATATCCTTGTAGAAGATATTCCACATCTTGGGTCTTGATATTCAAGTGTCTTTGCTACCTTAAATAGTAGATTCTTGCTTTGTTTGCTAGTCATGAAGTGTTCACTCTCTTGTTGAGGTGAAGGGATGACAGTCTCTTGAGGTCTTTCATCATGTGAGATGTTTGGATATCTGTAGGCAGAAGCTTTTTCCTGATGCTTCAGAAACCCAGTGGCTAACACCATTTGAACCTGCAGCATTGGTCCGGTTCAGTCTCTTCAGTTGCTTCTTCAACTGACTTTAGGAAAAATATGGGATAGAGGGGCAGGAAGAGGGATGTCTGTGTTTTGATATGTGGGATGTAAGACTGTGTTAAGGTCCGTGAGTGAGCTACAGGGAAACTAGAGTTTGAAGGTGCGACATGAAAGCTCTTTTCTAACCTTAAACCAGTAGTCCTTGCACTGTATAATTGTTTTAGTTGATTTGTTTTGTCAGGAGGCTTTCTTTCGTAATGTTTAGCAGCCTATATGCAGGTTAGTGATAAAAGGTTTGTTAGACCATAGGATCTAAGACAACAGGAACTTTCACAACAGACATACAGACTTACAATACACTCTTGTCATCAATAATATCAACAATATGCACTGCTCAAAAAATGAAAGGGAACACTAAAGTAACACATTGTAGATCTGAATGAATGAAATATTTTTATCAAATACTTTGTTCTTTCCATAGTTGAATGTGCTGCCAACAAAATCACACAAAAATTATCAATGAAAGTCAAAGGAATCAACCCATGGAGGTCTGGATTTGGAGTTATACTCAAAATGAAAGTGGGAAAACACACTACAGGCAGATCTAACTTTGATGTAATGTCCTTTAAACAAGTCAAAATGAGGCACACTATGGTGTGCGGCCTTCGCGTGCCTGTATGACCTCCCTACAACGCCTGGGCATGCTCCTGATGAGGCAGCGGATGTTCTCCTGAGTGATGTCCTAGATGTGCTCAATTGGATTGAGGTCTGGGGAACGGGCGGGCCAGTCCATAACATCAATGCCTTCGTGGCAAATTTGCCGATCTTGGTTATCTCTGGCAAATGCCAAATGTCCTGCACGGTGTTGGGCTGTAAGCACAATCCCCACCTGTGGATGTCGGGCCCTCATACCACCCTCATGAAGTCTGTTTCTGACTGTTTGAGCAGACACATGCACATTTGTGGCCTGCTGGAGCTCATTTTGCAGGGCTCTGGCAGTACTCCTCTTGTTCCTCCTTGCACAAAGAAGGAGGTGGCGGTCCTGCTGCTTGGTTGTTGCCCACCCATGGCCTCCTCCAAACCTGCTGATGTACTGGCCTGTCTCCATGCTCTGGACACTACGCTGACAGACACAGCAAACCTTCTTGCCACAGCTCGCATTGATGTGCCATCCTGGATGAGCGGCACTACCTGAGCCACTTATGTGGGTTATAGACTCCGTCTCATGCTACCACTAAAGTGAAAGCACCGCCAGCATTCAAAAGTCACCAAGACATCAGCCAGAAAACATCGGAACTGAGAAGTGGTCTGTGGTCACCACCTGCAGAACCACTCCTTTATTGGGTGTGTCTTGCCAATTGCCTGCATGTGAAATTGGTTTTCAATCAGTGTTGCTTCCTAAATGGACAGTTTGATTTCACAGAAGTGTGGTTGACTTGGAGTTACATTGTGTTGTTTAAGTGTTCCCTTTATTTTTTTGAGCAGTGTATATAGCTTGATGGTGAGGGTGAACAAGTATCATGGACCATGAAGCAGCAAAATGTGATTTTACACTTTTTTCCTGCAGTGACATGTCAAAGAGTTCTCAATGAAAGACGCCCATTGGTTTATTATTACTTGTACAGTCCCATCCCCTCATGGCTTCTTTAGGGTTTTTGTCTTCAGGGATCTGTCAGAGCTAGAACCAGTATGAATCTCTACTCATTCCTCCTTTGCAGCGAAAGCCTCCCTTCTCTCTCTCAGCCAGATATTTCAGAAGTCAACCTAAGATCTTTGCCAGCACTGCAGAGTCCTCACATGAGGCCCTTTTAAATACAGGATTATTGCCGCTTCATTTAAACTGTGAGAGCGCCAGGTCAGCAGGAGCACAGAGATCAACAGGCACTATGATCAGCATAGATTACCACTGTGTGAGAGCGAGAGATGTAAAGTGCTGTTCACACCAAGAGCATTAACTCTTAACGAAAACTTTAGAAATATGTGATTGTTTTATTTAGAATGGATGAAAAAGTCCACATAACTTTAATGGCTTACAACATTGTTGGGACGTTCCTTGGAGTAATTTAATGCATGATCTTAAATTTAAACACATGACATAATTGACAGCCAGTCAAAATACAGCCAGAGTCATGTTCTCTCCTCAGCAGTGCTGAAAGATGGACAGCTCCAAGGCTGCGATTCACACTGTTTTCTCATTTCTGATCTTTTACAGTGCTTTAAAGCAATACTACATAAGTCTCCTTCATAAAGCTCCATGTCATTCTTCTAACCATCATTGACTTGCAGCGTCCAGAAGCTGAGTAACCACACGTTTGAGTTTAGAAACCTGGAGATCCAGTTATAGCTGCGTTTTTCCTTTATTGGACAGTGTCACGTGCTAGCAACTTTAAATTAATGCATTAGTTGTTTTGACTCAAAGTGCTTGTCATAAAGCATTAAATCCATTACATTGGGTGAAAGAAACATTATAAAGTAATAAAAAAAAAAAACTAAAAAAAAAAACTAAAAGGAACAAAAGAAATAAAACAAGCTGAAAACACAGCATAATTCATACAGTGGGGTACATAATTGGATAAAGATGGGAACTATCATCGTCATCGTCACCATGTCGATGTACAAATGTAAGAAAAGATACAAAAAGGAAAAAAACTCTTAAAAAAAAAAAAGCAGAGGAAAATACAAATATTTTAATATGAGACAACAGTTGACATGGGCTGACTTTTACTTACTGCAGAAAGCTCAGTCAAGAGACAGGATGCAAAATGAATACCATAATACCTTCATGAAGGAGATATCACAAAATGAGAATCTGCCAAAGTTTAGTACTCAAGATAAAAATCTAAATCAGATTTTTTTTATTTGTCCCAGTTGTTGCATCTTAATTCATTACGTTTCAGTTATAGGTGAAACATTTTAAACTGCATGTGAACCAAAGCAAAAAACAAAACTGACATACCGCCCAATGATGCTTGATGATAGTTTAATCTTATTTGTGAAGATTAATTGATGTCTTGTGATGATTAACTTACTAAAGGATTAATATGGAATCTCTGTGTGTTTGCAAGAAAAACAATTAGAGGAAAATTGTAAACATGAAGGAACGTGATTAAATGCAGTTGTAATAAAATTCCTGTATGTCAATGCAAGAAAACATTACTTTTTTTTTTCTTTTCTTATTTTGTCTTTTGTCTTTTCAGCTTCTTCTGCCAACAAGTTGATTCATCAATAAAAATTACCAGTATAGTGGTTGTTTTTTATTTATTCATGTATTTTAATTGTTTTAATTGATTCTCTTTCCCTGAAGTCTTCTCCCAACAATACATGCACTTAACACTCCCTCACAGATGTGTGCATCAGGCCCATTTTGCAACCTACTTTTCAAGAATTTATTAAAGAATCTTGAATGATTTATTAGACTTCAGGCAACAATAATTGAAACTTACACAAAAAATATTGTGTACATTTAAAACAAAAACATGTTGATGCTGATGTGCATTAAATAACAGGGAAACTTCTAAAAGTTTGGATCCACACACTTCCTCTTAAATTGTAAAATATGATATTGACAATTTCAGAAGACAATTTCTGTGCACTTGTTGATTAATATTTATGTGATAGCTATAACTACTGCATTTTCTATATCTTGTTCACTCACAACTTGAAATACAAGAACAGACACAACAAAAAACAACAAAATTCCTCTTGGAGGTTAAACCGAATAGTCAAGAGGAGAGTCAGAAGATTTTATTTGACTTTATGCTACATGTAGTGAAATACTCTGCAGGAAAACAAAAAGATGAAGCAAGCTTTTTTATTTGACTGAGGCATAGGATTATAATACTTGTCAACTGTATCTTAACTTTTTATCTTTACCAGGGTAATTCACACTTTGAATTGTGCAGTTGTGCTATGCAAATAAAATCGCCATGCCTCTAAGCAAAATTAATTCCCTCCAAATTAACATATTATATGACTTGGTGCTCATAGATGTTATTTTTGAATACATATAACTTCCTGCAGTTGTTTGGCCACAAAGCAACGCAGCTCTGATACATTGTGAGGATCAGGATTGTAGAACTGGATTCCACATATGCATAGTTTTCTGGTAATTCTTCATGCACCAGTGAAGGTTTTGTTTTGAGAACTAATGACAGAATGTAAATACATCAAATATCTTCTTCTGAAAAAGCCATCAACAATAGATTTTATGAAGACCGGCTCCCCTTGCAGGGCCTGTTTTAAAGATTTTTTTTCATAAATATGGGAATGACCCAGAGAAGACGGTCTTTGATAACAAATTTTGTTTACAGCCTGTGATTCTCCTTTTTGTGAAGGACCAGAGGGAGTCTCTAGTGTCTGTACTGTTTCCACTCAGTGCCAAAAGTAATATTTGCTTTGTTCTGCATTTCTATCCCTCTTCCAGGTGACCAAGGACGACTTCATGAGTTTCGAGTACATTCTTTGTATGGATGAGAGCAATTTGAGGTACAGTTATTTCAGCCCACAGCAGCAGTGTTTATTTTTTCTGAGAGTTTCAATCACAGTTGGACACACAGGCACTGAAAACACTGGTATCATGTGTTACGTGTCCCATCTAGCTCAAATGTCTGATTTGGGCTTTGAAAGGGGTTGTTTTTGGTTGTCAACAGGCTGGACATCCATCTGTGCTGTTCATTCACATAAGAATGGTGGCAACACTGAACTTGTTGGTGAATGCCTCCCTTTAATGAGCGATATTCTTTCTTAATCTCTTTTCAAAGGTCAGGGGGAGGGATATTTTTTGCTACTTTGAACGTTTAGGGATCATTTTGAGATCACATGCCTAGGGCAGATCTGATCTGTAAGCAGCTTACTGAGTTCTTTGGATGCCTCGTCTTTGCTCTTTGGGTATTTTTTTTATCCTCCCTTTCCTCTACATAATTTTTCCACAGACTAAAAGATTTCTTAACTATTTGACCTCCTGATTGGCATGGTTAGTTTTTGCATAGTTTGGATAGTTTTAAAGGTTATTAATTGTAATAGTTCCACACTGATTGATCTTGCTTTTTGTATAGATAATTGTTAATGATTTGAGACAATAATAATAAGAATATCTGAAATACATGATTCCAGTTTTGGTCATACAAGACTGGATGATATGCTTCATTCATATCTACTTGCATGCTGATACTGAATGTTTCTCATAATGA
The DNA here is from genome assembly GCF_933228915.1 of Telmatherina bonti. NCBI lineage: Eukaryota > Metazoa > Chordata > Actinopteri > Atheriniformes > Telmatherinidae > Telmatherina > Telmatherina bonti. The sequence continues at coordinate 21,094,944 of NC_136614.1, read as the reverse complement.
TCCAGAAGTCACACGCTGAAACCTTAAAGTGTTGTCTTTTGCTCTGTTTTCTTTTTCTCACAGTGACTTGAAAAGGAAGGCAAACTCTGTGAAAAACTACAGAGCAAAGATTGAACTTCTTGGCTCATATGACCCTCAGAAGCAGCTGATCATCAAAGACCCATATTATGTAAATATATACTCAAAACTTTCATATTTAATGTTAGCGAATAAAGATGATTCTTTGGGGTTTTTATTGTGTCAATCAGCCTATTAAGAAGAGGAACTTGATAGTGTTGAGTCTGCAGTACATGCTGTGTAAATACTTCAAGCTCAAACAACCAAACATGTCTGGATGTGTAACTGTAGCAAAAGGTGAAACAGCAAGTTTAGGTCATTTTGATGAATTGTGGACATGGCCAGTGTGTACATAATTGTATTGTGTAAGATTTCAATTTCTGTTAACTCAAATGTATCTATCAATTCCATCCAATTCATCTGAAGGTGCATAAACCATTGACAGCACTATGACTAGAAAAATGATTACCCTATAAAAAAAGAGAGAGAAATATTTGAGTCTCATTACAATTTATTTTTTTAATGTTTTAATATACTTTTTGTAATAAGTACAATTTTTTATTTTGCTTCGCATTTTTCTATAAATAACAATAACCATATCTAATGCTACAATTGAGTTTTGTTTGTTTTTTTAGATTATTGGATGTGCAGTTGGAATTGGGTGCAGTCAAAAGATTTAGAAATGAGATGGATAAAAACAGCGTCCCAGAAATGCTGATTTAAAAAAAAAAAAAAAAAAAAATGTAATCATTTAATTAAAGTTGTAAAGGTAAGAAATTCTGTGTTTACATTATCTATGGTAAATAACTTGCAAACTTGCAATAACTTGGCAAAGCCAAACACTGCTGTTCCATATGCTGTGTATATTGTACAAGCATGGCTGTAATGATAAGATCAGGTGCTAAACTGGCCTGTTGGCAGTTCAGACTTGTTACCCACTGAAAAGATTTGGAGAAATCTTTATAAGAAAAACAGATCAAATCTGTTATGTTTCATCAGATCTAATTAGATTATTGGTTATCCCAGCAGTCTTTGAGCGAAAGGTAGGGAACACGCTATTGTGTACATTACACTATTGTGTACATTTAAAACAAACACATGTTGATGCTGATGTTCTGAATAATGGGGAAACTTCTAAAAGTTTGGATCCACACACTTCCTCTTAAATCGTAAAATATGATATTGACAATTTCAGAAGACAATTTCTGTGCAATTGTTGATTAATATTTATGTGATAGATATAACTACTGCACTTTCTATATTGTTCACTCACAACTTGAAATACAAGAACAGACACAATAAAAAACAACAAAATTCCTCTTGGAGGTTAAACAGAATAGTCAAGAGGAGAGTCAGAAGAACAGTTTGTTTCTTTAAGGTCCCATCGCTCATAATAAAGTCAGAAAAATGGCTTTCAGGCCCACTGAAACCAAATGTAATATGGTCTGGTGATAAATAATGGATTTAACAACATAAAACAGCTTTGTTCAGCCCTTCCTTTATGGCGGCGCTCCTAAAATGATTTCAGGCAGTACCATGAGAATGCTTTAATAGACATGATGAAGAGCAGGAAATGTTAAACAGAACAGTCATTTATTTGTATTTATGGTTTTGGATGGACTGTGTCAGTGTTCAGGTGCATCTGGTAGTTATATAAACAAATCACTGTCTACTGGGAGAATTGGAATCTGTTCTCGGCACGTTTCATGCAAGAAACAACCTCAAAATAAAACTGCAGAATGTAGAAATAAAATGGATCAGCTGCTTGCTTAAAGACCCCCTATCCCACACAAAAATAAATAAATAAAAGTGTTCAGATAGGTCCATACTGCAGCACAGTACACATACAGAGCCGTTGTTTACTTACTTGAACAAAACCATACGAAATATTTTCTGGTTTCCGATTGGTTTGGCTTTTCCCGCTACATTTCTCACTGGACTCTTGTTCTTTACATGCTGTTTCTGCATTAGAACGCCCTGCCAGATGATTTGGACAATGGTTCTTGGCTGCTTTTTATCTTCATGAGGGTTGTGAGTGAAAAAAGGCAGAAGTTGGAGAAGTGCAGAATGAAAAGGAGGAGAAGGCTTGAAAAGTTAAAGCAGCAGCAGCGATAACTCAACAACAAACGTGTAGGAAATGTGTCCTCTTGCTTCAGACTTGCATGTTTTCAAAAAGCGTTTCAATAAATATTAAAGCATCTCAAAAGTAATCCACATTTTTATAGGTGTTCTTGGATAGAAGATGTGTGGCTAGAATTTTGTTGGACTAATCGTGCTGCATTTGTTCGTGTCTTTATTACTGTGACATGTCTTGGAATCTGGGTCCCAAATAAAACAGTCATCATGTTATTAGGACGTGGCTGGAAGAGGAGCTACTGTTTATACCACTGTAGACACTTGTATTATATTATCATTCAGGCCTTATGTTTGTTTATGTAGCTATCAGAGTTAGTGTTCTTATAAGTCTCCTTACTTCAGCTGTTGATAATCGGTATGCTTTTGGAGTATTTGTAAGCATGTTGGACGTTTGACGTCACTGAGCTATGCTCCCTCACCATTGCTCATTTTGCCATGATGCCAAGCAGTCAGACCATCACTGTCATCCTGTCAGGATAAATGCAGACATGTTTATTTTCTCGTTGGATGTAATGATTAAATTGTAGCCTGACTGAAGACATCCTATTCTGTTTTGTACCAAAACTGACAGATTGATTACCAGTTGTTTTTTTTTTGTTTTTTTTTTTACCCATAAAAAGATCCAGACAAACACTTTAGTAAAATGATTTAATCTCTTCCCAGGACTGTCAGAAAACTGAAGTTTAACCATTTGGATGTTTGTAAATGATATGGCTAGATGTATTGTTAGTGATGCTAGCAGTCTCGTGTCTGCATGTTGGTCCACTCTGAAATCCCAACACCAATTTGAGGGTTTTCCCCAGTAATAGTTTCAACACAATGTTGAGAGAATAAATTCCTCGTTCTTTAGAGGCTAGTACTTATTTTCCTAAGCAAAATATTTGAACATTGGCGCCAAGTTTGATTTAATCAAATGTGAAATAGATTGATTTTATGATGACTTGTCTTTTAGCACCACAGTGGAGCCATTTTATTTGGGAAGTTTCATTAACTTCTTAAGACCAATACTACTAGTTATGTCGCTTTTTCAGACATGCATAGATTGCAGTTGTTTGTTGAATGTTTTTGTTTTTTTTAAAAGAAGGAAAAATGTTAACAAGTTTTTATCCCAAATCACAATAAACTAAAAAGAATTAGTATTTAAAAAGCATTGTTGCTGCTTTTGGAGTTGCAAGACTCTTTTCTTAAATATTGTGTAATCAAATTGTGTAGACTCCGCTTCAGTTCTTGATTAGTTACGGCCACTTGGCATCAGTGACCATTTGACACTTAATGAGTAAAAATTTATTTTTGTGCTACGTTTGGTACTATAATTTTATTGGTTTTGTGTGTATTACATTGACATCCTAAATAAAGCTTTTCTTTTTTTCTTTTTCTTTTTTTTTTTTTTTGCATTACATCCGTATAAATGTCTTTGCTATGTTTCCATTCTTTGCTGTCTTCAATAGATGTAAGTAGTGACTTAACTCTAAACTCTTGGCTGAAACTTCACTTCTCTTTTCCTTCATCTTTTTCTCTTAGGGAAGTGATGAAGACTTTGAAAAGGTGTACGAGCAGTGTGTACGATGCTGCAAAGCTTTTCTTGAGGTGAACTCCTAACAGCGCCAAAACCCTGACAACATCTTTCATCTAAGTCTGATAAATAATGAAGAAATATCAACTTAATATGTAACAGAAGCACTTATCAGTATAAACACATTGTTACTGTCACTGAAAGACCACCAGACTACTCTTGAGTGTTTCAAATGTTATGAAAGCTACATATAGTGTACATTCAGAGCAATGCTGCATATTTGAGTTTGTGGGCTGTAAGTTCTGATGTTTCATTAAAACAAATAAAGGGACTTTGGCCTGTGTTTTGTTTTTCTTGTTTTTCTTTTTTAATCTTATTTAACTGTTTAGCACAAATAGACAGTGAAGATTCAGCAGAAAAAGGCTGCAACTGGTGTGAAACTCATTCTGAGTTAACAGGGTTCTGCGTTCACCAGGTATTTCTAACTGGATGGAGCTTTTCCACTTAAAGGCGACAGTACTCTAAATATTTGGTGTTAAAATGGATCAAAGTATTGAGAACAATGGGAAAGAATGAATAATATAAAGCTTAAAATTACTTTTTTTTGTTTGTTTTAATACTGAAGAAGTCTGATGTAACTACTGTGTCTTCTGACAAGTCATTGTAACCATCACATCCGTTATAAAACAAACCACATGAAGAGCTCTGAGTATCCTCAGATGCCGCTCATTTAAACAGAAAACAAGCAGATGCATGTCAAAATTTATTTATTTTAGTTTTTTTTGTACAAATTCTTTTGAGATTGGGGTGTTCCACACATCATGTGAACCCTTCTGAAATGTTTGCTTCCTCATGCTTCTGCACGTTGCGGTGCATATCCATTACGGTTATTCACTCTAACCTAATTAGTTACGAAGTTTCCTCCATGGGTTTATTCTCTTTCTGCATGACAATATTTCCACTCTTTTGTGGTCTCTGTCCCTTTCATTAATTAATTCATTCATTCATTTTCTATGCAGCTTAATCCAATTCAAGGTCGCAAGGAAGCTGGAACCTATCCCAGCAGTTAGCAGGCAAGAGGCAGGGGCCACCATTGGACTGGTCACCAGTCCATCGCAGGGGAAACAGCACGGGGAAAACATGCAAACTTGGCACAGAAAGGCCCCTGTTCTACCTCCCCTGTTTCCTTCCCTTCATCGCTGTCTTTTTTATTTTGTTAGTTTTGGACAACAAAGCACAATTTAAATATGTTTTGTTTTCAATTAAATTTTGTGTTTAATCAACTGGTAAATCACTACATTCCCTTTTTACATGCGCAATATTCAGATTGTCCTAAATGATGATTCCAACCCTGAAATTAGAAGCAGGACACCTGTCCAGCAGATTTTTACTTTAAGGGTCTGAATCTAGGAGTTCAGCTTAGATACACTCCTGCTGTATAATATGCACGGTTTCAGTGGTGTTTTACTTGGATGGTTTGGTTACCCTGATACTAGCTAACTAATCTAGAAAAAACAGGTTTTCTTCTTTTCATCACCCAATCATTTAAAGAGACTGAAGTTCTCCTGCTCTGTGCCAGTCACCACTTATTTCTGAAGCGGTGTTACTCCCACACGGCTGATCTTCCCACCACTAATTCAAACAGCAACAGGTCAGTGCAATTCATCTCCTCATAGTAGAGTTTTGATTTCACCACAGTGGGAGATGGGAAATAGGCTGTAAATCATTAGGCAAGGGCGGAAAGATGAACCAGCTGGTAACTGGAAGGTTTCCACTTGCTAAAGAATGCAGTTTCAGAGGGAAACTTCTTCTTTGAATGTACATATTGGGGCCACTGGGATGTTCAACACAAACAGTTGATGCTCTGAATCCGCTGCTTGTACCAAACTGCTGACTTAGTGGCACTTTTTTCTCTCTTTTTCCTCACCATACTCTAAAAATCCACCAATACAACAATCAGTGTATTGATAAAAGGTAAATCTGAAGTGTTAAAAAAAAAAACAGAAGGAAAAAAGAATAATGCAGCAAAGAATGACACAAATGCAGGTCCTCTGGTTTGAAAGATAACCTTTTGGTACACCGGCCAGGTGTTGTGGATTAAAGCCAACTTCACTCAGAACCAATCGGAGGAAACACCAGAGAGCCTACAGTACACACGGCACCACAGCAAAGAGGGCCTAGGGCCACCACAAATGCTTCATGTTTTTAATAGGTTTCATAGGTAGTATAACTTTGCTTGAACGTTTCTTTCACTGACAACCGTTGACAGCTTGTTATGTAGATTAACCAGAGAACACAGACACGCTTTCTGGAAGGAGGTGCCATTTGCAACGCCGTGAGCACTGAAAACTGAATTCCATTCCCCCACACTGTTATTTATACAGCGGAAATCTTTGAGATGGATAACTTAGAAAATTTAAGGTAGCTAAACTTACTGCACTTACAAGCCATGACCATCTCTCAGTAAGCAATGGCTCTTGCTATCACATTCCCCACTTAATTTATTAAAATACATGATATTTAATACATGTTCAAGCGACTGGTAGCTGCAGCGGTGTTCTTCTTGTAGTGATTTTACATGTAAATAAGTATATTTGCAGTGTTTTGGTCATTATTTCAAGTATTTCAGTTCAGTGGCTCTTCCACCATTTCTTTTTGGCCAAAGAAAAGTACTTTATTTGTGGTTTGGGGAACAAATCCTTTAGATTGCATGCATGAACTGTTCAGTCAGAAAATATTGCCTAAAAAATTTAACAAGTGGTCTTTGTCTTAAAAAAAAAAAAATAAAAAAATAAAAAAATCAAAAGTGGGACTTGACAGTTTTACTTTGGACATGTTGACATGTCAGCAAGAGAAAATAACAAGCAAATAATATAACTAATGTTAACTTATTTCCATTTGGGTTTTTCCGTTTCAGGTTTCAGCTCGTGTGGATGCTGATTGGCCGTCTCTTCAGACACGTTTGCAAATGTCTTCTAGTTAGTGTAAAGATTCAAGGCAAAAAACATTTTCCATACATAATGTTTGTCGATAGGTCGAGTTTTTCCAGGTGTTGTGATATATTTCTGTTTCTGAGCACAATGCAAACAGAAACATCACTGGGAGTTTCAGTGAAGACCGTTCCCACTGAAGTAACTGCAGCAGTGTCTCTGGACACTCCCTTTGTTGTTCTTGAAACTTTTTTTGTATGAGCTAAATTAGAATAGAAAAAAGGAAAGTGGCAACAGAAATTTCAGGAGCTGGACAAAATGCAACAAAAAAAACATCTGCTGTGGACAGATAGCAATAAAATCTGCTACGTGAACCAGCAGCCCTTTAAGAAGACTTTTTTTTCTCAGTGTGAATGCAATAAAAAAACTAACAGAAATGTGCTGAGTCACACTCTGGAAAGTGATCACATACAAAGCGATTTTGCAATAACATCTATTTCAAACAGAAAAAACGCTTTGCTCTCTCGGAGTTTGACCTTATTTTAACAGCCCGTATGAAGCCACGGTGGGAAGTTCACCGGATCTGCAGTCCCAGGACTGCAGTCCAGTCATGCAGTCATACAGGAAGCATTCTTTGTTTTAAGATGGGAATGCAAAAGAAAACACTGCACAGGACAACAAAGACTGGTCATTTTGTACCAATCTCAAAATTTATTTAAATATATATATATATAGATATATATATTTACATAACACCCATTTGCTAAATGCCAGTCAAGTTAATTTATGGTAGTTAGGTGGATTCGTCTCATGCTTTGCTTTACATTATTTTCATGTTCAAATGATCATGGCCAATATTTTATGTACAGTGGGAACCTTGTGACGAGTCAAAAACATAAATAAAGGCGTTACTACACTTTACTCATGATCCACTGGAGGACTGTGAGTAACAACAAACTTTTTTTTTTCTTTGTTGTGCTGCACAAAGAGACAGAAAAATGATCATGCAATTAATAATTTAATCACAGTTCGTTCAAAGCACACATGGGTGAAACTGTGCTGGGACTGCCAACTTTGAGAGCTTAGAAAATCCCCCAAAAAGCCCAATCTAGGTAGTGCAGTAGAAAGGGTGGATTCAGCCAAAAACACACTTAACAGGATAACTTAACTGCAAAAAACAAGTTATATAGAAGTCGTGTAGCTGTTTTAATTTGTTTTATGGCATCTTCGTGGGTTCCAACTGGAAAAAAGGCCTCTGGTTTGTTTATGTCAGCCACTGTCTTCCTTTTCCAGTTCACCTTTTTTAAAAAAAAACAAAAAAACAAAAAAACAACTTTTTTCACTTTCATCCTGACTCTGGTCTGCGTTTTGTTTCCTGCTTGCTCCCATAACCTTCGAAGTCCATGATAGTAAATGGTAGCAATTCCCGCCTTAGCAGAAGGGACCTGAGTGAGGGACAATGCGTGCCTAAAGTCAGTCTGGCTGGTTAAGTTTAGGCTTTCCTGTTATTGTCCAAGGCACTTATTTCCCCCCCAAAGTCTTTTGTTTTACTTCTGGAGTTCTCCCGTTTGGACTCAACCTGCAAATAAAAAAAAAGAGAGAATGACATTAAGCGGCGTTTTCATCTGTGCAACACCAGGAAAACTCACAAATGATCCAAGAAGAAACTTGATTTGCCACAGATCTGCCATTCTTGCTGCGTCACCACACGAGGCTGTGTGTTGACTCAGAAAATGGATCATGACTGAGAACAAATGGCTGAGTGTCTCCTGAACAGCATGACCTGCACTGTGAACTTATAAGCCCATACTTGGAGAGCTTTCTGCCTCTTGAATAATTGTGATCATTCATTCTTTTTATATATTTTTTTAATACAGCAATGGTAAAAGGAAGTCTGGATTGTTCTTCAAGCAATCTAAAGTCCTGAAGTGAGTATTGATTTGTCTTGATATGATTTTTGCCAAAGAAATTATCACAATTTTACAATTATCATGATTGTTCTGCGTTATTTCCCAACACTATAAATGTGTAAAACCACATGGACACTGCTTATAGCTCTTTAAATTGTGATCATTTTTATCCTTTGATGCCAGCATTAATAAAATAGTCTAACAAAGTTAAGTAAATAAATTCTTATCCTGACTCCATCCTCTCTGCTGTGTAAAAAAAAAAAATCCCACATATCTGGATTTCTGCAACTTTTTATGTCATGCTTTACATGCTGGTGAGCTGTCCTCACACTGACATGTTGGTCTTTTTCTTCCTGTATAAAAAAAAAAAGAAAATCTGACAAGGATGACTTAATCTGTTTGTTTGCAGGAAAATAACTATTTTTCTCCCTTAATGCCTCCTCTGCAAATTGCACAGTACCAAAACCACCAACACAAGAAGCAACATGCAGACATGGTGAAACTGGTTTCATTCCCCTAAGGAATTTGCTCTGATCTGCCACATAATCTTTTATAGAAAGGGACTATACTGAGGAATCTTTACGATGAATTAATCGCAGCATTTAATTCAGCGATTAATAACATAATCAAATGAACATGATACACCCAGTTCTGAACCAAGACTTTTAAAGGATTACAATTACAAATTCTGACTATTTGAGGAAAAGCTTCCTACTTATTCGGGAGGTAGTCTCTTTCTTGGGTTTTCATGTATTAAGTTAATTCAAAGTCATCTGTTCACTGCCTAGCTGGATCTTTGACACGGTTTCACTGCGTTGATGTAACTCTTCAAAATCAGTGGTATAGAAATAGGGAGCACAAACAAGGGGAAAATTTGGAGCTTAAAAGTAACGTGGGAATATGAATGTCTTAGGGAACATATAGAGTAAATATTATATGCTGCATTTACACTATAATTATGATTAATCTTAAGTTTTGATCAATTCATGGCTGACTTGAACGTGTATTAAATCCATTTCCATGAGATCATTTTGAAACTGCAACATTTTTTCCCCTCATTTACACAATCCAAATCAAGATTTGAAGAAATGAAAACATAGTTAGCATGTAATGTTTTGGTAACAACCTGTTTAGACAATTAAATCCCAATCTACAGAATAATCAGTGTATCTTTGTGAGACTTTTCCAACTACTTCTTCTTTGCCACTCATCGACATGTAGCCTGTCAAAACTCTGATGATTTGTCGTGTAGCTACACGTTTTCTCTCTGAGGCAGTTTTGTTTGAGTTAGAGGTGAAAGCATCGTGGTACCTTGTGTGTGCTACCCCTCTGTGCACTGTGGGCTGCCGGCTAGCCGTGTGAGAAGTCGCGCACATCTTTTGAAGTCTGAGATGAGAAAATAAAGCGGAAAGACAGTGAGCGGGTTCTTTTCATACAGTGTGTTGACATTGGACTGACAAAGTCATTCCTCATTTTATAAGAGGGCTGGAGCAGCAGCAGCTTACATGCAGGTATCGTGCAGTCTCTGGTGTGGTGGTAAACTCTGTACACATTCTTCCTGCACTTGGGGCTGAAGTAAAGCGGACCTGACAGAGGAAACAAGAGTGACCTTTCAGTATATTTCCAGCTTCACAGACACCTGCACTAACATCTGTTTCATGGTTTTTTTTCAAGGCCATAATTCAATTTCATGTTTATTCCACTGCTTTGGTCACTGTCCGTGCAAAATTTGGGAGTCATCAGCCTATAAAACGCTTCGCTGGCTTTTCACACGCTTGTCACAGTAGCAGCTTTCATCGAAGTCTTACCTGTTATGTGTTTCAGAAATTTTTCCTTCTTTCTTAGATCCCTGGGAAATACAACTGTTGAAAGAGAGAAGAGTGTCAGAGGTTTTCATTTAAAGGCCTGTATGGCAACATGTGTGCATTTTATATCACAGGGGTCTGTCAAAGGGAGCATCCACCACAACGATAGATCAATTGGGTGCATTTGGAAACCAAAACCAGGATAGAACATCACAGTGAGTGGCAGCCACTAAAGACAAAAACTCACAGAGACAAAGCGGAACATCTGCACAGCATGGCCAGATGCCATCTCACATAAACAGAGGAGTAGCCTTGTAGGCTGCATCCTCAACTTCACATCATCACTTTGACACCCAAAAGACAAGAAGACACTCACCGACAGCCTGATTCCCTCTCTCTGCTCTGTTTCGAAAATCCCTCTGCTCTGACGTCGAGCTTTCCACCCGTGACGTCAGCGGGGCTTCCGTTTTCGAGCTGTGGCGTCCCCGGTTCTCTTCCACGTGTTTCATGATCTCTACTTTCCGCCGATGCGCGACCCCGCCGGCGGCCGCTGTGGGGGCCGTGGAGGGCGCGCTCTCGCTGCAGTGTTCAGTTAGCGTGCACATCAGTAACACCAGTCCCATAATGACGTGCCTGCGCAGTCCGCTCATAGCTCCCGTGGGGGGTGGGAGGGAGGGAGGAGGGGGAGTAAGCTGTCTTCTCTCCGGACACCTGCAGGAGAGACCAAGGAGCGATGTGAAATTTCCTACCTTAAATGGAGAGAATCAAACAACACCCCACGGCGAGCACGCCGATCACTTCTAACAACAGGCTCATCAATACAGCATGAGCCACAATAAACAGAAATACAAGACCATGAGAAGGGGCCGAAAAGTTCAAGTCACAATGGGGATAATTTGGCAAGCGCGCATCAGATGTGGTCTCAAGTGATGGAAGTTTTGCAGTCTAACATCTGTGAAATCGCTCATTCTATGTCGCCATCTCATCCAAATGTCATGCACACCGCAAAATTCTTCATTAGACAAAATGTTGTGCACGCGAGATCTGAACAAGCACTTAAATCAGCCTTGACAAATTATTAAACTGTCTTCTTTGAAGTTTGATTTATTCAAATCTGCGAGTTGAAGCTGTGGACTATTATGAGGCAAGTCTTTATCAGAATATTAGCAAGAAAATAATCAGGAAGAACAAATGTTTTACAGTGGTGTTATTACCTTTAAAAAAAAAGTCCTCAAATTTGGTGATTGTGTCCGGTGCGTCCAGAAAAAAGTGATGAAGATGTGGGTAGTTTGACTTTATTTAGTGTTCCTGTCCGGGTTCAAATATGTCCTCTTTAATTCTGCTTCTATGATCGAAGAAATACAGCTTCTGAAGTCATATGAGTATCTGCGGCCATCCTCTGACCACCGGCTGAGTGCAAAGACCGAGTGCGTTAACAGCTGAAAGATCCGGCGCTCCAAATCCCCGCGTGCGTCCTCGCTGCCGTCTTAGACACGTCTCCCAAAAGTCAAGCTCACTTTTTATTCTGCCTCGCCGACGTAGTGACCTGTCCCTTGTGGGCTACTCCGCCACATATGTGGTAATTATAGCGCACATCACAGGCGCACCTGAAGAGGAAAGTCCACATGAGACTGACCATCACTTGAACACTGAGTCAAGTTTTCTGCGCCCCCTCCTTTCCGTTTCTCCATTTATCTGTGCGATACGCGGTTACAGGAAGCCTTCTCCTCCACTAATACTTCCACTGAAATTCCCAATTAGCCCAGTGTACAGCACAGATACCAACGTCTTAGTGGAAATGCTCCCATATCCTCCTTGTGATCCACATAACAGCATTTAGAGCCATTGCGCGTTTACATCCATCATGGAAATTGAAACCCAATTATGCACCTTTTAAGGATGTTTCTTTGAAAATTGATTAGGGTTTAAAAAAAACAACAACAAAAAAAAAAATCTTATTGCCAGCAATTTCTGTGCAGAACAGAAAAGTTAAGTGTAGCTTACAGAGGTTTCCACCGGATTGAGATTAGTCTACTAGGTTGCTGTGGTCGTAAGAGCTTTTTTTAAAGTCGGGGCGTGCAAGTGGCTCTCATGCCCACCCCCTTAAATCTCACGGACCTGTGAGGCTTTACAATATAATGAAGACGTGTTGAGAGGAGACGGCCAGGTTCAGAAGCACCTCCACGACATCCCAAAGTCCAACTGTTAACCCGAATAAAGCGGGTTTCAGAAATTGAGTATTTATTGCTTACAGTCTTTATGAAACTAACCCAAATATCTCGTGCTTAGTTTTCTGTTACTGTCATAATCGGATCATTGCAGCTTGTTTGCAGTGACAGCTTGGTTATTTCACTGCATAGCTGAGTAAAGTTAGGATCTTTTTGTGAAATCTTGGTGCTGAAAGGACAGCGCGCGTTTGTCATCCCCTCCAAAGTTCCTCTTTGAACAAGGTCAGGTTTTTGTTTTTTTTTTTGTTTTTTTTGTGTGTGTGTGTGTGTGTTTGTGTGTGTGTGTGTGTGTGTGTGTGTGTGTGTGTGTGTGTGTGTGTGTGTGTGTGTTTGATGGGAAGCCGTGATGCCTTCCGGTGGGATGGCAGACACAAAAATGAGTGGCTGAGGTATAGGCGATCTGATTTCCATGCACATCATCCAGAAATAGCATATTGTTTCTCTCTCTCTCTCTCTCTCTCTCTCTCTTTACACGGAGATCAGAGGGGATGATTCAAGATTCATGGCAAATCTAATGACACACATCTCTTATTTCAGTGTACCACCAGCATAAATCTAGATTGACTGACCAGTTGGGAGAACAGGTTGGCGCTGATTCAATGTGGAGTTCCCGAGCTGGTTTATGACTTCACCCTCCAGCTTAATGAAGTGTGCAACAGGGAGAAACATTTGAAGCAGTCCCCTTTGACCCCGGAGAACCAAAGTGAAAACAGCTTGGCTAGACAAAAGCAACACATTTTGACTGATTTGTCGCAGCTGCTGACCTTCTAAACATTAGAATTAGATACACTTTGAAATGATCAGCCTTTCTAAGACTTTGAAATGACATGTATGATTCTTTCAACTCAAGCTTTCATATATTGACACTGATATTCTGATATTGATTTGGAGAATCAATATCAGAATATATCAATATCTTTTTCTATTTAGAGCTCAAAATGTGTGTGGAGGTGCAGTTTCAACAGGGGGCGTCCTTCTGCAGCCACTCCATGTCACTCCTCATCCCCATGCTGACATTTGTACATCTCAGCAGTACACTAAACCAGCTGGATTTGACTCATAAAATATTTCCATACAAATGGATAATCAAACTGCCAAATCGAGGAAACCAACACGTCGCATCTCATCCAGCATCTGCACTTACTGAGTCGCACGCATCAAACATTTAAAAAAGAGCTCAGCAAGGTGCAAAGAAGTGACAAAAAGATTAAACTTTTTACTTTTGATTAACAGAGCTGTAAACCCAGTCTGACCTTTGGAAGAAGAAAAGAAACAACTAATATTTGAATGGGTTTAAATGGTGGATAAAGACAAGAGAGTTGATGTTTCAGTGATGATCAGTGTGAATGACCTGCAAAGAGGTGAGTGAGGACAGGAAGAGTTGTTGATGTTGCTCTGCTGTTTGTCACAGATGCTGTAAAATGTTTGGAAATTACTTCTTTCTTCTTTTTGTCACATTTCTTTTTTAATACTAGCAACAATGGTCACATAATTTGTTTAAAGAACTATTTGGAAGGAAATGTTACCTCATTTAACCCCGTTTCTATTCCTATGCAGTCTTTCTTCTCTTCCGTTCAGTTCAGTCACATGTGAAGAGGCCTGATATGTGCATGTGGGTGACTCAAACTCATGTGATTGTAAGTAAGCCAGATGTAGCACAACTTAGACGTTATGCGGTGGTCATTCTTTCAGCACGCTGATTGTCTCACTTTCCCTTTCCTCATGAACCATTGGTGACATTTTTTTTCTTTTGCTTGTCAATTTATAAATTTTTAATCATGTGGTGGGAATGTCTTCCCCTGATCGTTCTTCCTGTCTGATTTCATCTCTAAGTTTGGAATTTACTTCCAAAAAGCTGTTACTTTAAACTTTGTCATGCTTTTTTGATGGAGGCTTTTTTTTCTCTGTCTGGCTGCAGCAAAGGAACCCACTTCGACAATCAAGCACATTGAAAATATTTTCTTCCCTGAGGGTCAAATAATCTGTCACCACTAATGACTGATTTTTAAACTGACCAGAAGGTTGAACAAAAACATTTTTTAAATGAAGTGAAAATGGGAAGTGCATACTTTTATTTACTCAAAGGAATTGGTGTTTAAAAAACAATTAAAAAAAAAAAAAAAAAAAAACCAAAAAGATCAACATCTGCAATAAAGATCCAGTTTAGAAGTTTGTGTTGTTTCATTTTTTCCCCTTAAGTGATCATAGAAACAGTTGCATGTAAAAGTTTGGGTCAAATGCCTTTTTTCCACAAGACAAGGACAAAGTGATTTCAAAGCAGTTAAAAATGAAACCCTCATCGTAATTGTGACAAAGAGGGTAAGGTGCCACCACTTGTCACTGCTGCTCAACACAAAAACAGCTAACCATATTGTGTTTGAGTTACTGATACTTTTCTTTATCATGTTTGTTTGTGTTTTGGTTTGTAATTGAGTAAAGTTAAAATACATAACCACTTGTTAAAATAAAGATGCAGACCAATAGAAATAATTTAGTTATTTAGTTTGCGTACCTGTATGGTGGTAGGGGCTGGGGGCGGCCATGTTGAGATTCAGGCGTGAGGGTACGCCACCCCTCCCCTTCCTGGCCTTCCCGCCCCCTTTATGTGTGGTTGGTTGGTGTCTTCTGCTGTCCGGTAGACTTAGGCCTTAGCTAGCTTGGCTGGGGGAGGGCGCTGCTGGCCCACATGGGGCATGTTGGAAAGGAGAGATGAGGATGAGTGTGAGTGAATGAATGAAGTTGAAAATGGAAAGTGAGAGAGGTGTGTGTTTGGTCGGGGGTGGGGGAGGAATCAGGGTAAAATAATACAGGTAAGTGGGTAGGTAATGGGACGGGAGGAGGGGTGCACGGATGAGGATGGCTGGGGTATGGGATGGGGTATGTTACGGGGGGCACGATGTGATGGGTGTGTATGATGGAGTGGGCTTGTGTATAAGGAGTATGAGGCCAGATGGAATTGGAGTTAGGGGGTGTGTTTGTTCGTAGAGTGGAGTATGTTATGGGGCGTGTGCATGTGTATAGAGTTGGAGGGATGGGGTGGAAGGTGTGGGCATGTAAAGGGGGCAGTGGAGAGGTGGGGTGTGTGTAAAGCTGAGGAGTATGTGAATGGGGACTGAGTAGTGGGTATGTGATGAGGAGTGTGAGGGTGTGTCAAGGGGGAGTGTGTGAAGGGGGATGTTATGGGATGTGTGTGTGTGTATGGGGGGGTAGGTGTGTGTGTGTGTGGGAGGGGGTGTGGGGGCAGAGGGGCGGGGGAGTGCGAGATGGGGTGTGTGTACGTGACGGGACAGATAGGCTGTGTGTAGGGAGGAAGTGTGTGTTTGCGTGTGTGTGTGTGTGTGGTTGGAGGGGAGGGGGGGTCTTGGTGCCTGTGGAGCGCGGCCGGTGCACTGGGGTGTAGCCTGGCTGCCCCTTGGTGGAGGTCTGGGTGTCTTGGCTTTCTCCTGGGGTTCTCCTGGGTTTCCTCTGGCCTTTATGTGGGCGGGGTCACATTGGCATGATCACTCGTCTCTGAACACGTTCCACTCTGTATGTTCTGCACGGGACACAGTCACTGAGTCGTCTGCAGGTTTATTTTCTAACAGCAGCTAGTTTTCTTTCTGTGTGTCTGATTTAGCTTGTAAGTTCTAGGTTCTCCTGACAGTTGATGGCTTCATCCTCCCGCAGGGGGAGCATGACTACAATCTGTATAGGTGTATGTATATGGGTATATATAGGCGGTGTGTATGTGTGCTAATGTACATGCATATGTAGGTAGGTTGTTCTCTGTCTCATTCTTTCCTTTTCTCTTTCTCTCTCTCTTTTTGTCTCTACGAGGTGTTTTTCTGTTTTTTCTTCTTCTCAATTCTCTTTCTGTCCCTCTTCTATCCTCTCCTGTTCAGTCCAGCAATACAAAATAAACAGAGAATCCAGAATATCAAGGGGAGTATTATGTTGATAATGCTTCCCTTGGCAAAGTAAATTTGCCCAGCAGAACACAGCATCCAGAAAATCATTCTGCTTGCTTAAATAATGGACAAGACAAAAAAAAAAAAAAAAAAAAAAAAAGCTGCACAATTATTACATTCATGAAAGAAACCTAAAACAACAACAACAAAACTTTTCCACATCAACTGAGCTTCAGAAGCTTGCCTATGAACATATGGATGCAGTTTGTCAAGTCTGCAGACAAGTAATATTTGAATACTTACACTAGCTAATTAAGGACTTCATCTGTGTTCAGAATAAATGAGAACTGGATTGTTCAATTTATAAAAAGCACTAACTGACTTGCAGAAGCAGGTGTGTATTTTCACATCTTAGATGGTTGCTTCTATTTCATTCACCTCTCCCAAAGTCTTGTCTTTTGCTCTTATTTCCTGTCTAGACAAACAGTTATACAGTTTTGGGTGTCCATGTTTCCCACGTTTGGTTCTTTTCCATTTTAGATCATGTGAATTTACTCTTGCTGGAACCTTTGCAGCTTATCTACATCTGCGTTCCAATGCTAAATTGTATATTTTTTTGCTGCTTTATATTGATTTTGTGTGAAAAATCTTGAGTGGTTCCTTAAGTTTTTCAAGTGCATTTTTCCTCTGCCTAGTACTATATTTAGTTTATTTCTCAAGTATAAAAACTATTTTCATGAGAGTGAGAAAAAGATAATCATTTAGGTTAAAGCTCTGTTTAATGAGAAAGACATTTTACATGCATTTCTGTACATCAACAGAGGAGGTAACATTTGTAATCTGACTTTTCATATCAGTCATCAGCATAGATAATACTGGTCAACTTAAATTACTAACGGAGAAGGGCACCTGCTGACCATATTTATGACAGTAAGAATGGATGACATCCAATTAATGGAATGATAACATTTCAAACTGCTGTAAAAAAAATCTCTGGAGAGAACTTTTAAAGAGCAACTCATGTGAAATAGCCCAATAATCTCACAGAACTAAGCAGGATAAATACCCTAAAGTCCTAAAACTCTGAGCTTGCTACAAAAACTGTTTACAATTGTGCCAAAAAGGATGATACTAAGCACTGACCAGGCATGGTGCCCAGACTCAAGTTTTTTTTTTTTGTTTTTTTTTTTACCTTAAAGGTTAATCTTGCTTAAGACAAATAAATGTTTAATTTAATTTACCCCATTTATCAAACCTTAATTCTTTTAGACATAAAACTAAGACAGGCATAGTGGTTAGCACTGTAACCTCGCAGCAAGAAGGTCGCTGGTTCGATCCTCAGCTGGGGCAAGGTTTGGACAGTGGCCTTTCTGTGTGGCGTTTGCATTTTCTCCCCATGTATGCGTGGGTTCTCTCCGGGTACTCCGGCTTCCTTCCGTCATCCAAAGACAAGCATTTTAGGTTAATTGGTTACTCTAAATTGCCCATAGAGTGTTTTTTTTGTTTCTGTGTGACCCTGCGATGGCCTGGTGAGCTGTCCAGGGTGTACCCTGCCTTTCGCCCAAAGACTGCTCAGATGGGCTCCAGCTTCCCCGTGACCCTTTATCGGATTAAGCGGTTAGGATAGTGAATGAATGAATGAATGACTAAAACTAAGACATTGTGATGCTTCAACATTACATGCATTTCCCACCCAGCAATGATTTACCATTTGCCTGCCACTGGTATCCACAGAAGACCTTCTACCCATGTGTTTCTAGTTAGAGAAAATCCTCCTAACTGATGGAATAAATCCTTCATACCCCCGAATGCTCAAGATTCTTTTTCTCCTCTTCTCCATCATCTTATTGTCTGTTCAGTCTTTCAGCAGATCATTGGCTTTTTCTTTATTACAATGTGAACTAAGTGTAAATTACAAACTGTTCTGCTGCATATCATTTCAGTCAGTCAGCACATGTATTAAATTAAATTAAATTAAATTAAATTAAATTAAATTAAATTAAATTAAATTAAATTAAATTAAATTAAATTAAATTGTTTGTATTTGCATGTATGAACAATTTAAAACAAGTGGTCTTAGTATCTTTTGCTATTACCTTTGCTGCCCTCAACGAGCCTCCTTACCTGAGCAAAATATTTCAGGATTAATCTATATTGTAAAGAATGACACATTCTTGAGAAGCATTTCCTCAAAAAGTAGCTTAAAGCTCATGTGTCAGAGTTTGTGGTGACAATACAATTAAAATTACATTTTTCTATACTGTAGTTTTCATTATGTAAAGTATTTTCTGCTATATACTAAGTTTTTACTCTGGCATGAGGAAATGTTTATCTTCATCAAAAAACACATAGAGACAAAGCATTTTTACCCCATTAAAAATTCTGCTGTAGTGAACATTTAATTGCCCTGCGATGGACTGGCGAGCTGTCCAGGGTGTACCCTGCCTGTCGCCCAAAGCCGGCTGGGATAGGCTCCAGCTTCCCCGCGACCCTGAATTGGAATAAGCGGTTCGGAAAATGAATGAATGAATGAATGAACATTTAATTCACTTGTTTCAAATGAGGAAACATGAACAACGTCTGCTGTACCACAAATATGCCTTAGGTGGCCAAGGTGACTGATATTATGTTGTGTTCTTCTTCACAGCTGCTATCATGTGGAAACAAATCCTGCCTTCCTTTCTGTGTGCAGTACATAATAAATCAAACGTACAATATGACAGAAAAATCAACTCACTGGCATTGACACCCTGTCAAAATCATGACTTATTTAAATGCAGTTTTGAAGAAGTTTCATGTCGTACATTTATTTCAAGTAAACCTTTAGGTAAAGGTAAAATGGAAACCATAAAGTTTATCTTCAGTCATTAAAATTATGTGAACTAATTTGCACTGTTATATAAAAAAGCAAAACAAAACCGAAAAAAATTAAAGCACAAGGACCAAGCTATTAACCCTTTAAAGTCTGACCTAAAAACAGCTCACCAAAAAGTCCAATTTTTAAAATCTGAAGTCTTAAAATCTGTAGCAAAATCGGAAAAAAAATTAACAATATTTTTTTTTTTTTTTTTTTTTTTTTTAGCATTTATTACAATGTAATAGGTCAAAATTATTTTAGTGTAAGCTTCTGCTTTCTGGTGTTTGCCAGGGGGCTGAAGACCAGTATCATATGGTGTACAGTAGATTCTAATTTCTCAGAAACTGTATATAAATATGATACATTTGGGTTTATAGGGTTAAAAAGCTATGTTGCACAGAAGTGTTTTCAATGACCAATTTTATTGACTGTGCAGGCATGGAGCAACTATGCTTGTCTGACAGCTTCCAGAAAGATTTAAAAGATATAAGTATGGTTCCCTTCAAGGGGTCAAGTATTTTTGTTTTTCATGCCAACTTTAAACTCACAGAATAAAGCAGACAACACAACATTCCACCTCAACATGTTCTGAACAAATTCATATGCATCTGCCAAAAAGTGTGCCTCACGAGTAATTGGCTTCTTCCTGATTATACAATCTTCTTTTTTTTTCCATTTATCATTCTTCTTGTCAAACACACAACTTCAATGTGTTTGTAGTCTTTTTCAGATTCAACATACTCTATATAGTCATGGTCTTAGGTTGTCAAAATAAAAAAAAATGAAGTTATGCTTCATGATTGCAATACAGATTTTTGGGTTTCATATTTGGCACAGACGAGAGAATGAGATTACTCATTCACATCTGTAGATAGAAAGCAGTGTATTAAGATGCTTTAGCTCGTTCTGGGTAAGTAAAGATTAGAATAATTTTTGACAAAGAAACAAGAAAAAATAATGAAAACCAGTTTCATCAGATCGGCCATAAGTTTTGAAAAGCTTCTGCTACAATCATCTTCTAACACTTTACATGGTTAACTAATAAAGAAATAACCAGGTATACCTCTCACCTGTTCACAAAACAACATACTTATTCAAGCTTCAAGCCCCTAAAAAGAGGGCTCGCCAAGCTGAACATCTGTTATAACTTAAACCCACCTCTGATTTCCTCTTTATCCTGCTATAACTTAAATATGTTTTGGTAAACAGCAGGAATGCCAAAAACCCGAGCACAAACACAACATTCAAATGCACATAATTGCAGTGAATGTGTGGTCGTTAACGTAACGCACAGATCTCTTGTTTGCTCAGTCAGCGCGCAGCATAGCATTACAAATGTTTCTGCAGGTCTCACTGCTTTTTTTTTTTAATATGCTTTTATAACATATGTGAACCACAGCTAATAAAAACTCACAAGGAATTTCATCCAGCGAGGTGATGATTTTATATAAATGATTTAAAAGAAGTTAATGGAGATCTGATCTTACCAAACAGCGCTTCTGTGGACACTGTTTACAACAAGAGGCTGATACCAATCATAAAGACAAAGCAGCACCAGCATTCATTCAGTCTTTTTTCTGGTTGTTTGGTTGATAGCAACATTCCACCCCCTCTCCCACCTCCTTATGGAAATATCAGGCATTTAAGCTGCCAGAAGCTTCACTTTCTGTGCCTCTGCTGTCTGGACATGTAATGTGTGCAGAGTTGTTTGTTTAGTGTGCAAATTAGTTTGGTGATTTCTGGGGGTATAATTTAAGTAGGTATTATGGTTGAAAGCTTAATGTACTTCTGCCAGTAGGTCAATACACATCTGCTGCACAGCTCTCATCCAGCTGGTGGTTTTTACATTGCACAATAAAATATTTTGTGGCGTATGCTGGCCACCATCAAAAAGAAAGTGCACATACAGAAAATTGTTTTCACTATTCAAGTATCTATATATTATCTGTTTATTCTCTTCTTCAAAATTACTTTCTTACAGAAATTCAAAACCATACTTTCCTCCTCCCCCCTGAACTGGATAGGGTCCAAATAAAAAGGGAGCCATACAGATGCTTGTTATTTAATGCTGAACTCAGGAAAGATGAGTTTTTACAACATGCATGTTTCTACCTTCCCTTCATCTTCAGCATATTCTGCATTTGAGTCTACAAGTCATAGAAGGGTTTAGCTAAAGGTTTTGATATTAAACATACTTACTGGAGACATTATTCTAACTCTTTTTACCCAGTTTCATGTTCAAAGACGGAGATCTGATTATAAAGTAGGTAGATGGGTAGATTAAAATAATGATCTATAATGTGTTCAATACTTTAGAGACAATGTAATTAGCATGTTCCAGGGATAATTGGATTAATGGTGCAGTTATGCCCTGTGATGGACTGGCGACCTGTCCGGGTTGTACCCTGCCTGTCGCCCAAAGACTGCTGGAATAGGCTCCAGCTTCCCCGCGACCCTTAATTGGACTAAGTGTTTCGAATTATGAATGAATGAATGGTGCAGTTACTGTCCAGTACAGGTTTTGTCTGAGAATGGAGTTCAGAATACTGTCATACTGAGATGCAGTGTTGTGTAGTTTAATGCCACTTGACAGGAAGGATTTCCTGTAATGTTCACTGTGACTTCAGAGCTGTGCAAGTCTTTTATTGAAGGAGCTCGAATGCCTGTCCAATGTTTTGGTGCAGAGGAAAGCCAGAGTTTATTCATAATGGACAATAGTTTATTAGGTATCTGCCTCTCCAGCATGGCTTCAAAAAAGTGTCCTATTTATAGCCAGTCTCCCTAATCAGTTTATTTTATCTGTTTACGTCACTGGCTACAATACTGCCTCCATAGCAGATCACCAAAAAAACATATGTGCTAGCAGAAAATCAAGTGGTGGAACATTTCTACTGTTCTGATACACACATTGAAGGACATCAGCTTCTTTAAGAAATGGAGTCAACTAGTTTATTGTGCGCAGCCAGGCTGTTAGATTTCCAGTCATGGTTGCTGTAGCTGTTTGATGCATGCAACCAGCTTCACACTCTTACCCAGGGGTAACTGAGGGGTAAGGAATCTTACCTACTTCCTTATCCATCCATCCATCCATCCATCCAGAAGTGGGTGGTAAGAAGGAAATCTGGGTCTCTCTGCTTAGGCTGCTGCCCCTGTGACTTAACCTCAGAAAAGTGGTCAAGAACTGATGGATGGATAGACAAAAAAAACAAACAAAACAAATTAGTCATGGCTGTCAAATAAGCCATTAGCTGTTTAAAAGAATCTTTTTAATCAAGATCAGACATTCATAGCGTTAGCTGTTAATATATATACAGAAGTAAGTTGTTAAGCACATTTGAATGTTGTGCAGATGACACAGGATGATATAGAAAGCCAGCATATGGTCTCTCTTTAAAAAGAAATTCATGATTTTGTGTACAGTCCTGCATCAATTAATTTTTCACATAGTGGAATATGGACTTATCATAGTGTACAGTATGTCATATTGACAGCCCCGAATGGTAAATATGGGATTTGATATTATCTTGACACTGAATCTTTTTGTTACTTTGCAATATTTTTAATGTTCAAATTACTACTATATAGCCATGGTTTGTAAATATGTAGATACAGAAACTATAGAAATGGAATATGTTTCTAGTCACAATCGAGATGTTAATTGCATCTGCTGGCTGCTGCTCTTCTGCTGCAAAAAGGTCTTTTCATGTGTTTGCACAAGTCTTTTTACGGAAATGACTGATTTTAGCTCTCCAAAAGTTTCACGGCATTTTATTTTAAAAAAAGAAATCCATACAAAATTAAAATACAGCCTATCTTTTCCAAGCTTTCCATGTAGTTCTCATTAAAACTCAGTTTTTTTTTTATTTTCCCTGGAAATGTTTCATTTTTCTTTGAGTTATTTACAAATGGGGCTCTTGAGCAATATGAAACTTATCTAATCACTCATGTAAATAAACGGTGAAGCAACAGTCAATCAGTTTGACATTTTTCCACAGTCAGCACCACCTTCATTTTTCATTTCCTCACAGCACTATGTGTTAGACAGTTAATAAACAAATTACTTTTTTTTTTAGAGACACTCACTGGTGTTGTAGTTCGGACCGCAAGAAGATTCCTGGTTGAAACCTTCAACCTTCTAGAGCTGCTGGGACCTTTCTGTGCTGCTTTAGCATGCTCTCCCTACAAAGTCCTAGGTTCCCTCCAGGCACTTTGGACTCCCCCCCCCCACGGTCCAAAAGCATGCATGTTATGGTAATTAATGTTTCCTAATTCTCCATCGGCATTAGAGATTGCTTGCTTTGCTATCTTGACTGTGTGCCAGACTGCCAACCTGTCAATGGTGGGACAGGCTTGAGCGATGTAACCCAAAATGGGTTTTGGAAGTTTTGGTAACATTATGAACTTTTAAAACTGATTTTATGATCTTTGATAATTACTTTGTATCGTTTGGATTATTCATAATAGCACTTCTGCTGTTCTCACGATATCTTCAGTACTGTAAAGTTTTATTTTACTTCTGCAAATGAAAGCATGTTGATGAAGAAAATCTTCACAAGTTTTTAACCATGATCATTTGTATTTATTTGAGAAGATATGAAAATTCTGTAATTACAATAACAAAGAGGTTCCGTGTTGTCAAACTTCTTATTTTGTAAGGGTGGTTCATTTACTTGTGCGTGAGTTTAGCTGAATTGCGTGTCCTGTTTTAAACAAACTGAACTCTGGTTTGATATTGTCCTGATGCTTGCATAAAAAGCTGGAAGTGCAGCTTGGGAACTATTATTTCCATCGCTTCATTACTCAGTCAGGATGTTTTTGCTTTCAATCTAATCAGAACATGCAAAGACATTGGGTGTGGAAGACACAACCCTGCCGATTAATTTGACATTTCCAATATGTTTGAACAATGTGTAGTTTGCAGGTAAGTATTTTTTCTTAGGATATGAGATGACAAGACTTTTATATGTCTGCAAGTTTTTCCACAAAATTTGTATGCATGTTGGGTTAATGTTTCTAAATTACACAGTATAACAGCGCCGAGTAATATGCCATGTATTTTTGTTCATTTGACAATGTATTTGTTTAAAACTCAGTCATGACCGCATCATTTTATTCAGCATTTGATGATGTGTTAAACCAAATGAAAAAACTGTAACGTCGCAGTAGAATAGAAATAAAAGGAGACTAGCTCTTTGGAGCTCATTAGGGTTCTATGTCACATTCATTAACTTTGTTATGTAATTGTTTCTGTAATAATGCACCTCTTTATTAAAAGACACACAACGCTCTACAACAGCGATGCTCAAGTTTGGTCCTCAAGCTCTACCATCCTGCAACTTTTAGATGCAACCCTTGTACTACATACCTGAATAAAATGAATGGATTGTTGCCAGGCCTCTGCAGAGCTGAATGGCATGCAAGAGGGAACCCTCTGGGCACCCCTGCTCTATAATATTTCTGTGTAGTGTGAAAGGCCTAACACAATTTTTCATGTTGTGATTCTTTCTAAGGTGCATTTACAAATAACAGACATAAGATTTTAATTATTTCTTGTAGCTGATTCCAGATAATCAAATCATGGCTTTCGGTCAACGCTTTATGATTAATCTGTTATCAGCTGCCAAAAATGTGAACTCTATTAATGAGGTGCTTAACAGCCTTCAACGCATAGGTCATGCGTAGTCTGCCAACATGAAGAGCATTTGTCAGTTTTGTAAATGCAGAAAAAAGTAATGTATAAAGAAATCAGGCTACATCGAGTGTTAAACCCTCTCGGTTTATACCATCAAGACAATTTGATACCGTGTGACCTTTATTAGCATCCTTTATAAAAAAAAATGTTAAAAAAGAGCAAAAGTTGATTTTGTTTATCTGTTCCAAGTTGTACAGTTAAGCAAATCTGTTTGTGCATATTAACTTTGAGAAATATGCAGCATGCTTGATAAAACTGCCCAGAAAAATACAGATGTTTTCTAAAAGGTTTCCTCCTTTTTAAGTCAGGCATGGCATCCCAAGTTGGATGCATGTGGGTAACTGTGGGGATTAGAGTGTAAAACACATTTCTAAACAAGTAATCATAACTAAAAATGTCAAAGAAAATTTACAGGTTTTAGGTCTGAGTGAAAGAAAGATGTGTTGTGAAGGTTGAGCATTACTTGTAAAGTTAATCGGTGACTGTTTAATATATTGATTCAGCCGAGGAATATAGCAGGAAGAAATCTGGAGTTCATGTTCCAGACGTTCATGCCAAAGCGAGAACATTAGGAAGGAGTAAATAATCTCCGCTTTAGCCAGCCGGGCCCATTTCTCCACTCAGTTGGCTGCCTTTTGCTTTTGATCATCCAAGAGTTTTCTTTTTCCTTTTTCTCTGTTCTTTGCATAATAACTCCTAATGTGTGTTTGCTATTATCAGATTATTATCCAGCTGACTGCCTGTGTGTGATGCTTGGGCTGAACATGAGTATCTGGCCTGCAGACATGATTGGGATCCTGTCTTTGGCCGACCCGAGGAGGAAGCATTTGTTTGCAGCACGCTACAAAATTTCTTCATAACTACCAAAACACATTTCTTGAAAATGTCCATTTTTTTTCCTTCAAACTGTGAATGAAATTCTCAGTTTTGAAATGAACTTCTGACTCTTTGCAGGATCAGTAGATGGCCTGAAAAAAGTTTCTGAGTTCATTTAATTGACTTAGGTCTGTCTTTTTAAAGGATTAATAAGCAATAATTAGATTCTATAGATAAATTAATAGATTTTTGTTTCAAATTCAATAAATTTGACAGTATCTCAGTTATTACACAGCATCAGTAGCTACTGTAAAAAAAAAAGCTACAAAGCATGCTTGTGCATGCATGCATGCTGTAGATGTAGTCATCATGTTGGCAGCGTCACATACAACATCTGTCAATACTAGATTTTATTGACTGTGCTGATTAAAGCAGCCGCAGAGAATATGCTGGGATTGGGACACATTCACTTATTGTCACTGCACAAACAAGAGGCTGGTTCATCACAGTTACTCAAATTCTGTCTGAAATTATTGTTCCTTATTTTGTTTTTCTCCTAGTTCTTCTCTTACTCATCATTCACCACTTTCAAGACTGAGTCTTATATAAGTTATTAATTCTCAACTCAGCTGTGCTGCTTTCTGAATTAATTCATGTTGCATTTTTCAAAAATTAGCAACAGATGTGAACAATTTGGCGCCAATGTGAGCAAACAACTTGACTCGCTGTAAATGAGTTTTACTTTACCTTCCTGTTGTCACCACTTCCATCCACAAATGCATCACAAAAGAGTAAGCATGTGCTTAGAGTTTTGGAAAGAGGGAAAATGAGATCAGGTAATTGTATCCAACAAGGTGAAAATTGTGCAGCAATTTGTCTGTGGATTTGAGACATAGCTTCAGAACACCGAGCCTCTAACTTCCAACAAGCTGTCGTGCAAAGTTTGAAGTGACTCCTGGTGGTTCCCAAAGCGTGGATCACACCAATGAAAACAAAAGTGCAGACGACATCAAACTATGACATTAAAAAGTTTTAGGAAACTCTTTAGGCTGAGAAAAAAAATGCAAGTAAATTTTTACCAAGCCAACAATGAAATGAAAGTTTGACTAAAGACAGTGTAATACCAATACAAAAACCCTCCAAAAAACAACTAAAAACAAAGCGTTGTATAAAAAATGTCACTGAATTCATCATTTTACAAAACACAATGAAAACAAAAAGATAATATCTACTGTATTTAAATCACTGAAACCAAAACTGTGAAATTTCAGAGAAAAAAAAAGATCCTAAAACAAAGCTTTAGTGAAATGGTTTATATTGTTATTATCTTTCCTCTGTAGTGTCTAATCTTTGTGCATTGCACATCCAGGTTACCACAGAATGACTGTAAAGCTGTAAATCAGGAATGGATGAGTAAGAGCTGCTGTAGATAGTTTCTAAGAAGTTGTAGAAAAAACAAAAGATGAGACAACACCATGGAATTTATTTGTTTTGGAAGGATGCTTCCCAGTCGCGCAGCTTTTATTACCCTACTTAATTTAGAGAATGGACAGTTAGTGACAGCTGAAGACAGCAAGACCTAAGAATACTACAAACATACCCACCTGTGAAATTGATACTACACCACTGGGATCCTACAGTAGTCTGTGGCCTCAGTGCTAATCCTGCATCTCATTGTCCTCCATTAGTCATGCCTCATAATCTGATCCAATGTCATGTTAAAGTTAATATCACTTTCTGGCTGTTTCACACTGCATCCCTACATACTTGAAAAGCTGTTGTGCATGTCTGTCATGTCACTCAGTTGTTGATTCCCAAATGTCCTTCCCAAGGGAGCAATTGATACTAACATGCTTTTCCTGCAGGCCCTTGTGACCACTCAACTTTGCTGACATGGGATCTAAAAGCCTGAGCCAGAAAGAGACAGAGGGAAGACAGACATGAGGTTGCATCAGCTCAGTGTTTATAAATGTTTGAGAGAGGGAGAGCTTTGTAAAGGAGATTTCCCCTAAGAGGATAAATGATATCTTTTTGCATTGGATTACATTGGAAAATGTTCTCTTTTGTGTCGGTATGCATCCATATGTCTTGTGATGAAAATGACAGAATATGAGTTGTTGGAAGAAGAGATACATTTCCTGAAGAGAACAAAAACAGAAATTTTCTCAGGGGAACACATTTTGTATTAGATTTGGTATTAAATCTGAGATAATTATTCCTAGAAGGCTCTTGCTTGACAGCAGTGTGTATTCTCAAGAAGAGACCTCACCATCACTGTGCGGAAAAAGCACTCAGCTGTGGAGCAGTTACTGTAGCTCAGGCTATTGACTAGGTAGCAAGTTCCTCGGAAGAACTGTGGTATTTTCCATTATCTATGAAGACATGATTCCTAGTTGTCATTATCTGTATTCTGAAACTACATATTGGATTCATTACAGTCCAACCAAAAGAGCTAATCCTCAGCTTTGTGTTCTCATAATAAGAAGCCAGTTGATGTATTTATCTGTAATACAGACTAATTAATGAAAAAGAAATGCAGAAACAATGGCGACATTACTTAGAAGATCAGTGTGGTTTAACAATCTTTGGCTATCCAATAGGCCTCTGTCATGTGATTGTGATGGAGAACTAGAAAAAGCACAGAATTATTTTGATTATTTGTGGCCAGCTACTCTTCTGTTTGTAGTTGGGATTTTTAAAACAAGGAAACCAGAAAAAACAAACCATTAAATAAAAAGATTTCAAATTTGTATTCCTCTTAAGAATAATTTTTCTTTCAGTAAACTCATGAACTTATATCAAACTTTATTCACAAAGCACCTTTCATGAACAACAGCAGCAGAGAGTATTTTATGTTAAAAGAACAGCGGTTTTTGTGTCTTAAAATACACAGAATTACACACCCAAGTTCATCACCATTACAAAACAACTCATAGGACAGAAAGACATCTACCACCGCCCGACCTCACTCTAAAACAAAGTGCATCAGGCTCTTTTGTGTGTTAGTTCTTTAGTAAAATCACGTGAATGACACTTGAGATTAAGACAGATTTCCATGTCACTTTGTTGATTTCTTTTTATCCTTATCACCATGGCAAAACAAATGCTTTCCCCAATATGGGATTTGCACAAGACTCAGCTATGCTTTGTGTTTATTGCTAAACAGCAAATCATAACGTAATGATAGAATGAACCATGACTCTTAACATAATCTCATCATCAGGATCAAAATGCCTCTTTTCCTACATACAGCGCTTGCATAACTTTTGAGTCTGCAGTCTGACAGACTGAACAGTATGCTACATTTCATTGTTAATCCAGATCAACATGGGCTCTCGGTAATTAAAGGAAATTTAGTTGTGTTGTATGTCACGACTTAGGTTTTTCTTTTTAATTTTTTTTTTTTTCTTGAGTTATTTTTGATGACATTGTCACCAGCTTAACTTTGGTTTGAGTCTAAATTAAGATGCTTAGTTTGGCTGGAGACAGGTTACAAAGTGTTACCGTGATTATGTGCTCCTAGTTAATCTGCCTGACACAATGCAGAGCAACGGGAAACCACATGAAGGATCAGACAGACTTAAAGAAAGGTCAGCTATATCCAGATATTCAGTTAGGAGTTAAATAATATCCAATAATATGGACACAAAATCCATTTCAACTATAACTGAGTTTGTTTTGGAGGGGTGAGACCCATGGAGGTAGAAAAACCAAGGGTTTGCGTGAGATTTTACAGTTTATTTTTACAGAAAGAGCATTTTAAAAGAGGTTGACTCATCAAATGACTAAGTATTTAACTGTTGTATGTATTTTTATTTTTACTTCTATTTCGGATCCCCTTAAAAATGTAGAGGCATTCCTCAACCATAAGCATGTCTTTCAGATTTATCCACTTAATTCTGTGGGGCGTCCACTGCACTGTAAGTATTTTAAATATATCATCTGCTTTTGGTATGTGACATAAACCATTTCCATCATATATTCCATGTCTCACGGGATCATGGCGTTCCTGTTACATCTTCATCCATACAAAAGAGAATGATCTTCAAGTCTTTCACATGACACAGGATATTTCTTGTCCACGATGTAATTCATACATAAGGGTATATATGTGGACAGTGCTTTCTCCTTTGTTTTCCAGATAAGAGTTACATTTAAAGGCAACATATTCATTTTCTCTAACATATTCCTTTCCTGAGACATACTTAGACCTTAGCAACGAGATCAGTCCAAAGGAGACTTGACCAAATCAAAATGGACTTCTTGTAAAGTTGCCGGCAAGAAGAAATCAGACAAAAATCTGAAAGGAGACCCTAAGACAACAAGTGGGAGAAGAAAAAATGTTGGCAGAGACAGAGAAAATAGGGAGTATTGATAGAAAACAAGATAAGAGAGAGCAATGAGAGCAGATGGTTCAAGGGTATTATTGTGTCCAATTTCTGTGTGATTACAGAGGCCATAAAAGTGTGTCTGGAGACTCACTAGTAAACCACATTTGAAGGGGAAAAAAGTGAGAGAGAGAAAGTAAATGGTTTATTTCCTTTGTGTTAGTGATGGAAAAACCTTGTTTTACCAATCGACTTATGTCTCTATAGTTCATGTCAGCCAAGCTATGTAGGTTAAGTGTTTTAAAGGGATGGTTTACCGGTCAGTCTGTGGCTCTGGCTATAAAGCTCTTCATGTCTATTTTTGCACACCAGGATAGACATAACAGTGGCTGATGCTGTATTTTAAAGTCAAACTTTTATGACATCTGTTTCACACAGTGGTCAAAAGAAAATCAAACACATTTCAACATTCCCCACAGATTACTCAAGTGTGGGAATGAGATACTTATTCATTGTAACTTCTTACAAATATAGAATATCAGCTCAATATCACTGTGTGTGTGTGCATGTAATACATGGGTTGTAAATTGTGAAAACTAACTTGTATGTAACTTTTGGTACTTGTAAATGAAAATTCAAACGTAAACAAAAAAAATCTAGAAATTTTGCACACAAAATAAATTCACACACATTTAAATTCAACACACCATTTTTTTGTTTACCTTCAAACACACAAACCTAATATTTACATGTTCATGAGGACTGCTTTGAAGACAAATCTTTAAATACATGTGCAAAAAAATTACCTGGTATGCACAGACAAAACTGAATTTATGCACAGTTGACAAGTGCATGCAGGGTTTTAAAATTCTTAAATCTTCGGGGAGCTGCACGGGTTTTGTGTATATTGCACTTTGGCAGATTTTCACACTTTTGCACCCCCTAACAAAGACTTGCATTTTCTCTGAGCTCTCTCCAACCAGTAAAAGTCAGTCCAATGTTGATGCTTGTGTTATCTTTTGCACTGTCACTTTTTCTTATTTGTTTCCTTCCTGTTGTTTTTCTTTGCTGAATCAGTAAATGGTGTGCATTCAAAATAGTCAGTGTGTTGATATTGAGTTGCTGGTGTGCGATACAATGCTGTGAAGCAAAACGCAGCAGTCAGTTACATGATGCCCTGACTTGGAATAAAAAAAAAAGTTGCGGAGTTCTGTTTCTGAGCCTTAGGATGCTGCAGGGCAACAAGGGTGCGAGGAATGTGCTTAATGAATGCCAGTGTGCCATTGTATCAAAGGTGAAGAGTTTTAAGGTCAGACACATATGTAGTAGGGCTTTAACTAAAGCAACTCACAGAAATAAGATATGCCATACTTAAGTCCTCTGTTTACAACAGTAAACTATACAGTACCAGTTAAAAAAGTTTGCATGTTGTACACAAACAATTCTCTCTAGAAGTGAGTGTGAGCATAAGTGTGTTTATCTCACTGTGCTTGCCTTGTGATGGGCTTGCAACCTATCCAGATGTAGCCAGGATATACATGGGTGCATATCCTCCTGACTACCAGTAGTTCAAGTTGTCCTCTGTGGAGGACCTTTGTAAACCTAAATATTTTCATCTCCCTGAATGCTACTGAACTAACACCTTTTGGTCTTTAAAGAGGACATTTAGTGCTTTTAAATGGTGCCTCATTTGTGGGGGTGGGGCTTTGTGAACTTTCTTTCTCTCTTCAAGAAAAATGGCCTCCATTGCAACAAGCATGTTTCATGGGAAGAGCAAAAGTGCATAATACTTTTCTTTGTGATGATTTTTACTTGAAATTGTAGTTATATTTTCATTGAATATCTTATGAACACATAAAATTGTTTCTTAGATAAATATAACTATATTTTACCACAATATTTAAAAGTTTAAGCAATGTCCCCCGTAGTGGACATTTGTAGTTACGGATTTTTTTGCCCGGTAATTAGGAGGATATGGATATGGAGATAGATATGACATGAACTAAAACTTTTAATTGTACTCTGGTGTGTTGATTAATAAAGCCGAAAAAACTAACAAGGCTCATTATCTTTGTATGTCATTAATTGGTATTTGGTATGCGAGTTGTAGGGTAACTGGCAGGTATACACTGATAAGTTAGACACAGCACAATAGATAGTAGATAGTAGAAGATTTTTTTTTTCATGTCTAAAAAACTGAAAAAGCGTGAAGAATTTTAATGAGTTTCTTAGATGGTTCACTTTCTGTCATCTTTAAATGAACAGGTTTTAATAAACCCAGTTATTTTCAGCTGAATGCAGACTATAGGAGTGAGCGTGAATGGTTGTTGCTCTCCTGTGTTGGCCCTGAGATAGACTGGCAACCTGTTCAGTGTGTACCCTGCCTCTTGCCTAAATGAATGAATGAATGAATCTTTCTGTATTGTTCTGCCACAAAAATGTACTTGTAAAACAATCTGAAAAGTACATTAGACTCCCTTTAGACATATTAAGAGTTTTCACTATTCCGCCTCTGAGCCAGAGCACAATGTTTAAAACAATAGTAACAGGTACTTTGCTCTTGATGAACTAGTCTGTAAGGTGGAACATAAATGTTCAGCTTTTTCAGAAGAAAAACAACTAACCATATTTTGTTTCATTAATTAATTTACTGATTTATTCATCAATTAAATTTTCACTTTATAGTGTCCGTTTGGGTGAATTTATTTTTCCAAAAAAAGAACAATACACCAACTCAAGAAGATGTAGGAAAAAAAAATTAAATTCACAGAGTCTTCACTTTTCAAGAATTTAAGGGAATCACTACGTCATCATTCAGCCTAATGGAGACCTTAAGAATATTAACTACACTAATTACAGCACTGTAGTTTGAATGAATAGGAATATGATTTTCTCTGTAATTTTACTTTCATGCAGAATATGGTAGAATTTCAGAGGACATCTCAAGTGCACACTGACAAATTTATTCATTTAATATTGATTTATTTGTTAGGATGCAAGACAAAAATTAATGACGCAAACTGAATAAGAAAATAAAGACAGATTACTAGATTCTATACTTGTTCCATGGTTCTACTGAGTACTGTACCAATGTCTTTGACAGCTAGATGTTTACTGTCTTTTTCATAGAATTTAAACAAAAGCTGAATGAAACAAGTTAGCTGTTGTAATGGAAATAAATGATGATACACGGTCAGAAATAACTGACAGCTCTGTTGTGACTCAGTTGCTGCGTCATTTTCAATTGACGTTATTGAAAGGCTTAAAATCTTTTCTGACCCCCTTGTTTTACACAGTGCAGCCAACGAAGTGCACTAAAGGGATCTTTCACATGAGAAGCTGCTTACAGGCAATGTCAGGACAGGGTGGAAGATTGCTGTTGGATAGAAAATACCTCAACCTTTCAAAATAGGAACGACAGACCAACAGAGTCTTGGTAGAGTAAATTTATCATGCAAGGAGTTTCCTTTTCAGAAGACAAGAATATGTTTATTCTATCTTATTATTTTAGGTCAATCCATCATCAATATTCATGCTGTCTGTATGTGCCGAGCAATGCTGATAGATGTATGCAATCTGTGAAATGCATACTGGATCCAGCGTCTCTGCAGGCCCAAAGATGAAGCTTGTCATAAATAGTACCCAACACCTCTAAAGCCGCAACAGTCATGTTTAACTTTCCCATGAGAAACATCCCCTTTTTCAAAATAGGATGTTCACAGCACAGAATATGAAGACATAACATGCATAGGTAAGAAGGAGACATATATAAGGAGCTTTATTTTTCTCTAACAATTTCCTTCAGCGGGTGAAATGTGTCTGTATCAAGAAGACTGCACACAGCCAACATATTTGGAGGTAAAAATTCAGCTTCTTGTTAACAAGAAAGTTCTCAGCCACCAGAATGTCTTCAGTTTTCAGGTTAATGTTGTTAGGCTTTGCAAGTTGACTCACGTGTGGTTCACTTGCAGTGCAGGACTGCATGCCTGGATGTCTTTTAGTAGCCCTGCATCTGAGCTTGAAAATTGTTAAGTTCACCAATAACTATCCACAAAATGCAAAAGTAGCCCTCTTCAAGATGCCTGAACTCAATACTGTCTCCAGCATAAAATCCCCTAAAAGTTGTTCTGTTAAGACCTTGATTTATTTTCTTTTACGCCTTTAAACTCCTGCATGACACATCCAGTCGATTTTTACATCCAATAGCTCATCCATTTGCTTTCTGATTTATAGCTGCGTATTTAGTGTATTTGCAAGGTTTTGTGTCAACCGGCAGTTTGTAATTTTCTGTAGTCTTGCAAAAATGAAAGATACATGTATTCCCATAATGTATCTTAAAAACATTACATGAATATGCTGTTGCACTTAATTTTGTAATTTGCAAGTCAGTTTAGCTTTGAGTGAATACAGCCTATATGATAGTGTGCAAAAGCTCATAGTTAAAACTTCATGACATAGAATAAAGGGAAAACACATCTTCTGTTAGGAAAGATCAAGAATGTCTAAAATATTTAGGAACAGGCTCATCATAGTCATGTAGAATATATTCCAAGGTGAATTCTGACATCTGCAAGTACATACATTATCATACCTAATTTGTCACTCATGAGAGACTAGGGACTGCATTGTATTCTGCTTCTTTATTATGTATTTATTATTAAGTATGTTTTTTCCATTTCATTTTATTTATTGAATTATACAGGCTGACATTCAAACAGTTTTTAATTTATGCGAGCCAGCCATGTACACTTTTATCTTCTAAATACTACAATCTAGTACCCTCAAACTACCCTGTCACAATGTCTAGCTACGAGAGTTAACTTGCTAAGTATGCTGTGACACAATGGCAATGCATCTACTGCAGCTGCCAAAATTTGAAGAAAAAATGGCTTTGATACTTAAATTATTTAGATTGATGCTTGGACAACTCAAAGTTCAAAAGGAGACTGTATGCGCATGCATGTTCTTGAATTGTGATCTGGATTTATGTCGTGAAAATTCAAGTTAAAATGCGAGAAAGTTTAAAAAAAACTTCACATCTGAGAAAACTGGAGTAACAACAGTCAGTGAATATTGTATTAATTTAGTACAGAGCCACAGTAATGGACAGTTAAGGATCATCTCCAATATCCATCACATTTGTTACATGTTGTTTCCAAACTTTAACTGGAGACAGCTGAGATTAACAGAGTGCTGCTTATAATGCAGCTGACTCTCCATG
This sequence comes from Telmatherina bonti, assembly GCF_933228915.1. Taxonomy (NCBI): domain Eukaryota; kingdom Metazoa; phylum Chordata; class Actinopteri; order Atheriniformes; family Telmatherinidae; genus Telmatherina; species Telmatherina bonti. The sequence goes on along the minus strand of NC_136614.1, from coordinate 21,059,564 downwards.
TTTGCTGTTGTCCTAAGATAACAATGACTCTGCATTATCAGTAGAGCAATGTACTTCTGTGGTTTTATACAATTTGATTATTTGATTAACACATTGCCTGTAAACTTCAGTCATTCCTGTCAGTTGTCTTTTCAATGCATTCTCCTGACTTCAAACATCGAGTAAAATCTGAGGGTGCATATAATATGGTCTGAGAATGCTGCACAACGTGGGTGCTGACAGAAATCCACCAAACCAGAGCAGAAAAACTCTTTGCTGAATACAAGACACATTTACAAGCTGTGATGCTTGGCTAACAGAACTGAATAATACTGTCATTAATTCAAATTAGTAAAAGGTGGAGAAAACAAAATAAAATGGGTCACCAAGAAATTCAGTTTAGCACAATAATTTTCTTTTATTGGTTGTTGTGAATATGCTCTTCAGTAAAACAATGTGACAGAGAACATATTTTTTATTGTTCAGCTATAATTATTTCATGCGTATTATATGTTTTTGCTTTAAAGGAGAAAAACAATGTTTTAAAAGATCCATATTGTATGTTTGTAGGTGAGCCGGAGCAGGATGCATCCACAGTCATATTAAGCTTAACATTCAATTATGAAACTTCATGGTGTTTTGTGCAATGTGGATTGACTTTCTTTGTAATTTATCTTTATTTGCATTAGATTATAGCCCTCCAGCTGTAAGAAAAACATTCAACACAATCAAAACAAACATGTTGTAATGTTTTAATTTACACAGGTAAAAATCTGTATTGTGGGTAGAAACATGTTAATCAGGGATTGATATTCATTGCCTTTTCTGACCCATCCTCTCATCTAATTCAAAAACCACAAAACCCACACACAGACGTCATGAATGCTGTCTCACAGAGAGGGCTGCGCAGGGTGGGGACAGTGGGAGGTTTTGCTGTTGTCAAAAAGATTCATGGCATTAGGGTTTTCTAATAGATTTACACTGTGTCACCGCCCTGTCCATTCCTCAGTATCAAACATCACTGTGCCATTGGTGTTCACAAAAGGAAAAAAAAAGTTATAATACAAGGGACTTCACAAAAGCTGTGCAATGACATGACACGTAGGAATTTTAGGGAGTAACAGAAAGTTTTGTTCTCTGTCACTTTCATTACAATGAAAGTCATGCTCTGAAGCATGAGCATCCTCATACAGTTTCCCAACCTTCACCAAGAATTGTAACTATGATCAGTAACAATATGCTCAAATGAAAAAGCAAACTGCTTTTGCGGTTGATTTCCTGCCTGTTTCTACTTTACAAAACTACAGTTAAAACAATTGTAAATGGCAGATGTCTGCACTCTGTGTATAAACTTGGCAGTCCACCACACTCTGCAGTCATTTGAGACGGATATGTTTTGAATATAATGTCAAAACTAATATATATTACACTGTATGACTTTAAATCTTTCATCAGGTAGTAATAAGAGTTTGCAGTCTACATGGATGCAGCTGAATCTATTGCACAATTGTCATAATGATTAGGGCACTCAGCACAGAAACAAAAGCATCTTAAAACTGAGAATATCTGGAAGCTCAATAAGATCAGAAAGTTAGAAAACACACCAAGAATAAGACTTAATGGCAGAAAGCTGGTATGGTATTATGAAAAGTTTAAAGTGTTTTGGAGTGGTTGTTGTTGTTGTTGTTTTTTTATCACTAACTACTATTTGAAAATAATGCTCTTCAGAGCCTTGAGCCTATTTTTTAGGCTTAATTTTACTTTTAATTATTCTTGTGGAATCACAGTAAATTTGACACAAGATATTTGTTTAGATGTGCAAATATCTATGTATGTGTCATAGGTCAAGCTTAAATGAAGATGGCACATAACATATCCATCCATCTATCCATCCATCCATCCATCCATTCATCCATCATTCCATCGATCCATCCATTTTCTTAACCATTTAGGCCAATTAAGGGTCGCAGTCATTGGGTGAGAGGCAACATAAAGGTCACCAGTTCACTGCAGGGCCAACACAGAGAAACAAACAACCATTCATACTCACACTCACTCCTAGGGACAATTTAGAGTAATCAATTAACCTAACATGTATGTCTTTGGATGGTGGGAGGGAGTAGGTGCACCCGGAGAGAAGCCATGCATACACGGGAAGAACATACAAACCTCACACAGAAAGACCACCATTTAAACCTCCCCCAAACCTCCTTGCTGTGAGGCCACATAAATGAAAAAAATATAGCTTTAGGCTTGCCACTGTGCATGATTGTGAATAACTCTTTGGAGTGATCTAGCTGTAGCTCTAGACCCTATATGAATCATTGCACAATACCTGAATATTATCTCTACAACTCTGATAAAGTGAAGCAAATTAAGAAGTTTGTTTGCCTAAAGAGTACAGGCAAGGTACCTAAAATTTATACCATCTTTTCTCAAAAATCCCAGTTTAAGGACCTCAGGTTTTAAATATCTGGCAATATAATTTATCTCATATCAACGGCAAAACAGGTTAAAGTGCAGCCAGAAAGTAAATCCAACATCTACTTATTGTTAGCTTTCTGAAGCTGCTGAGCAACACAGCTAACTTTGTGGATGTAGGAACACAATAGTACAAATATTTAAATTACAGCAAGACCAATGTTTCCAGGATATTTGCAGCATTCAGATGATTTCTATGTTTATGACATTTTATATAAAACATCAAATATACTGAATTCTATGTCTTTATACTTTTAATGGGTAATCTATCTTGTATCCTACATATAATATGAGCGCTCTCAAAGCAGTAAAAGTCAGCTCAGTGTTGTTTCTTGTCTTTTATCTTGCTCTGTCCCTTTCTCTCTTTCTTCTCCCAGTGTCCTCCTCTTGCTTTAAGCTTTGAAGAACCAGCTACGGTGCATGCTGTGTAATCCTGTGCGTACAGTAAAATGTAGCTATAAAATGATGCATCATCCTGGAAGCAAAAGTCATGACTTAGCTTTCCAAAGCTGCTTGGCACTAACAGCTTGGGGAGTCTACATGAAAAATGTCACTGCCATATTTACTAAGTCACTATTAGAAATTACAGAAAAATGTTTGCAGAAAATTGTCACACCTTAGTTTAAGAACAAACACTACCAAGGCATTAAACAGTTGTGCGCGGGTTATCTTTATTTATAAACATTGATTCATTTCTGTACTGCTTAGTCCAATATTCATAAACAATGCTCTGAAAATATGTACAATAGTACCATAAAAAAAATTAGACCTTCAGTCTGTATTAAGCTTGCTATGGTTACAGTACTAAATACATTGTGATTAATATTTAAGACCCACAGATTTATGCTACTAAGGTTTATTTAATTGTCACAGAATGAATTACAACTTTCATTCAGTCCTTTTCTATACTGCTTATTCCAATTCAGGGTCATGGGGAAGCTGAAGCCTATCCCAGCAATTAGCAGTGAATTACAACATACATTTCTGATCCAATCATAGCAACACTGGTGTCTGAGGCTGTAAATGTGGTCCAGATGTTCTGGCATTTCTTTAGGTAATAAAAAAAAAATTAGATATCTGATACACAATTTTGAAGCAGCATTATGTTCTAGTTTTGTCAGAAATGTAGCAAGAGCTGTCCACCTTCATTTTCCAGTCAGTTTCCGAGCAAACAGTTTGAATAAGTAAACAATTTGCACTTAGATGAGGTATACTGAGAAGGTTGGACACTGGCACACAGGTTATGGACAATGCAACGTCAGATAACTGGAGGAGCAGAAAATACAAAATTGCAGAAAGCTTTTGAAAAAGAAGTTATTTCTGATCGGACGTATAGGTCAATGAACTGGGAAAAACTTCGCCATTTTCCACTAATAGCTTTGTAATTGGCAAAACGTTGGCTATGTTACCTAAATGATCTTGCAAATTCAAACTATCCACAACCAGTTCTCACAGTAAATAATCCTTATACAAATAGAGGGGTACTCTCATTGACTTATTTCACCAGAAGGCCACAAGTTTGAGCTATATCTACATAGCATTATTGTACAAACATTCCTTTTTGTTAGTATTGTTTGGAATTTACCAGACTTTTTAGCTAAATTATGGATAGTAGTTTAAGCCTCAGTATGCATTCAGTTTGAACAATCCCAAAGCAAAAGATGTTTAAACAACCTTTAACTTTTCATGTTCTGTAGACTGAACAACTGTCTGATGACACTTTAACGTGTCTCTACATTTGATCAAGTGCAACAGTGGTCATAGGAGGATAAAGGGAATTCCATTAAGAGCCTGTGACTAAATCTTGGCGAAGCGCAGTGACTAAATGTTTACCTCCCACCGACATTAACAAACTGCCATCTCTTTGTGTCTAAGCTGATGTTCCTTTTCAGCTGTAACCGCTATTTAGACAAATTCAGCCAGGGATCCAAACACAGATATCATGATGACATGGGAAAGTAAGAGGATCAACCATTTGCTTTAATTGGTTTTGACTTCTATAAAAAATAAAACTATGCTAACATTTAGATACACTTGCCCATAAAATGTAATGGAAAAGTGTGTCCAAGCTCAGTGCAACATAGAGTTAAATAAAAGTGGCTTGTTCATTTGTTAATGGGTGAATCTGGCATTTTCAAGCCAGTCAGTTTCAAATCCCTCTACCACTGATTTACTTTAAAGTAAATTCAGTTATCATAAATTTTAATTTGAGTTACTCTTTATCAATCAATACTCAGTCATAATTAAAAAACAGATGCAGTAATATTTTGTTCTGTTAGCTACTTTCCTGCATGATATCATTGAACTTTTAAGCTAATCAAATATAATGCTGCATATTAACTCCCCCTTTTGATAAAAGATGTGGACTCCTGGAAGACTAGACCCACTTTGGAGACAGCTAATGGGGATCCTTTTAACAATAAACAATGTGGCTCATTGGATTGTAAGACGGAAAGTTTGATGAAGGAGGAAGTAATACTCCCAAACAAACAAACAAATAAAAACAAAAAAACACAAACACTTCAAAGTCGAAGATGTCTTTGAAAAGGAAAAGAAAGGTGTAACTCTTGAACTGAGGTTTAAGTGGTTTGCAATGCTATAAATTACACAAAAAAGTCCAGTATTGAGTCACTATCATATTAAATGGGAAAACCTATAAAAAAATCTAGAACAACATAGAACCATCATTTTTGTTTTATTCAGCGAAAGTAGCACATACATAAGGACAGAGGAAGACAGACATCAATTGTGACAGACTTTTATAGCTATAAAAGACATGTCCAGGTTGTACACTGCCTTTTGCTTAGTAGCTGCTGGTTTAGGCAGCACCCCCTCAGATATGACCAGATTTCATGACCCATCTCACATGCTTTTACATACCGTCACCACATCATCTGATGCCGAGCAAAAGTTGATCTTGGTTGAAGGCCGCGTACTAAATCAAACTTTCTCACGTAAATACCATCATTGTGTCTCATCATCATTGCAACAACTAATATGGTCTGTTCTCCTCTCCTAACCCCAGTTGTTTGTTTCCATGTCTGGGAAAGCCTGAAAGAATCAGATTCACCAATCAACAGTCAGTATCTAAACAAAGAAATCTGCGAAACAAATAATCAACTCAATCAGCTTCTCTATAAAGACACAAGACCACCTTGTAACTTGCCTGTCTACACTTCTTTAGTGTTTTGTGTTTATTAATCCATCCCTGTGCAATCTCCTGCCTTGACCCCTGGAGAAATCTTCTGGTTTACATTACACGTTTAATCAAAAACAAGTCTGTTAAGCCTCCTCGCTGCTTCATGACTCAAGTTTTCATTCAGAATTGTCAGGATCTCTGCTGTATTGTGTCAACAAAGAAGGTAGTTTTTGTCACTTTTAATGCAGTAGGCACATAGACTGTAGTTCTGAAGAAATACCATTGTTCATCATTGGGTTACTTTTTACTTGCCAGTTGGTGTTGAGGCTGTGGTTATAGTTAGGGCTTATATACATTCTTTTTACAATGCATCTTGCATTTACACTCACCCCTACCAGAGATTACTTATTATTTAGGTGTAATTGCAGGTCATATTTGCTGTTAGAGCAAACGAATCTTTGGGTTGTATTTTGAAGAAAGGCAAAGTCATCTTGTTTGTATCTCAGAAACATCATAGCTTTATAAAATGGTTTCCACCATCAGGCACAGCCGGATGGTTTGCCGGCATCTTTAAGGGAACGGTGCCCTAATATTAAATCTGACCAGTTCTAATTTTTTGGGACCTTTCTTTTGGGATCCCAGTCTTACGTATCCAACCATAAGGGTGGAGCTTGACACACTGTAATCTGATGATTGGTCATTGTAATCACTTCCTGTGCAACTCAGCAGGGAAAACAAGGTGGGAACAGTGCCAAATTCAAATATAACAAAGATTTTTGTTTAAAGCAACACACTGAGAAAAAAAAAGCACCAATTACTGGATGTCTGTCATTATTGTCCCTTGTGTCTATCATGTCCTACTTCATTTTTCAAGCAAGGTGTCATGGCACCATGACATTATGTCATGCCATGTGTTATGTGGCTGACAAATTAATCACTATTCAGCTTATACCTCAACTACCATGAAGGGTACCGTTGGTGTGAAAGGTGTATTTTTTCTTTATGGCATTACCTCAGGCCTCCAGTAAGGAGAGTAGCTCTTTTCCCCTTGCTCATTACAGTGGTTATATCATTCACGCTTACCTTTAGCATCCTTTTTAAGGTAATTACCTCAAAAGAAAGTGTGTAAAACAGCATGCTTGTTACATGTAACTTTGTTTCATTTGTGTGGTTTATTGTATGTAGCCAGGTAATATGTGTTGCATCTTTTTATTTGGAGAATTATTGTTTAGCTAACCTGATCAGTTACAGGCTAGCTACAGGCGACCTTGTGGTTTGGGTTAGGGTTACTTGGGTTGTTGGTTTACTAGTAGCCCTGAAGCTTGTCATATTTTTATGCTACAAGAAGTTGTTTGAGAAAAAAGCCTTAAGAACACATCAGAGTACAGAAATGTACTCAATGTAGAGTCTGTTTTCACATGCATAAAGTATTGAAGCACAAAGTATGACAGAGTCGTACTAATGCACTGTATGCATATTTTTCCATTGTATGTGTAACCCAGCCTGCGTGGGGATCGCACCTCTCCATGCCCGGTTACTCTGCGTTGTGTTTGTGGTGTTGGGGTGTAAGGTAGGGAGACGAGTCGGACACAGGCGGCTGTCTATTTGTGGCTCAGACCGTACCGTTTATTTGTCATGTCATGTCGGCGGCTTCATCCTTATGACGGAACACAATACACATTAACTCAAGAAAATGTAATCAAAACAAAGACTCACAGTGGGCTGACAGCCCAGCAACATCCAGGAGCTAATGTTGTAGCCAACATGAAGCTAGCGAGAGTCGCAGCCAACATATTTGTGCAAACACAAATAAAAATGAACATTTTTAACCATGAAAATCTTGCTAAACATCACGCATGCATGTTTAAACACCCCAGCCAAACAGGCTGCCTGGAAGATAGTTTACCCATCACAAAACATCCACATTTTAACGGAGCACTATTTCTGCTGCTCACCTGACGGGACACAATACACATTAACTCAAGATGGCGCTGCTACGGAAGTATACTAAACAGCCAGGAAAAATGACTGGACAGTATCAGCGCACCATCTAACGGCCTTGTTAGGCAACTGCCCTGCATCTGCATTTAATGGTATGCATTGTTTTGTTTAAAGAAAAAGCACTCATTACAGAGTGAACAGGAGAACTGCATGGTGTTATCATTCACTCTTTCCTTTATCACCCTTTTTAAGGGCGCAACATTGGCCATGGAAATGCAACAGAGATCAGGATTTACCAAAATGTTCCATGCTGAGCTGGACCCCTTGTTGGAAACAAGGCTTTACAGAACAATAATATTTAAAGACTATGGAGTTAAAAACAAGTGGATGGAACCTGCACTTCTGTAGGTTGGCAAACCAACCTAATATAATACATACAGTAAATCTGCTGAGTGGTACATCCATCATGGCTATTAATTGTTTGTTTCTCTTTCCAGCTTTCTTAAAACACTTACCTTTTAAATAATGAAAAGTTATTGAATAAATAAACTCAAAATGATAGTGTGCCATTCATGCACTGGCTGCCTAAGTGGTTAATATGACTCTTTGTTCAAGTATACAAGTATTGATGAAAGATGGGCCTTTCGTTGGCATATTACTTTCTGTTGTGTCATGTGTCCTACTGACGTCAGTGACGTTAAAAAAAACTGTGTTGTGCCATGGATTTTCCACCAGTGTAAGCCCAATGACAAACTTCATTATTTATTGACAAACAGATCAAAAAATGGAAGAAGATAAACATTCCACTTCAGGAAGTCAGGTAAATGGTGGCTGTTATGAAAAGATGAATAATGCAGTGCAGGAAAGAAGGAATGAAAAATGCATCGCCTGAAACACAAACATGCTATCAACGATTGTTATCTGTACGGTTATCACTTATGATGGATTTGTTGTCTTAACACATCTTGGTATGAGTTGATTTTAGGCAAAAAGGGCCTAAAGTTTGTGAAGCTGAGATGACACTTTTGTAAAGTAAGTTTCATCTTGATGAGTGATCTTTTTGTCACTGTCATTACCATCAGTACAAAATGGAATCTTCTTTTCATATATTGTTGTTTTTTTTTTTATTTTTTTATTTATTTTATTTATTTTTTTTACAGATCATATGAAAAATACTAAACTCAGTATTTTGTTAACTTTTTTTCTGCTGGTCAGCAAGTCTTTGCTACTGAATCCAGTTGACATGCTCAGCTTTGTACATTCTTACTGAGTTTGCATTTAATTCCCTTTTCTCTTTGTGTCACATGTTCTTTTAGCTTTGCCCTCCTGAGGTCAGGTCTACACATCCATTTCCTCCTCCTGTCTTGCAAATAAGCTGAGCTACTTTGTGCCTTGGTGAGATGAGAGTGTCAACAGGACAGTTCTGCCACCCAGACAAGCTATCTTTCTGACAAACTGTTACATGATAATCCCTCTTTTCCAAAGTTAAGTTTCACAAGTTTCATAGCTATGACAATAAATGTTTTTGTCATGTTCTAAAGATATATGCTACCATTATTCAAAACTACAGAGATAAAAAGAAGATGTATGATGTGAAAAGAGAAACAGAAAGACAGAAGCTGAACCACCAGCTTGGGATTATAATAATAATAATAAAAAAAAAAAAAAGAAATTAATCAAACCCAGAGGTAAAATAAGTTTGCAAGGCATATTTATTTTATGCACTTTCTAAATTATGGATTAAAAAAAGGGATATATAGGCGTGTGTAAATAAATTCTAAATAGGTTTCTGAGATCAATTCCAAGAAAAGATGTCATCAGCCATCTTAAAAAAATATGGAGAATATTATTAATTTAAATATAAATAATAATAGTTATGACTTAATTAAAAGTTTCCTCTGCTCAAATTGTCCCCTTGAGACTTTTTAGATCTCTGTTAACCTCTACTGACGTGCTAACTTTTATTTTAGTCTTTTTTTTTTAACTTAATGTAAGCCATAGAATAGAAGATTTTAAATATTGGGAAGACAGCTCTGGACATTGATAATCTTTCGGGGATGACATTTTCATAAAAGTACCTTTTGCTTCTGAGCTTACTAATTCAGCTCCTGCTTCTACCTTAAAATGTTCAATATTTCAGATTGAAAAAATATAAATAAGTAAAAGAATGATATACTGTATACACTCACATATATATATATATATATATATATATATATATATATATATATATATATATATATATATATATATATATATATATATATATATATATATATATATATATATATATATATATATATATATATATATGTATCCCTCCAAAATCTTGTTTTTTTATATATGGAAAAAAACCAAATTTAAACCTCACATGAAATCAGACTCAATTTATGCATTTTATACATTATCAAATTTTTCAGAGGTGTGACAGGACAATCATTCTTTAGCAAATTGTGCAGCCTTGTGGATTTTATGTTACTGGACAATGTTGAGTCCATTTTTCTTTAACTCAGCGTTCAAAGTAATGATTAATTAATTGATTCTCAACAACTCATAAGTATCTTTGATATTTGAAGTATGGGGATAATAAGTGCTTTTCTTTTCTTTCTTTGGTGATTCTCCTGCATTTATTCATGAAACTGTGAAAAGTTAGGCTCTCTATTTTCCCACAAATGTTTTCTAGGCAATTCTGTTATAGTGCTGGATTGGATTAAGCACACAGCTATCAATTATCTTTGACGTGATGACAAAAAACATCAGGTGCAACCCCCAAGTCCACAGACAGGGCTAATGCTGCTATTTATCAACCATGCATACTTGTGGGGTGTGTGTACCTAGCCTTTTCCATGTGTGTGGCTGATAAATGGGTAAATATATCTTCTGAAGCAGGAGATAGCATCTAATCTTTACTCATCGTCGGCTATTCCAACAAATTCTCCCTTTGCTGAAAAAGGGTTCTGGTATTTTCTCTCTGGTCCCAGCATCCCTCATACATCCCCCTTTCATCTCCGTCTTCACAAGGTGAACACCCTTTTTTGCTTTCAGGAGGTGCTACAGGTTACTGGTGTTTGCAGTCTGTCTTGTAGTGGGAAATTAACCTGATAGCAGCAATGACTTTGCAGGGGAAACATCAGGAAGAGAAGGTCTCCTCATCCCAGACGGAAACCTCTGCAAACACTACTGGTGACGCAAGAGGGAAAGACAGGGCTTCACCCTTCCTGACAGCCTAAAGTTTTACAGAATGACTTGCCAGAGCCCTGCCAGAGACTTTGATTTAATTTACCCTCAACAGATCCCTGGTTCTTTATAAAGTTTGATATTATTATGAAGCAAAGTGTAGCTTTAAGTTGTTCTTTTTTTTTTTATTATAAGAAATTAGACTTACAGATAAAATCTTATAAAAACAGGTATTATTTGGGTTTCAGTAACACCACTTGAACTTTTCTCAGATGCCTCAGATCTTCTGTGTTTCCAGATAACCCCCAAATGTGTGTGGGTGTGTAAGTATCATTTATCTTTTTTGCTGGTGATGAACTGGCACCCTGGCCATAGTCTACATGTAATGTTCTTTAGAATGGTTGGCTCCAGCCCAGATTAACTTGTAAAGGAAAGATAATGAGCTAAATGAATGATTGGGAGAGACTGAAGTTGGAACTGGATTAAGTAAAAAGGATGTTTATTGCTCTTCCAAATTGCAAGTTGTGTTTGCTTTCTTTTCTTCAAGTTCAGAGAAAGGAAATTGATCATCCCCACCCTCCCATCTAGTATCACTTGAAAAAACTTTTAAAAGGACCTGAAGAGGAATAGTTCCTCTTTGTTGGAAAATGAGATCACTTGCTATAATATATGAAAATAAAAGATTCAGTGCTTTCCCCTGTGTCACTCCACACAAGTAGTTGTTAGTCAAGGTCAATACTAAAATCCACATACAACTCTAAAGCCAAACCAAATCTTCTACAGTACAGTAAAATTACAACTGTATATACAAAAGAAATGTTAAAATACTGTACATTCTTAAGAAACTTTCTTTTTTCTTCATAGCTTGAGTTCAAACTGCCTCATCATCTTTAGTTGTGGAATGCACACAGTCAGAAACAAGTTCAGTAACAATTATTGTGACTCAAAATGAAATCGCAATTAGAATAAGCTGTTTTAGACTATCGATGGTTGTGTGATCAAAACAATTTTTGTTCATATTTGCTGATGTAGCTGATGGCAGATAAGAAAAATAATCACAGTCAAAGATTATGTGACATCTGGGGTGGTGTTTCACCTGTTGCCCATATGCTTTTGTTCAGTTTATTTGCCATTTGCAGTATTTAAAAACCACATTGAAAAAACTGTTTAAAGAGCTCAACCAAACACAACAGACAAACATAAAAAAAAACATGTGTATACATCCTGAAAGACAGCAATCAAAGGGTAAGTAAAATGATAACGTGCATTCTTGACATATTTTGAAGTGTACTGTTCGAACATCTTGTGGAAAAAAGTTTAGTCTCTGTGGCCTGGGTCCCTTTGCTGTATTTAAACCCTTTTCTGTCCAGCTATGGCTTGTTAAACAACACTGGAGGCCACAAAATCTTAAAACAGACAAAAAAATTGCCCAAAGTGATAAGCACAACTTTGTCCATCCATCCATTTTCTACCGCTTATCCAAAATTGAGACATTGGGGGATGCAAGTGATTGCTTGGATAGGCTCAGCTTCTCCGTGACCGTTAAATGGAACAAGCAGTGAAGAAAATGGATGGATGGACACAGAAAGTTTCCATCATATCTGCATCAAACTACAAAAAGGAAAGAAAAGTAAAGTCTGTGGAAAGTGTTCAGATATGATCTCTGGACAACATCCAGAGAAAAGGGGTTTGGATGTGCTTTAAACTGCACTTTCACACATGTAGAGCACAAAATAGGAGACTTTCTGTTTGATATTTTGATTTCGGTGAGGGGGACTCCTTCATGTAGGAGGCAGGATATGATGCAAAGGTTTGAGGCTCGGCCACAGTGTGTTCATAATTTTCTCATGAAAAAAACAAATTTCCAAGATAGCCTTGCAGAAGAGCTTTACACAGAGGCCCCAAACACATACCAAAGAATTTCTTAACAGGGAAATATATAGAATTTTATTTAAGATAGACCCATTTAATGAAATGAACAAAATGAAAAATACTTTATTAATCCATCAGGTTATATTAATGTTCATTTTTTATTTTTGTCACTCTTCCTGAAACATTTTCAGTTTTTCCTTTAAGGTAAAATTATCCCCCATGACAGGAGCTACTCCAATGCAATCAGCTGAAGCCTTTTCATCTAAAGAGTTTTTACACAGAAGCAAACTGTAATGGCAGATTTTGCCTTCACTAAGCACATCATTTCAGTCTCTGTGTGAAGATCTAACATCAGAATGAGTTCCTGCTGGCATCTGCGGTTGTCAGTAAGGAACATTGAGCATAATTCAACAGTCTGGATGATGCTGCCTGAAAGCAGAATGGAAAAAGGAATGTGCATTACTCTTTCATTGGAAGTAGACCATGCTTCCAACTGTGTCTGCCTGTGGTGGAGAAGAGAAGTCATGCTGAGGAAGAGCATCCTGTTTTCTTATATCAGCCAATCAGGATAGGAGTGTGTGTTGTAAAAGAGGAAGACTGACAGACGGATGGAAGAGAAAGAACAGGATAAAGTTGTAAGCAACTGTTCTACATCTACATGTGCGTAATATGAGTATGTCATTTTTTTTTATTACCCTGATTAGATTAAGTTACTGCAAAGTCAGTAATGTATGATTTATAACAGAATCCTTGTGACGTTTTTGTTCTGTTTTTTAAACTCTTTCATTATTTTGTTTTTGGAGCCCCCCTGTCTGCCCCTTTTTGGCCAGAACTTTATGTAAGGAGGGGAAAATTGCATTGTCAGTGTTTGTTAAAGTTCCATGTATCAGGCATTGATAAATCAGTTTTAGTTAACAACTGTCAGGATGTGATGTTTTGTGTTCACTTTAGTCCCTGGTTTTCTGTTTTAGTTAGTAGTTTTCCTGGTTTAGTTCCCTGTTGTCTAGTTTCCAGTTTTGCTTTCCTGCTCATTTAGCTCACCTGGAGTCACTCTACCTGTGTCTTGTTCTGTTTATGTGTATATATACGGCTTAGTTTCTGTTTTTAGTTGTTGGATCATTGTGTGTGTTAGACCATGTTTCCCTGGTGAGTTTTGCTTTCAGTTTATTCTGTGATTAAAACCTAAATTCTGCATCTCTGTCTCCTTTCTGGTACATTTGGGTCCACACCACCACCAACTGTGACACCACTATACATAACACACATGGAAATGCATCCAGACTGTGCAGGTTTGTAATAAAAACTTGATTATTTCCCAACTTTAAAGAAAGTCTACTTTTTTTTTTTTTTAAATCCCACAAAATAGTTCAGGGATATTTTTAGAAAACCTGCAACTAAATATTGATGCTCTCATGCTTTTGTTTGCGTCATGTCAGTTCTCAGCTTCTCTGCATAAATGAGCACAAGCCGGCTGTTTAAAGCTTTTTGATGCAGAACTGAAACAAAACAAGAGAAAAGAAAAGCAAGAGGGGAGTTTAGGCGTGTATTTTACATCCTACGTATTCTCCAAAACACATGTCCAACATTTCTTTGCACGCAACAAAAAGCATGGCCTAAACATGAACTCGGTAAACCAGGTTTCATGTCTTCAACAGGTCCCCTTTCCTTTTTGCATGTGTTGTTTGCAGACATCTGCACATCACACACACGGCGGTCAGTTTCCACTCCTTCCCCAGGAATTGGATTTTTCTGCTCTTTTCTGTTTTGAATGACAGAATCTAAATATGAGCTAAAAGAAACCTGACTGCTTTCACACTGCAATTATTTCCAGGAGTTTCATGGACTTGTAATTCATCACATGTCATCATGACCTATGTGATGAGATTTCACCTATTTCTGTGAGATCAGGTAAGGTGAGTGAGTATGTGTCTATGAGTGTATTTTGACTGCAAAACCATTTCAATACGACATATTTTGAAAACTAACAGATCCCTTAACTGATAATAGTTGTTTATTATGATGAATTATGAATTCTCACAAGGCAAGTCAGGTTTATTTGCATTGTATATTTCATGTACAAGACAATTAAAAGTGCTTTACATAAAAACATTAAGGCTTTACAGTGAGGTGCGGAGATGATTAAAAACAAACAAGTGAAATGTTTAAAACGTAAAGAAAATTATTCAATAAAAAGAGAATAAAAATGCTTCAAATAAAAATGACAGGACTTAACAGTTGATAAGAGGTGGCAAATAAAACCGTTTTTAATCTTGATTTAAAAAAGCTGAGAATTTCAGCAGACCTGAAGTTTTCTAGGAGTTTGTTCCACAAGTGAGGAGCATAAAAAGTGAACGCTGCTTCTCCATGTTTGGTTTTTACTCAAGGAACAGAAAGTAGACCTGTTCCTGGTGGCCATAAGAGATCTAATTGGTTCATAACAAACCAGAAGATCCTGAACGAATTTTGGTCCAAAACCATTCAGTGCTTTATAAACTAACAGCAGGATTTTGAAAGTCAATTCTTTGACAAAAAGGAAGCCAATAAGATCTGAGGACTGGAGTTATATGATCCACTTTCTTGGACTTAGTAAGGACTTGAGCAGCAGCCTTCTGGACTTATGGCAGCTGTCTGATCAACTTTTTAGGGAGACCTGTAAGGACAGGATTACAGTAGTCTAGATAGATAAATGCCAGGACAACTTTTTCTAAATCCTGCTGAGACATCAGTTCATTAATCCTCTGTTATTTAAGTAATAAAAGGCCGACTTCACAACTGTCTTAATGTGACTGCCAAAATTCAGGTCTAAGTCCAGTCCAATAGTAAAAGAAAAAAGAAAAAAAAAGAAGAAAATATGATGGAGCATATCTGCTACTGGGCTTGACCAGGTAATGGTCAAGTAATATTAATAATCAATGGTGGGTATTGAAGAGACCACAGCATGTTGTTTGTCTCAAGATATTATAATCGAATGTTATGAAGCATTAAGTCAAACAAGTTACAACACCACTAGGGACCTTTTCATCCTTAACACAAAGAACAGCTTGTTGGTTACTCCAGAAATAAAACATCCAACTATCACATATAACAGAGTTGTTTTACTGAAACAGCATCTATCTGATTGAAACCTCTGCTCACTTGAAGAAATTTGCAGAGATTAGTGGTTTAAAATGTTTCACACAATGACAAAAGAATGGATAATAATACTGACACTGTTTAACTGTAGTTAACTACACTTTAGCCAATAAACTTGTGACACATTTCTTAGTATGTTTTTTAGTTCATAAAGCGGGAGGGTGTGCGGGCTTGACATCATTGTTGTCAATGAAAAAGGGGCCCTGCAGAAAAAGTTTGGGAACCTCTGACATAAATGGACATAAAATATGCAAAACCTCTTTTGGTGATGAAAGCAACTGCTGGTCATCAAGGTGATGTTTGAAAAGAAAAAAGAGGCAATTTCAACTTGATCATGATCTTCTGCTAACCTCTCAGGAACTTTGACTTCTTGCCCTCATTATTTGCTGCTATTGCCTACAGGCAACAAAAAGTTGACAAAGACTTGTTATAAGACTTTTTGTTTTTATTTATATGAAACTCTGTCTGCCAGCAAAATGTGGTTTTGCTACAAGCCTGCAGTAATGGACAAAAACGTCATTATCATCATTTCCATATATCCATCTCTCCATTTTCTAAGCTACTTATTAATAATTTGATATGTTAGAAGTTTTTATCCCTGAAGACACACAGATCGTCAGAGAATAGTTACATAAAAGAATAGCTGACATAACATCAAGGGCAAGAAGGGTGCCAGGGAGGTACAGCCAGATGTCCATATCTGAGGCCCTGGAAACTGCCAAAGAAAGACTCCAAGCATGGGCTGTGCCACTAAAGAGATACACAAGAGAAGTTGAGGCCAGAAGAATAAACTGGCTGTTCTCAACTAACCCAGCTAAAGTGTATTCCCAGTGGCAGTACCACACAAGCTAACCCACCAAGACTGGAGACGGAACAATACTGGAAAGGCATATGGGAAAGCATCACATAACAGTGAAGCACAGTGGTTAAAAGACCTCAGAGCAGACCACAGATCCCTCCATAAACAAGGTCCAGTTACCATCACGATGGCAGATATCCAGCATAGACTCTCAGGTATGAAGAACTGGTCAGCGCCTGGCCCTGATATGATCCATGCCTACTGGCTAAAGAGGCTGACTTCACTCCATGAATGCCTGACACCACAAATTAACAAACTCCTGAGGGATGGGACTCACTCTGAATGGCTGACCAAGGGACGGACAGTCCTAATACTGAAATACCTCCACAAGGGATCAGTCCCATCCAACCACCAACTAATAACTTGCCTCTCCACGACATGGAAGCTCCTGTTAGGCATCATAATGGCTAAGGGAAATGGGCACATGGATCAATACATGGCGGAGACACAGAAAGGCATTGGCAAATGAACCAGAGGAGCCAAAAACCATCTGCTGGTTGACAGAACAGTCGCCCAAGACTGCAAATCCCAACTGAGAAACTTGTGCACTGCCTAGATTGACTACCAGAAAGCATACGACTCAATGCCACATACATGGATCCTGGAATGTCTGAAGCTGTACAAGATCAACGGCAGCATATGGACTTTCATTGCAAACTCAATGAGGCTGTTGCAGACCACCCTGGAGGACAACTTCAAGCGAACTGCACAAATCTCCATCAAATGTGGCATATATCAAGGAGATGCCCTGTCCCCGCTACTGTTCTGTATAGGCCTGAACCCCCTCAGGCAACTAATCAGCAAGACTGGGTATGGATTCCAAATCAGGAATGGGGCCAATCAGCCACCTCCTATACTTGGATGACATCAAGCTGTACGCTAAGAGTGAGCGGGACATCGACTCACTGATCCACACCACCAGGATCTAGAGCAGGTACATCGGAATGTCACTGGAGAAATGTGGGCAGATGATAACAAAGAGAGGGAAGGTAATCCATACAGAGGGCATTGCACTCCGTATAGAGTACCGGTACTTGTAGCTTTCAACCAGACGGAAAGCTAAAAGTACCCGGACATACCACAGTCGAATGGCAACCATGAAGAAGCCACAAGGAAAGCTTCCACAGCTAAATACATTCAACGAGTGAGGCCAGTACTGAGAAGTCAGCTCAATGGCAAGAACAAGATCCGGGCAATTAACAGTTATGTCCTGCTAGTGATCAGATATCCAGCTAGAATGATAAGCTGGCCAAAGGAGGAAGCTCAGACCACGGATGTCAAAAACGGAAGCTGCTCACCATACTTGGAGGGTTCCACCCCAAGTCCAGTGTCCAGCGACTATACACTAAGTGCAAAGGAGAGGGCCGGGGACTAGTGAGCATCAAGGCCACTATCCAAGATGAAACATCAGAGCTCCACAAATACATCAGGAAGAGGGCACCAATGGATGAAGCACTTACTGAATGTCTCAGACAATGAAGACTGGAGGAACAC
The DNA here is from genome assembly GCF_933228915.1 of Telmatherina bonti. Lineage (NCBI taxonomy): Eukaryota > Metazoa > Chordata > Actinopteri > Atheriniformes > Telmatherinidae > Telmatherina > Telmatherina bonti. The sequence goes on along the minus strand of NC_136614.1, from coordinate 21,041,490 downwards.
ATAATGGAAGAACTATCATGGGAGAAAAAGCCCCAGCATGGGATGTACCAGCAGATCACTGAAGTGGCTGATCTAAACAAATCCTATCAATGGCTGAAGAGGGCTGGGTTGAAGGACAGCACAGAGGCACAAATCATGGCAGCACAAGAGCAGGCCCTGAGCACCAGAGTGACCTAGGCCCAGATCTACCATACCAGGCAGGATCTCAGGTACAGACTATGCAAATGACCCCCTGAAACAATCCAACACCTCACAGCAGGGTGCAAGATACTAGCAGGCAAAGAATACATGGAGTGTCATAACCAAGTAGCTGGCATAGTGTAAAGCAACATATGTACAGAATATGGACTGGAGACCTCTAAGTCCTAGTGGGAAACTCCCCCCAAGGTGGTGGAGAATGAGAGGGCTAAGATACTCAGGGACTTCTAGATCCAGACAGATAAAATGGTGGTGGCCAACCAACCGGACATAGTGATCATGGATAAGCAGCAGAGGAAAGCCATAGTGATCGATGTATCCATCCCCAATGATGGAAATATCAAGAAAAAGGAGCATGAGAAACTGGAGAAGTACCAAGGCCTCAAGGAAGAACTGGAGAAGGCCTGCAGGGTGAAAGCAACAGTAGAACTCATAGTGATCAGAGCACTGGGGAGCCGTGTCCCCCACACTGGAGAAGTGGCTCCAAGAGTTACCTGGTTAAAAATAAGACATTTCTGTCCAGAAAAGCACAGTCCTAGGAATAGCTAAGATACTGCATAGGACCCTCAAGGTCCCAGGACTCTGGTGGGAAAAAAAAAGGAAAAAAAAAAAAAAAGAAAAAAAAAAAAACCAAAATATATATATATATATATATATATATATATATATATATATATATATATATATATATATATATATATATATATATATATATATATATATATATATATATAATATCTTTGATGTTTATAATCATAAAGCAAAATCAATCTTTCCCTTTTCTAGAGTAAAGGGGGTTGAGAAGGTCTGGTGGTGAGTGCATAGCTCTCTTAATGTTGACCCCCCACTTTTCAAATACCATAGAAGTACAGTTATCTAAGACTCCAGCCAAGGAACACATCAGCTCTCATTAAAGTGTTGAACATCGTGAAAGACAAAAAGAAGAACTTTCAATGGCTGATCATGTTTTAAAGGATAACATATGCCTGAAGAGAATGGAGGATGAAGAAATAGAACCACAGATGATGGTGATGATGGTCGAGCTGGGAGATCAGAACGTGTTGAGTTTTCCATTAAAATTTAAAATGTTCTTCTTTACTTTCCTAGCTGAGAAACTTCACTTCTGTCTGTCTCAACCAATGAGTCACTGTCTTCATCTCCATCACATGTTCATGACAAGTGTCACACTAGAAGCTCCAACCAGTACATCTCATTTTCACCAGAGTTCCATAAAAAAGTATCCATGTTCACATCTTGCGACATTTACAGATGTTCTTTCTTATTCTTTGTGTTAGTTCGGTATGGAGGGCAATCTAACACTTTTTTTCAACCAGGAAGCTTTTAAAAAACAGTCTGCTCTCATGTATCTTGTGCATAAATCTGATTATGAATAGAAAGCAGATGGGGATGAAGATAGAGGTTTTGGATGGTCACAGCTGTAATCCAACATGCCAGATACACGTCTGTAGTTTATTATCCACAGGTGTATTGATATTCTGATACTCATACACCTAAAATCTGTGAAAGACTCAAATTGCATCGAAATTACAGCAGTAGAAAAGCTTAATAGAATTAAAACAGCTTGAATACTGTCTCTGCCCTATTAAAAAGACACACACACACACACACACTCAGAAACACATACAGAAAACAAAACAAAATTTGAGAAAACACTAAATTGAAATCCACATGGAAAAAAAAACTAAAAAACTAACAAGGTCATTCAGAAAACACAAAAACTGAGGATGAAAACAAACCAGCAACAAAGAAAACCTAAGTTGGAGTGAAAGGATTATCAGCCAGCAGTCCACTTCCTTTCAGACTGAACAACCTACAGTCAAACAGAGGAAGTTCTATAATTCATCACAATAATGGGCTATGATTCATGCATTTCAGATAGGAGCTCCAAATTGGCATAAGTGACAATGGAGACACTCTCCCTAGAGTGTACACGTCGTCTAGACATGTTGGAGAAAGGACATTAATAAGTGTATTTCATTTAGCAGATCCTCCTTTCACAGCTCTTTTTTTAATGCATCCAGATTTTATTCTCCTGCAGGACTGTGGAACTGTGTGTAAAGTTGACTGTCTTCAATTTTCCCTTGATAAATACACAGTTAATGACCTCAGATATTTTTGTGTGTTTATGTAAGGGTGTTTGTGGGAGTCCACCCATAGATTTATGACATTATGTTGGGAGTTTAACACACTTGGCTGCATCTTTTCTGGATAAAGACACCACAAAAATAGCATAACAGCCATTTTGATAAAATGGGGGCAACTGCAGTGTCTTGCTCTATGTCTCAATCCAAACTATAACGTTTTAAATTCTTCAAAATATGTATTGACCTCTGATATTGCATGAAAAATGTTTCCATTTTTATGGGCTTTGTATTTCAACATCTCCATCACAGCAACACCTCAGATTCAGTTTTGGCCGGATCGTGCTTTCCTCCCCAGCACCTCTTTTGTTGCAGTCTTGGTTTTGGCTAAATATTGTTTTGGTAATGAGTTTTGGGTCCATCTGAGGGACCAAATCATGTTCTCAGACAGAGAAACTAAACCTTTGAGTCAAAGACAGGAAACTTTGGATGATGAATTTGGTGTAAAACAGTGCAAGACATGATTTTTGCCACTGGTAAAGACATAAAATCTTCGCAACATAGTGCCATTAAAGAAGCCATTGAAGAGAATGTCATATTGTGGAAATAGATATGGTGGATAACTATAAGCATGAGGATTAAAGAGCCCCTGCTGTAATGAATTGATCAAGAACTACTAATTTGCTCAGAAGAGGTTTAGCTTTCTCATTATTTGGTCAAAAAAGTTAAAATACTATTTCCATTAGAACTCCTAGGATGTTTTTACATATAAACACTGACTTTTCAAGATTCTTATTTGATGTTGATGGAGTGTAAAATTATCATCCTAGTTTTTACGACTGGCTGAAAAAGATGTTTACAAATACTAAAACAGCTGTAAGGCTCAGTATAATATTACCATTGTGTGTTATCATTTCAGTATGTTGAATTAATTTACCGTTTCGATGATGTAAGTAAATTATTAACAACATTATGACAGAAACTGTGCCAGTCATCTGCCCACAATGCTACTGGAGATCTGCAACAGAAAGAAACCTGTCATTGTGGGAAAGTTGGTGTATTAAATAACATTTCACGGTGTGTAAATAGAGGTAGAACTCAAGGGAATATTATGTTGGTAATGATCTCACCTGATGCATTAATCCAACTATATCAGTTGATGTGGATTTTTCCCCCAAGCACACACATCTGTCTTGAGAAATATTTATTGATCTCACCTGAAGCATAAATCTTAGAAAATCAGTTGATCTGTATTTCTCAAAACTGTAATAAATGGGGTTCTTTCCAAGAATGCACATCTGTTTTCACAAACATGTTGCTGCATCAAGTGATAACGCAGGATTCCTGGTAAGAGGTGATCTTGAAACTGAAATCCGCTTACACACCAGAATATGCCCTTTGACGGAGACTTCCTCATCTGCTGCTCAGAGGGCAAATGTCCAACTTTAAACAAACCTACCCAATCAGTAAAACTCTCAGAAGCATTTTGATTTGTCTTGTTTCCCATTACACTGCTTCAATTGTACGTATTGCTGTTTGTAACAAAGCAGCTGTTAATTTCCCAGATCTTGTTCTTGCCATTGTTTTCATTGACAACAACAATGTGAAGCCCGCCCACCCTCCTGCTATATGAACTAAAGAAACAGTTGAAGTGTAATGCAGCTTGGGTGAATGCAGAAACAAAAACATGCATGTGGGAGAAGTTTGGGACTCTATGGACCTGACTTTTGATTGGCCTTGAAGAAATTCAGATGAATCGTCAGATGCCTCAGGCAGATGGAGTGCTGCTGACATCAACTGGGGAAATAGTCAGATGAAGGGCGGAATACTTTGTGGATCCAATCAATCCAACCAATTCCTCCTTCATGATGGAAGTGCCAACCCTTGAAAGCCCTTTGTTGCTGGTATGTCTTGGTCCGTTTAACATTTGGGTTTGGCAGGTAGGATCAGTACCTCTGGAAATACAGACAGAGAGTAGTGATTCCTTGAAAAAAAAAAAGAGGGGGTGTTGCATCAATGAGGAACTAATACTTCTCTGCCTCTCAGAGAAAATCTGCATTGGAGGCTGGCGAGAATAGCCTGCCATAGAGTCACAACTCCAATTCAGGAGGAGCAATATAAGTTTCCTCTTCCGTGTGAAACAGCAGACCAGCCTATGTGAGACTCTTCCAGAGCTGCATTTTGGTACCAGTTTTGTTCCTAACCTTTGGGGACAGAATTTCTGGAAATTGCCTAGGGTTGGAGAGTTTCCATTTGCATGAGGAACATCTTGCTAGGGTGGATGTCTGCAGATGATATGGCCCTGTTGGTTTTATCAAACAGAGACATCCGGCACTGGAGCACCATGAAACAAGAAGTTACTGTATGACAATTAGCAGCTTTTAGGTCTGGGCACAAGTAATCTGATATGCACAGATAACCTGTTTCAGAAAGGTAGCATGTTACTGCCACATTTAGACAAAAATTATCTATAAGAGGATTTGTTCAGTTGTTAGGGTTGAATGGGGAAGTGTGTGAGGTGATGTGGATGTTTTGAGGGGTGCTCAGAGAGAGCTGAGCCAGAAATCTGTATTCAGTAGTGAAACTATTTCTGCGGATGTCTATGAACTGTGCATGGTGACCAAGAGAATGAGATTATACAAACAGCAGAAATGAGCTTCTTCAGATGTTCATCCAGTAACATCGGAGAAAAGATGCTGCTCCAGTGCATAAAAGGATCAAATTTTGGGTCTTCCATCTCAAGTTAAGATACCAGACACATCTCGGGGGAAGCATTTTCAACATATCCTACAGGGAAGAGACTTTGAGGGAGACACTAGCCTAAATCATTGATTTAGGGGTCATTTAGGGTGAGTCAATTTCATTAGAAAAGCCTCAGGCTCTAATGTTAAGATTATGTCAGTTGTTTGTTTTCCTGAAGCCAATCTTAAATCAAACAATGATGAAAGTAGGTGATCATGCTCTCTGTGGAATATAGTCACTGATAAAAGCTGATCAATGACTCACTGAGCTCAAGTTTGAGAGTGACTCATGAGTTCAAGCCCTCTGTGGCTTTTAGTCTTAACCCTGGAGACAGACTGCATTCAATAAAACAGAGAACACATTAGTACAAGTTAGACTGATACAATTTATATTTTGTGAATGTCATGTTGTATGACTTTTTAAACCATCTTTGTCCTAAATGAAAAAATATCATCAGGAAATGATTGGTCATCATATTCAATTTTGGAGTGGCCAGTAGTTGGATTTATTGTTCCCACAAGGCATATGTCTGCTAAAATATTTCTATATGATCATGCATATCACAGTGACTTATTCATAAGCACACACAGAGTGAGTCATCTAGCGCTCTGTCTTTCTTCTCTTTATTACATTACAGAGCATGCCCAGACACTGTGTGACTCAGCCAGCTGAGAGATTCTGCTGTTACACGACACCCTCATCAGGGCAACCTCGGTGGTCAGCACTATAGGCCTTAAAGCAGTGCTTTATTTCCCGGTTTAAGACATTCTGCAGCATACTATAGGACATTTTGGGGAATTGGCAGTAGCCCTGTATGTCAACAACTCCATGAATAAGGTGAAGTATGTTATGTTCATTTTAAAAACTGCAATTCCCATTATTTTTATGTTAATGTACTTATGAGTCAGAACAGTATCAGACAAGTGGTTTTAATATTCTGTGTTTCTTTAGTAAATAGCAGTGCCTTTCCCTTAATTATTATAACAAAACTCAATGTAGCTGATACAGCAAACTTTTCCATGAATAACTTGAATAATGGAAACTTTATCATGTTAAGGGAATACGAGCAAACAGAGAAAGAAGCTGTTGCTCCTACTCAACATGTAAAGTAAGACATGCTTGATGTCTTACCCAATCTATATTTAAACCTTTCTGCCGTGCAGGAATGTATATTCACAACTTTTGCAAGATTTGTGTAAAAGTAGTTGGAACTGGTCTTAATGAGCATAACACTGAAATAAACACAAAGCCCATGCCAAACATCTTTACCAGGCGATTACACAAGTACAGATGTTAAGTTCCACATTGGGAGCCAAAATAAACTGTATAGAAAGAGAGAGGAAGAACATTTTGACAGAAAGCGGAAAACCCTGTCCTCATTTCCTCTTTGTGTTCCAGATACAAACTCACAATGTCCTACACAACATCTCTTTATTCTCTTTCTTTTATCAGGAATAAAACATGTACTTCAGGTTGCACTGGCGTTTTTGGCCTGACATGCAACATAATCACAGTTATAGAGAAAAGCATCGCTCATGTCTCTGTGTCAGAGGTTTTCTTTATGGGTTTAAAATCGCGCTTCTCTCAGTGAAGTTGGACATCTGTGAATAATATGAATGGTTTGCAGGTGCAGAGCAACAGAGCAATGCATCACCAGAGATAAAATGTTCTTTATCATTAAGACACAGAACCAGCTAGTTTACATTTAAAAAATAAACAAATACTGAAAATAAATATATTTAAAAGAAAAAAAAAAAGCAAACACAAACTGGACAGTATTTGTACAACACAATGTATCTCCTAAAAGTAAATGGTAACATTTAAAAAATTTAAATAATAAATTAGAACAGTAAGTATTTTCTATGTAATTTTACTACAGAGATTATTTGCCATATTTGTTTGCCTTTGTCATACATGAACGATTTCATGTATGACAAAGGTAATATTTAGTGACTACATTACCCAGCATGCAACTCTGCAAACTAAAACTAAGTTTTCCCAACTCCAATAATAGTCTACATAAAAAAGAAGAAAACATTTGTGAATCTTCCTGCTGTGTTTCATCTGGTTGTCACAGGATTCAGTCTGTTTGGGTTTAGGCCTAACTAAACTACCAGTAAGTTAAACTAAACAGCATTATGAAGGTATTTCCAAAGAGCAGTGTACTGATCAGACAAAGTGAATTTAGCAACCCACACTAAAATGAAAACACATTGTCTTTGTATTTCAGGAGGTGATTCAAACTGAATATGTTTAACAGCAAACCCTCATAAACCTCAGTGGTGCTGCACTTTAAAAACATTTCCCAGCAGACCTGGTGTCCATCATATGTAAAGTCTTTTGCACAGACAAATGTACATTTAAACTTTATTTTGAACAGAATCGCTGATATATGTTTTATTCGAATTAGTAAAAACAGTCTGGAGGGAAGAGAAATGTGGATTTATATACATAAATAGAAATCAGTATGTAAAATGATCATCAATACCTACTAAACATGTCCCAGTGTCCTTTGTTGTGGAATAAAATGATTTTAAAAAATCGTAAGAGAAAAGTGAAAAAATAGCATTTTGCGAATCAGTGTGTCAAATACCTCTACTGCCTTATAATATTAATAATCCTATTTATTTGAACCAATCAGACACTTGTAACATATGGCTGACATAACTAAATACTTTAAGCCCCCTTCACCACAAAGTTTTGACATCACAAAACTTATGTGAACCTGAGCAGCTCAGCTCACGTCATATGATTAATCTTTGATAAGCATGTTGTTTTCTGGGCCAAACATTTCTTAATGCTCTGTTATAACGTTTGCACTGTTTTATATTTTTCTGAGAACAAGTTACTACACCTAATGGCCATCTCATTGATTATGGTTATATAAGTATAATTATACTTATAAAATGTTCTGGAAATGTTTAGGAAGGGTCAGGGTTGTTTTTGACACATGGCAGGATGGATATTCCGGAAAAATTCTTACCCTTTCATTGACATCTCACGCCTGAAATCAGGAACTTTTCTTTGCCTTTTCTATCTTCATTTGAGCAGCTTGGTGATTTAAGGGCACTATATATATATATTTAAATGTAATTTAACCCTTAATGCTGTATGGATAATATTTGATACATACTGTTTAAGATACATTTTTGTATTTTTATGATAAAAATGTTGCTTTGAGAAATTTGACACATCTTCTGTCACCTGGTGGATACCTCTTACACTACAATCATTCTGATATATCTTAAGGTAATAAACAGCAAGCACGGGAACTTTCTTTTTTCTTATTTACATTTTGTTAAAAGGCCAAAATATGATTAAACATTATCATAAATTTCTCCCCATTTTTATTGGGTATGGCTTTGACACAAGTGTTAATCGTTAACTTATCTGAACCTTGCAGCTCATGTGACTCGAAGTCCTGTAAGATCTCTTTGCACTGGTGCACTGCACAGACTGGCTATTGTGCAATGTGCTGCTCTACATGACAAGACGAGAAGCAGCCTTATTTGTGATATATGAACTGGTAAATTTGGCTGTTTCACACCAACTCACACCAGAGGTCTTCAACAGATGATAGCGTTCACTTGAGCCTTAAGGTGGACAGGGGACAACAGCCCATTTAAACTTTGGGTGGGTGTTTTATATCCGCTCTTTCATTTATACATACCTTATGTTCCCGGAGAAGTCAGGACTTTTGAATTAACTCTGATGTATGTTTAAAAAAAAAAAAAAAAAGAAAGGTGGTGACACACACACTTGTGTTGTACATACGCAATGCCTATATGTTTAACACCTGCTGTTGTGCACCAAAAAGAGGTCAGAGTTCAAGATGTACAAGCCTAATGTCTTCAGGGGTGATCCACTCTTTCTATCTGTCAAAGAGGAGCCTCCTACACAAGAATCTTGACCAGTCTTCACCCACTCATACCACCACCTTCGACTAAACAACACACCCATTTCTCTTCCTCCCTGTCCTGTTTGATAACTTCCAGTGACTACACTCCAATCACCCACATCCACACTTAATGGATCCTGACAGATAAATGTAGGCAAAGCATGCAGACGTATATCAGATTCATCTGAAAAAACAAATGACTGATGCAGATAAAATAAGAACTGCAGTTGGAGTAAGTCATCCTGTCGAGTCCCGACAGAGATAACAAGTGAAATATGGAGTGCGAGTTGAAGAAAAAGTCTCCCAAGGTACAGGCAACTGCGTATATGTCATTTAGCTCATGCTGCCGTCTAGTGGTACACACCATCGTTCTCTTGCAGGCATTTTTCTGCAAGAATAATGAAACTATGTTTGCAAAAAAACTTGATGAAACCTGGATGTTTTCAGAAGTGTAATCGTTTTAATAGCATAGACCTGTGGCAAATCGAATGTTTTGAATCTGACTTGTAGGCCAACCAAACAGTTTGAGTTGATTTGGATTATGGACAATGTAAGGATCATAGAGTAAAATTCTACATGAGCTACATCTACATGAATGGAAAAACAATGTTTTTCTGTGCAACTAAGAAAGGACATAAGAAGAAATGCACGAGCTCTTCCTACTCCAGAGGAATAAAGACTACTGTTCAGACCTGGATAGTGACTAAATGGTGTGAAAACTCACCACAGGCATGAAAGTTAAAACGCTGATGCAAACAGATGGGTTTCTTGCTACATCCCATCTCATATAGAACTGTGTCATCTAAACGCTTGACATGCAGGTCACTTAGTTATTCTGGAATACTAAGCATACATCTTAGCTTTCCTGTAGGACGTACTGAACGTACATGTTGTGCAAAAGCTAAAAAAAATTAATGTTAACATTGAAGTATATTCCCAGTCTAAAAGATTCTCTCCATTTGTTTGTTGATGTGATGAAAGGGTACACAGTCAGTATATCAGGATCAATTCAGTCTTTGAAAAACTGGATCTGAAACAACGCCACTCTTGCAACTTAATTTCTGCAATATATCCTGCCCTCTGTAGCTCCCATTTTTATTGTGAAAATGTTTCCTCTCTCTGTGGTTCATATGCTGCAGTTCTGCAGCTTCAAAACTCATTTCCAGGTGTGTAATCAACTGCCATATGAAAGTTTAAAAAACAGAAGAAACAAAAACTTGGTTTATCATGCATATCTACATACTTAAAACTATTTAATTACAAAACAGTACATGTCCTTTGGTCTCCACAGACTCCAGAGTGCAACATCAGCATTGTTCAACAGTCACTACCAGAAAAAGTTCTTCCATTCCTGACATTAGAGACATGAGTGAATGATTCCTTTCAAGTCACAAGAAGGAATCTGCTCTCCTTTCCAAAATTCAGGATTAGCAGAGGTGAGAGTTTAAATTCCTCCAAATGAGGCCCATGTACGGACATTAGAAGAGGGATCAGTCGGTCTTCTCTCTCTTCTCTCTGCGAGCCTTTCTCTTCAGCTGAAGCGTCTTTAGTTCAGTCATGGTGGAAAAGGTCCTGTGTACCCACACCATCTGTCAGAGTGGAACACACATACTTAAACATGGGCCGGTGTTTAAGCAGAAAAACTTCTTTCTGAGAGTTTTTGACATTTTATCTAGACAAGGTGGGAGAGAGGGTTTCAAAACTTACCACAATAACAACTGCATTGAGGAGAAGGGGAATTGAGTAAACCAATGAGATGAACATGCCCTTGGAGTCAAAGTACTGAAACTGAGAGAAAGACCTGCAAAAACAAAACAAACAAACAAAAAGATATTCCAATGTAGTTAATTATCTTAATTTGATAAACAAATAAAATAATAATTGCAACAAATAGTCCACATGAAGAGTTGTCTTACCTCCAGTTCATGGCTGCAACCTCATTTATATATTCAGCACTATAAACCAGGCCAACTGTGGACAGAAACAACATCAGCCTTTAAAAAGGCACTGCTATGTCATCACCTTCTTGCTTTCACGCCATTATAAAGTCATTTATCTGAGAAATTAATACATGTAAAATAACAAACAAAGCATTAAATCGCAGTTTGAGCTTCAAACAACACGGAGTGTTTGTCAGTGCACAATTTCCTGTTACAATGATTTCACATTATTTCAGTCAATTATTTGATTCTGTCATCCATTAAAATAAAATTTAAATAATAGAAAAAAAAGTTGCTTTTTGGTGGCAAATATTGTTATGGGATTTAATGTGATTAATCTAGATTAATTATATTGTCTCAAATTAATGCAATTATTTGTTTTAAGTCAGCCCACCCCTGATTGACATAAAGTTCTATAAAATGCCAGTGATACATAAACAGGAAGATTTAATAATGTGTGGGTACAAACAGACCAAATAAGAGCAAGGTTGAAAGCTTTAAGGTATTATTTGGTTTAAACTCTCCAGCCAAACACAATGGCAATATATTTGTTTTATAAAAGTAATGTGAGTGTTACATCACATTCATTTTAAAGCTAGTTAATTAAAGCTGGGGTAGGTAATGTTGGAGAGCTAGCAAGATCTGAAAGTAGCACCCTGTCTTGGCTCCTTCCCTTCTGATTTTGCTCCTTACACGATCCAAGGCTTTTTTCGTACTTCTGCCAAGGAGGTTATGTTTTTACTGCCGTTTATGTGTTTGTGTTCAAGATAACTCAAAAAGTTATGGACAGATTTTAATCAAATCTTTATGAATTGTTGGAAATGTAAAAAGTAAGAACAGGTTTAATTTTTGTGGTGATCCGGATCACCCTTTGGATCCAGAAATTTTTAAAATGCTGTAGCAGTGGTTTGCGCTCTCTGAGTGCTTTTCTAGTCTGCAGCTTTTTCCAATAACCCCCAGCTGTAGCCTGGAGAATGGGGCGGGGCAGCATATTGGGTGGAGTTGGATGTCAAGGGGCGGGGTTGGACATCCAGCTTCAACTCGGCCCCAACGTTTTGATTGGAGCTTTTGCAGATTTCTAACAGGCTTCTGACTATATTTATTATTGTTCATGGTTTAGAAATGTACAAACTACCATCAGGACAAGGAACCACTTCACCCAGAGTAAGAAAAAAAAATAGTCTCTGAGCAAAGCTTTAACTACATGACTGGAAATTTAAATAACTTTTAAGCAGGTAACTTTCACGTTGGAATGCAAGAATAACATACAGTATTTGTTTGTTATAGGCATGACATACATAGGCAGGCCCCAAGAGGAATACTTACATTTATACTTACATACTGAAAAAGAAATGGCATTTCTGGGACATATAGTGTCCTCTGTAACTATACTGAAATGCAGGGATTCAGCAGGTTTTCGATGTTTCCCTGCTTCCACACATCAGACTCGGATAATATGGGTCATGGTTGCGAACTTGACAATAGTTGATTAATTTGAATTGGAAATAAAACTTCAATATCAGTGATAATCCATGTATGTATTTTTAAAAAATTGTATTTATTTGTTTATTCATTCATTTATTTAGTCTCAAATTACCTCCCAACAAAGGAGTATAATATAGAATTGAGTATTTCTGAATGTCCTTTACATTGGTCAAGTTACCTGTTTACAGCCAGCTCACAAGAATTTTCCTATTTTTTTTGCCAATTTACATCCATGTGTTTAATTTCTAAGCCACATTAGACTCGTTGTCTGTTTTATATGTGTTAACTGATTTGATTATTGCAGGAGTGTTGTGATAAACGTACCGATGAGCAAGAAATAGCAGATCTGAGCTCTGTAAAACCTGCAGGTTACCGCAGTCAGGAACAAACACACAACATGAAACAGCAGGAGCCCCATGAGCCAAGGCTCCGACCACTGCACCTACAAACAATAAAAGACACATCCAGCTGTTAGCATCACTGCTTATTGAACTTGACAATTTAATAAATTCCTAATCCATACGATAGTTTTATTAGCTGTGACTTTTGTCCGATTTCAGACTTCGGATCGAAAGTGTAGTTCTCCTGAGAAGCTAGCTAGCAGCTCGCTAGCCTCTCGAAACAGATACATTTTCATTTTCACTTACAGACATCAGAAACGTCCATATCGACGTAATTCTTAAGTTACTGAAGCTGTCGATTGGGATCGAGCTGATATTCTCAGCGTTCTGCTCCGTCATCTTCATGACCCAATAGTCTTAGCTAAGCCAGGTATAATGTAAAGAAGACAGAAACGCGGAAGAGCAGGGAAATGACGTCAGAGACGTCTTGTACGCACCAAATAAATGTGTAAAACACGTTTTAAAAAATAAATTTAGATTTAATATTGTTGCCGAATTCACTTCTATTTTTTCACCTTCTTTTTAATGCTGTTCAACACTTAAAAGAAAACCAAATTTCACCCATTTATTTATTACAAACCAACATATAAACATCATGACTTCCAAAGTCTTGACAAATGATCAAACACGGAACATTCAAATATTTTATTCACTATTCTGGACATAGGTATGCTTATTCCAGTTGGTCCACTCCTGTGGAAGAGGATGGGCCAGTTTCCTTCCTTTTCGCTGCAAGTCTTCCAAATCTGTTTCAGTCCTTAACCAGCAGCCACTTTCACATATCTGTCCTGCTTCTAAACACCATTCATTAAGTATTTTTATTGACTTATTTTATGTACAGACACATTAACACTACCTTTCTCTCCAGTCCTGCTGCAGGTTTCCCATACCCAAATGATCCTTCTGTACACATCCACAGTCCAGCTAGATGCTTTATTAAAAAAAACAAAAAACAAAAAAAACTTTTCCTGGGTAAAATAAGGCACTTATATATTTCAGTACTTTTAACAGTGAAAAACTGTAGAGCCACATATAGATTATATTGGGACTGCATAAAAAAGTGTTCATATAGTATAAATCTTTTAACCATGTATGCTTCTGCAGATGTATATTGTTTCCTTTTACACAGAAGACCTTTGAACATATAAAAAAAAAACCAAACAAAAATAAATGAAAAAGTCATAAAAATGTTAAAGCAAGGGGAATTTGTATAGAACATTTCCATAATCTATTTTTAGACTGGCTTTTCCTGCAGGTGCGATAATTGATAAGAGGATAATTTACAGCAGGTATAACTGTAGAATAGCTGCCATCAACACAATAAACATGTCTAATGTAATCTTTTGAAGTCAAACTGTAGGAAAATGTTATTTTAAGAATGCAAACATCACAATCTTATAAACATGTTTTGGTCACAGTACATGGTTTCCTGGTATATATAGCACAGTTTGAAGAGTGGAGCAGAACCATGTTGCTGAGCTCAGCTCAGGTTCTGTTTCTGCCAGGGTGAAAGTCAGGAACAAAAGCAGCAGCCACTGTCATTGGAGTAGAGTAACCAACGGCAAAATTGTATAGACCAAGCATGAGACACTTCCAGGTGGAGCGAAGCGCCTTTCCCACGTTCTAAAAGCAGAAAGAAAATTATTTAATATGAAAACCGTTTCCTCACACACCCAAATCTGAATAATTTTCATTCGCACAACATCCACATGACAAAGTATTTATGAGTTTATCGTGATTTGAGTAGAAAAGGGTTAGGAAAATAGGAGATAAGATCTGAGACAGGACATGATTTGAAGGCTGAGTTTGTGGTGCAACAGAACAATAGCCCAGCAGGAGGAGAGGCACGATTAATGGAAAATCCCAGTGAACACTATTGTCTTGCATGCTTTGGACAGGAAAAGGCTGAGAGGCTGCAGTGGAAACAGGAGGCCAAATGTTTAACAAAAATAAAGACCCTACTCTTAATATAGTAAGTGAATTTAACTGTTTGATGAACTGACTAAAAAAAAATGTACTTCCAGGGGGATAACCTTCAGTTTGAAAATAACTTATGATTAGTTTACATGATATTCTTCAGGTTATTTTCTTTTATTAATGCAGAATACACAACACTAACAATAATTTAGCTGGTATAAGGGTTCATGCTGACTGGCAAATTTTCTTGAAACGTAGTTGACATTCCTTCATTAATGACTGAAAGTAACTTTCCTTACTGTCTTATTTGTCTAATGATGGGAAAAGAGGAGCCTGCAAGTACTATAACCCCATACACAGTTATTACATAGCAATTACTATAATATAGGCTGAAAAAAATTTATTTCATCAATACTGTTGCGTATAAATGTGTCTGGTCACTGATTAAGTATTGCAATTAGTCTCATTTGAAGGGCATTTTCAAATAGATCAAAGGCAAAGGTGGATTATAAAACAAGAGAAAAGACCCTGGATCCATCATATATATATTTCCCAACAGTTATCATAGTATTTCTCCCTAAATGAAAGGAAATTCAGCAGGGACAAGCTGAATAACACAGACATTCCCAGGGACTAATCAATCATTGATGGTGGGGCTTTAAGTTGTTTGGCCTCCTCTGCAATGCATACTTCTCCAGCAGACAGAGACCACACATGCAACGCTGAAAAAACTCTTGGAGTGAGAATAATCTCTGGTTTTAATCTGGTCAGGCCAACATGAGCCCAACATTTTGGCCAACAAGCTAAAATGAAGTGATGGTGACGTAATGGTAGAATACACCTGTGTCATCACAGCAGCAGTGAACCAGCTAATACAGGCTATGACGTTCTTAAATGATCAGCAAGTTTACCACCAAGTCAAAAACCTAACCTCGGTACACTTTAGATGGTAAAATAAACAGATTTGTAAAAATTTGCGCTGACAACTTTGGGGACTTCAGATTTGTGTTGTTTTAAATGAGCTTTAGTCCAATTGTTGCAGAATTTATTGGAGTACAGAAAATGTAATTAAGTGAAAGGAAATCCAACAGATTGTGATAAAAAGTGTTTTAGTTTTGGATAAAAACAAACCTTCTTGACTTTTTTGTAGCTTTCTTTCTTCCTTCTTTTCTTCTCTTCTTTTGCCTCCTCATCCATCAGTGGCTCATATTTCTCTTGCAGTAAAGCAAAATGTATTTCTTTGTGCCACTTCTCATTTCGCTCGCCGTCATCAGCCACTTGCTGGCCATCGTCCTTTGAAGATTGATCCAGTCTGTCCGGCTGATCCACACAGTCAACATGTCGGTGATACTTTGCACCACGACTATTTGAAGTCTCACCTGAAGCTGCTGCCGCGTTCCTGTTAAACAGCCTCGATGGAAGGGATTTAGGCTTCATATTATTTTCTTGTCCAAATTTCAGAGATGCAGTAAAAGGCACCAGTTTCCTCAGGAGGTCGGGTATGTTGTCAACAGACGTTATGTGCATGAGTGGAAGTGCATTCCACTGGTCTGATTTGTGTGGGGGATTTGGCACGGAGCCCTTAAAGGTGCAAATCCTTCCTCCTTATGAGATTGACCTCAAATAGCCACAGGATTTCAAGAGGAATGTGAGGGTTAGTGAATGAAGTGTTCATCTGAGGATTGTGTAGACCTGTCTATCCTCAGATGTCCACTTGTATCTTTAATTAAAAAGGAGAAAAAAAAAAGGTATAAAAGTGAAAGTACACATCAAAATGTAAAATTTGCTGGCAATAGGTAGTTTTGGTATGAAGTTAACTGGCTTAATGTTAATGTGGCATCAAATTAAAAAAGGAGGTGGGGTTTATGAATTCCTTCAGAAATTAATCAAAAAGAAAAAAAAATCATTAGCAGTTGTAACATTTTTCAACTCAGAGATCTGAAATCTGATCAAATGCATTAAATCCAAATCACGAACATTTACTTTGCCACAACAGTGTATTTCTTGCAATATTTTTTTTTAATATCTTTTTTTTTTTTTTATTAGAACAGTATTGAGAACTCTTACAAATAAATGAATTTAATAAGTGAACTTAAATGAACAAGTTAACTTACCAAAAAGGGGAAGTAAAAACATGTAACTGACTGTAACTGACAACTGTAATGTAACTGACTTGAAAAAAACATCTTACAGAATCAGTTAGGTGGAGACTTCTAAACTGTATCACCGATCGTCATTTTGACACCTTTGTGGATCTTTATTTTCTCTGTCTGGATCTTTGAGGCGGAGGATGCGGATTATTCTGGACACTGGAAGAGAACTGGGGAGGGAGGGATAGGGAGAGAGAGTTAGTGACTTCTCAGTCTGTCAGCTGTGACTTTTTGATTAAAAAATTAATTCATGATTCAGGGCATCAAAAGATTAATCTTGATGTTTGCATGATATGATTACATGACCACACTAACACACTAACTGTTGCAATTATTTGGTTTGAAAATTGCCCTATAATCAAATAAATATTGGCTGGTAATCTCAAATGTGTTGTAGAGATCCAAAATGACATGGCAAGTTATCTTTATATGGTTTCATGAAGCCAGTTGACAAATCAAATGTAATCCTTACTTTGACTGATTTACGCATCTAATCCTGCACTTCAGCTTTTATTTTGCTGCAGGTTCTGGTTATAGTTGTTTCTGTGGTATGATTTTACCCACAGCTCCAAGGTCTTCAATGGCTGATAAGGCTTAGGGTTCTCCATGATCAAATAACTCCAGATTTTTAACCATAAAAGTTGCTAAAGATTAAGCAACTCTTTAAAAGTGTCTGGTTTTCTTGACTGATTAATCAGTTTAAGCTTGACTGATTAATAAATTGCAAACATAAGTTTGCGGAAAAATATCTACTTTTGTTGGTCTTGTTAGTTGCATTTCTAACCGTTTTATTCAAGGCACATTTCACACTGGAAGGGCAGCTTACTAGCTTCTTCGTGCTTCCTGTTAAGTTTTTAACATCCTACATGTGTCTAAATGGCCACATTTGTTTTCATAACTCATTGTTCTTTTGTCCCCTGCCACAGCATCCTTAACTGTACAGTTAGCATAACATTTCAGCGAACTTCTGTACTTCTTTGGTTTTCATGGGAATGAAGTAATTATAAAACTTTGTTTGCCAGAGTCTAACAAGAAAACTACAGTATACTGTAATGTTGTGTAGGCTAAAAATTTTAAGTCTTGTTGCTCCATCAATGAAATATTTACAACAAGATAAAGCTTAAAACTAAAAAATGTCAACAGCTTTTTGGGATTATAGTTCGCAAAAGACACCAAGATGGACACTGAAGTCACACAATCTTTCACCCTGAATGGCTTACTTCATAAAATTTAGTAAATTTGATTTTGTATACAGAATATACAGTACGCAAGTCAATAAACACAATTGGGTGGTCTAAATACTCTAGTAAACACACATATATACATATACAAGCATTAAGAAGTTGTCAGTGGTTACCTCATGTTCTGTGGGGTGAGGAAAATGAACTGTCTGTAATGCTGACCCTCAGCCACCTTCATCATCATGTCCATAGAAATCCTCCTGTTCACCATGTCCTAATAGAACAAAGGACAGAGGACATTATCTTTAAAGAAAACCAAACAGTTTGACAGTACACATAAATTTTCTCCCAAAATCCTCTTTTAAAGTGTATTTGTTATTACTGATGGCTATCTCAGACAGCAGTTAAGGCCGTTGGCACAAAACATCCAAACTCCAAAGTCAAGAAATCTGTGTCTTGTTACCATGTAAACATCAAACTCGTCAAGACAGCGGAAAGGCGCCTCTGTGATGGCCCACAGAGAGAGAACAAAGCAAACAGTGGAGAATGAGCGTTCGCCTCCAGACAAGGAACGCATGTCGCTCAAGTCAGCCTCTTTTTCTTGGCCTGGCTGAACCTAAACAAGATTATAAAAACAGAAGGTTAAAAAAAACTTTGAAGTGTAGTTTTGAACAATAAATCAATGCTGGAAAATATTAATTGTGAGTGAAGAGGTAAAGAACAGCAAGAAGAGCATAAAATTAACTGAATTATCTGCCAGTTTGCATGTTAAATTTTGAGAAAAAAAACTCTTTATTGCTACTTTTTGCTATAAATACTAGTTAAATACTAGTTAAAACATTTCAGTGAAGTTTTGTACATTAAGAATGAGAAGCTGAGTCTGAAGTGCACTCTGTTGAATCAGGAGTCTTACTGTGATGGAGAGAGTTTCATTCTTATGGTCAAAGATCATACTTCCGCTGTACCCTCTCTGAGCAAGCATGCTATTAAAGTAATATTTACAGCGAGCCGAGAGGAACCTGAAGGGAAAAAGGGAATGAGAAAAGACAGTTAATGTCAGCAGAATCACACTGAGAATGACTTCATGACTTAATTTTTATCACTTAATGTTTTTAGTTGTTTTATTAACCAGAATTCAGTTAAAGAGACAGTATTCAGGGAATGATGTTTTTCTGGGAATGTGTGTGGGTGGGTGTGGGAGGGTTCTTTGCTCTATGTCCTTGTGTGTGTGTGTGTGTGTGAGTGTGTGGAAAGAGCTTGTGTCTATTATTTTTAAATGCCTTTTTATCCAGTTTGTTTTAATCCTTATGACTTGATTTTATCCTGTAAAGCACTTTGTGTTGCCGAAAAGTGCTCAAGGAATAAAGTTTGATTTGATAATTTCTTCCCTTTTTTTTTTTTTTTTCCTCCTTAGAAACAGTCCATTTAGCTGTACAATAATTTGCTGCACACAAAGAACATTACTGCTAAAGGAGCTAAAGATTCACCACTTGCCTCCTTAAGTCTGCATAAACTTGAAGCCTGTGGTTCATGACACTGTCCAGGCTTTTGATGAAGCTGTTGAGGTTCCTCATTTGTTGCGACATGCTCTTGTAGTTCTCCATAGCTTCGTGGTACTCCCTGACATATAATAATTCAATTCAATTCAATTCAACTTTATTTATATAGCGTCAAATCACAGCAATGCCATCTCAAGACGCTTTACAGACAGAGGGGAAAACATAATGAAGGCCAATTCATAATAATAAGGAGACAGATGAACAAGGTAAGGGACTCTGCTACTGGCTTGTATGGTGCAAGTGTGCTATTTTGCATGACAAAATGAAAAAGATCAACATTGCAATGCGTCTTCGAGGCATCTGGGAAAATAGTGTGAAACATTCCAATAAACTGATGCAAGAATCCAAGTAACTTACTTCACAATCTCCTTACGATCCCCCTGTTGCTCCTGCTGGGTAGAAATCTTCACTTTAAGGCGGGTGATCTCGGTGTCCAGACTCTTTGCTGTGCGACGGACATCAATACGTTCTGGACATATTTTAGTAGCCTTGGCCACAGATTCCTGAATTGAAACGTTAAAGGAACCATTCATTTAAAACTGTGAGATATACAAGCGCCCGGAATTAATAAACAAGCAGATAATTAAATAACTACTCGTTAACGTAAGTACTGATCTAGCTGTAACTACAACTGACAAATAAAAATGGATTTCTTTGATGAAAAAATTTATACATCTATCAATTCCATCATTTGGAGTATAACTGGACATACTTTTATTTCATCCTCTTTGCTCTTTAGCTGGGCTTCAAGAGCCTGGATGTTGCTGAGATGTGCACTGCGTTTGTCATCGTAGTGTTTCTTGTGATGTTTGGCCTTCATCACCTCCTGGTCACTTCTACTCAATTCATCCTGTAATTGGACAGAGGTAACTAAAAACCCAGTTAACTTCACCTAGTAACCAACACATTATGGTTGTTGAGATATCTCCACACAAGGTGTGTTAAGTAATATAGTGGTCCTCGAAGACCATCATCCTGCAAGCGTTTGTTGTTTCCCTGTCCCAACATCCCTGATCCAAATCAAATGGATCAACCAGCTTCACTATGATCCATTTATTTCAATCAAGTGTGATGGAGCAAGGAAACAAAAAAAAAAAAAAAATCAGCTGGATAGCAGCCCTCATGAGTTTGACACCTCGGCTCTACACAGAGAATAGCTAAATGAATTAAATGTATCTATGGATAAATATCTTTATCTAAATAAATACATACATACAAGATCTGTAATGCATACTTAGTATTTGTATTTAGTTTTAAAACATGTGGGATTAACATTTCATCTAATTTACCATTCTAAGGATTCTGCATGTTTCTAACCATTTTTTCCAGCAAATTTACTGTATAAAGAACTATATTACCTTGATTGAATCAGCCTCTTCGACAATGGTGTTGATTTTTTCTTTGTGCTGCTTGTATTCCTGCTCTGCTTTTTCATAGTCTGCTTTGAGGCTTGCAAGCTTGGTTTTTGCTTCCTCGTACTCGGTACGCTTACTTGCAATCTTGGCAACAACCTCCTGCAGCTCCTCCTCCTGTGTCACATTAGCATTACAGTCTATCAGATGAGGTTATTATTTACAAAGGTCCAAATATTTCTTATGAATATCTACTCGGCTTACTAAAAGCGGTTTCTTATACAAGGGAAAACCTAAGTGATCTGTACAAACCAGTGGCCTGAGGTCTTCTGACTGAGGCTCTTCCACATTCTCTAGGTCCGTCAGCTCAAGCTGCAGTTTTGTGGCCTTGTTCTGGGATAAATACACCAATTTCAATATTAAAATTAATTTGACATAAGAGCGAAGTTCTTAAAGATATTTAGAACAGGAATCCATTTATTGTCTTCTGTCCAACTAAATGAGTTAACCTGATTCTTAGAAAATAAAATAAATTCACATAATGTAAAAGATAAAACCTATTTGAAAATTGTATAAAATATCACCTTGACTAACAGCTAGGCTATTTTTAAGAAATAAAAACTTAATTTATTGTAACTACATTGGTATTCACTTTGGACATAAGTGAATAAAAATGAAAGATATTTACTTTTGCTGTCTTTTGGTCTACATGGGCTCTTCTCAGTAGTGCTTCATTCTGTTTGATCTCTTCGTCCAACTTCTTCATCTGTTGCTGGAAACGAGCTTTTTGAGCTTCCTGGTTCTCCAGCTCCCTCTGTAAGTGCCTGACAAGAGTTAAGAGAGGAAACAGATTATGACAAAGAGTAAAGGAGAAAAAAAAAATAAAAAAAAAAAAAAGCAAGAAAAAAAAAAAGCGGGAAAATTGTGTAGCTTTGTCCATTCACTTTGTGAAACTCATTGTTTCTTGAATTCTGGTTTTTGAAATCATTGTATAGAGAATAATTTTGACTGAATTGGAACACATCTTTAAGAGGGCATTGAGAAGACTTTGTGAATCAAAGATTAATTCAAATGTTGTTTTTGTTTAAAAGAAACAAAAAAAAGCATACACAGATTTTTTTCACCGTATTTTCCGCACCATAAATATGTTATCCTGGGCTAACATATCTCCTCTCACTGTTGTTTGAGCTTTTGCAAAAGCTGAATGAGACTGACTCCAACAAAGATGATAAACGCTCTGTATTAATGATGGCGAAATTGCCCAGCTGTTTAATTTAGATACAGAAGATGTGGACTTTGATGGACTTGTTAAAAGAGATTGATTGAATAATTATGTGTGTATTTTTAAATTGATACCATGGTTGAATAAAGTTCAATTAAACTCTCCGTTTTGCTTTTGTTTTTTTCTTTTTGTTTTTTTTTTAAAATACATGCTCTCAATAATGCGGCGCGCCTTGTGTACGACTTAAAATTGACTCTAACTGTGAATGTGCCTTATACTCTAGGGCGGCTTGTGGCCAGTATAATAAGGTACTTTGACAATGGTTAAAACCAAACAAGTGTACTAAGATTTAATACACTCACCTGATTTCCTCCTCAACATCCCCTGACAGATATTTTGCTCTGGTTTGATCAGCGCTGTAACTACGGTTAGTGAAGATCTGATCACCATCCTGAGAGAAGGCTTGAAAACAGTTCTGAGGAGGATTTCTTCCTTGCATAACTCTTCGAGCATCTGTGCGGTTCTACAAAAACACCAAAAGGAAAATTCTCGTTAACAGCTTTCAAGTGCAGCAGATTAATTTCCCTGGCTTTTAGTCAAAGTTATTTTTTGCAGATATATTACCTTAGATGTGAACTAGCAACATTAAATAATACAAATACTTGGAAAATACAGGGGAAAGACCTCCCCCCAAGCAGCCCATTTCTACCCATACTGTGCCCATAAATCTTTCCAGAGTTTCCCTAAATTTGATGGAATCTATGTCAGACCAAGATGCAGTCTCAGAACAAAGAAAAACAAGCACACACACAAAAAGAAACTTCCAAAATCCCACTAGTTTTTGTATAAAGTTGCAAAAACAACTGGTAAAAACAATATCTTGTTACATTATTTTGCACATATGACTTGTAACAAGAATTTTACATTTTTCCTGGGGTCTTTTTTTTAAACTTCATCTTCCCTTACACCAGAAAACTTTAAAAAGATTTGGAAAAGACTCTTAGAAAACCATCATCTCACACCTGCTCACATGTAAAGACAAGTATTTAGAGTCTGAAGTCTAGTCTTAGACTGAGATTTTACAAAGACAGAATCTTGCCCGGTCACTATCTACAAAACTACAAACTAGATTCTTTGAGCTTTTTTTCCTCCTTATAGCGCTGGAGAGGAGATCACATTTTCAGAGGGCTTCAGCCCTCTTTAACTCCTGGTCATATGTTGGATACTTGATATCGAACGTGGAGGGCCGATATGCCCACAGCGCCACCATCTCCTCCTCTTTCTGGACAATTCACCTGGAATGTTTCATCACTGGTTCTTGTTTTTGTTCGTCCACTTTTGTTGTTGGTCTGACGGTCAGGATTTCCTGTCTCTGCTTATGACAGCTCATCTATTGGTTGTCAACTGTATTACATCACTGTGTCTTAGAATTTTTTCAACTGCGTTTGATATTATGACAAGCTCAAGACTAGGAAAGTATTTGAAACAGCTCAGATTACCAGCTTAAACATTACGACTGGAATGACAAGAGCGTACTCTTACTCCAGTGAAACTCCTACAATTTATTAAAAACTTCCAGTTTTTAGTTGGGGACTAGGGCTTGGCGATAAGACCAAAATCTCATATCCCGATGTAGCTCATTTTATATCCCCATAACGATATACATATTGATATAAAATTGTTTGTGTAATTTTGTGTCAGTCACCAGTTGTTTGTCAGACGTGCTTGGCAACAGCAGCAGTGATCCCCTTCCATCTGCAGGAACTATGGCTGTTTGACGTTTCACAAGAAAATGCCTGTTGCAGCGTTTATGTCTGGAGTTTATTATCAGAGCATTTGCCACCACTTGATGTTGCTTTTGCTCGTTGATTCTATTCTTAATTTTGTATTATTTGTCCTGATTCTTGCGCAGGTGATAAAATGAGTTGTCTGTTCCACATCAGCCTTTTTATATCCAAACCGCATCCATACAACAGAAATTTCCCTTCTTTTATGAAAAAGCTTGTCAGTGTTGGTTGGCTGGTCATCTTTCAGTGAATTACCCTGCTCTGAAACGTGCCTACTACCGTCTTTCTCCATGTTTACTTATATATTGCAGTGTGCATGCAGTAAAGCGCATCTTGACTTAAAATACTGCAGTAAAGCAACTTATGGTGGCGTAAACGACCGAGCCTCATATGAAAAGATAGACATTTTCTACCGTCCAAACAATATATCGTCATATTGCCCAGCCCTATTGGGTACTCTGAAAATGATTTGGTGTAAGCCCAGCATTAGTTGTAGGATAAAACATCATAGTTGTAAAATCAAATAACATCCCTCAAACATGTGATTTTGCTGACATTGACCAAGAGTTTGTCGTGTGAATGGTTGGACATTTTAGGTGGGCATGGTTAGTGCAGAAATGCATGAAGCAAAGTTTTCACTTCTACACTTTTGCTGATGCAAGCTAGAATCGATACTTTTAATCAACAGCTGACTGAGATGCTGAGAAACCATGACAATATATCCAGCACATTAAAGATTCTGATGCCTTGCAGTGAACGAAGTTTCTCGTTAAATATGAAATAATTGGGTCAACTGCTCATTGAACATGAAAAAAAAAAAAAAATGTTGGAAATGTTACATGTAACATTTTCTGACACTGGAACTTTCCCTGTAAAGAAATGATATATTACCTTGATGAGCAGAATACTCTCTATGCCTCTTTGATCAATGAGGCAGTTGGTCACAACTGGGTCATCAACTTCCAGAGTTTGAAGGACAGAGGGATACTGAGGATGATTCACGGCCCTGAAACAAAAATTAGTAAAAGCTTCATTTTAACCATTTTTGTAAGAATAAACTCCTTATTAAATAAGTCCAGGTCTCACTTTCACTTGTATTTGAAGGTTATCTGTATAAATTTAAGCCCATGCTCTATTAAAACTCAAACATGGGTTTATGTTTCTTGTGTACTATTTAGCTGTTTTCACCTCTTTCTTGTGTCATGGACATGTGGAAGGAAAGAGCTGGTAATGATGGTAGGTCTGCGACCAGCTGAGAACACTCTGGCCATGATGCCCTGCAGAATCTTTTCATCTTCATAGTTGTCGCATGTAAAGGCCTGTAGCTGGCCCTTAATACATACTTCTATAGCGAGGGCCTGTTCCGGGTCCTTCAGACTAATAAGGTGTCCTACAGTAAGGGAAAAAAACATAACAGGAAAGAACAAATCAGAGCAATTTTTGCCACGTATGATGCACCTTTGGTGGGCTTTTTCTGAAGTAGTCCATCTAGGTGTAGCATTTTAGGCTTACATAATATTTATCAGGAAAAGTGTTTTGTATTGCACAAAGTTATTTATGACTTTTTATCAATCAACCACCTAGCACTAGAGTGAAAGTTTTTGTGCCACACATATTTAGATTTGTCTGCAAGTAAGTAAGGTATCTTACCCAGAGGTCCTCGGGGTTTGTGCTTGAACTGGCCTTTTCTGTGAGCTTCCTCAATGGCATTGAGCAGCGCAGGCATGTGCTCTCCAAAACGCTGAAGTCGATTAGAACGACTACTTTCCATTGTGTGGAGGTTCCTTTTGTTAGCGTCAATGGACTTCTGAAGCACCATATACTCTCTCCTGGGGACAGAAGAAGAAGAGTGTTTCATCAAAACAAAGGCTTTAATTATCTTAGATACTTGTACTTTTGAAAGGAATGACAATATTAATTCTGTCTTAGCTTTTTTTTTTTTTTCAGGACCAATGGGAAGTCAATTGTATACCAAAAGGTTTTACTTTACATACTTGAAGACCAGGGAATCAGGTTTTTTTTTTTTTTTTTTTTTTTTTATTTGCATACATAGCAGAATGGAAAGATGAAGAACAAAATACTTAAAAAAAAATAAAAAAAATAATAATAATAAAATTTTTTTTAATATATATATAATTTACATTTATTTTAAAATCCATTTCTTGTCTAAATAAACCAAATGATTTAGCTCTTCACTAAGCTTTACTTGCTTTAGGGAAGGTTAAACAATAATGAGAGGTACTTCATCTTTTCTTGCTCATCTTTGGCACGGCTGCTGGCATGTTCATATTGGTCAATCTGCTGTCCTAGAGTGGAAATCTGATGTTTCAGGTTTTCCAGCTCAGTTTGGATCTGCTCCACACGCTCTGCCCTTGCCTGGCTCTCGACACCTGTTGTCTGACTGATGCTAGGAGGAAGAATAAGCGATGTAGAGAAACAGGAACGAGTGCAAGAACACAGAAAAGTCAGTAAGTTCTATACCTGCATGGAGAACACCAGAAATTAAAACAAAATAAAAACCCCTCACCTTAGTTTCAGATCTTTAATCCGTGATGACAGCTGTGCTTTGTCCTTTTCCAGGTCTCTAAGGCTAGCTCTGCATGTGTGCACAGTAACCTGGAGTCCACATATAAACAAGGAGCAAAAACATTGCCCATTTACAGAGTTGCATTAAAAGCATCACAGTGATAAGGACAATGTACAACAACTATGAACAATCATGCAAGATACAAAGCAGGATATATACTCTACTGTATACCACCAAAAATAAAAACATATACTACATAATTTATAATGGAGAAATAGCAAATATTTGAAAGTTGTTAAAGCAACTTTAAAAATTAAATCTTAACTGCAGAGTAAACTTGGGGGTTTTATAATGTCAATTAAGATTTGTGGCACATCTACCATTTTGCTTATGGCAACAGTTACAATTTGATACAAGCACCCAAAAAGAGCACAACACAAACATGTGTCTGACACATTGCCTGAGCTCTGACCTCGCTGGCCTTTAAAAGGCTGTTTCGTTTCTGGGACTCAGCCTTGAGCTCAGCACATTTAGGTTGAAGATCTTGTACTTGCTGAGTGAGTCCCTCCAGTTGTTCCTGAATCTGCTTGTATTTCTTTTCTGCTTCCTCCACTTTATTCTGCATAATGACAAAAGAAAGGGTATTTCAAAATTGGAAAAAAAAAAAAAAAAAGATTATGATGCTAAAGCTCACATAACTATGCTTTTCACAAATGACTATTAAATTGGGTTGAGTCATTTCAAAGAATCTGTAGTTATTTAATGAAAACACAGCTTAAGGAACAAATCAATTTGCTTAAAAAAAAAAACAAAACAAGAAAGTTCAGGATTTGTTATGACAGATACACAAGTACTGTAATACAAAAACTACAGATGTCGCACACCTTCCATTCGTCCACTTTCTCATTAAATTTTTCTGTGGAACGTCTGTCTCCTTGCAGCTTCTCCTTCAAGGGCTCCAAGCCTTTCTCCATCTCAGCCACCTGCAACATTTAATTCTCATTAAATGCCTATGATATATTGCACTAACCCAATCTCATATAGGCAAAGGGCAATGCATGCTGGTGTTCTATACACTTAATAAATGTCCTCACCAAAGCCCAAGCCATCTGTTTCTTTAATTCCTCCAGCTTGGTTTGCATTTCATCAAGTGATGCCAGGCTTTTGTAACGATCCTCTTTTTCCAAGTATTTCCGTTTTAAGTCTTTCAAACACTGTTATAGTAACATAAACATTACTGTTTATACAGGTGCTAGCCAGGTATAAAAGCTGAGCTATGAAAATAACTGCATTACTATACATTTTAAGTGAAACTAATCCATACCTCACTATGTTGCTCAACTTTATCCTCTGTAACATGCTTGGTGGTTTTGATGTAAACAAAGTCTTCTTTCATCTGCTCCAGTTGAGTGGCCTTCATAAAAAACTGCAAAGAAAGGGGGGGGAAAGGCACTGTCTGAAAAGACATATCTATACCTCAACAAGAGAAATGGTCTGGATGCTCAGTATGGCGAGTTCTGTATTTTAAACAAACCTTGTATTTGTCCCCTTCTCCTTTTGAGTGTAGAAAGCATTTGCTCATCTCCTGAGTGAGAACTGATACAGGATTGTTGACCTTTAGAAGACAAGAGATTCTTTATATGCATCTGACAATATTAGTTTATTCTGTACCCGTCGGCTTACATAACAGATCATCTATCACTCAAAAAAGTTTAAATAAACAACCTAAATGTATGTTACATAATTCCATATGAGTTTATTTGACTTGTGTTTAAGCAACACTGAAAGTTTGTAGAAAATAATACCCAACAGGCTCTTACCTGAATATTGAAATTGTCCAGAATGGAAATGAGCTCTTCCTTTTTGGTTGAAATGACCTGACCTATTAGGGGACAAAGTTTGTTAATTAATCCTTATCTGGTGTCTTAAATGTGCCAAGCTATGACGTACACCCATTTATTTCCCCAAAAGAGGAATATTTATAGATCTTTGGAGTTGTACCTGATTTACTTCTCAGTTTATATGTTCTCATTCCCTCTCGTGTTATTCTCAAGTCTATAATGATAATGTGGCCATACACTTCAGGTTTGTATGCATCTCTCCCTTTGTTACGCAGGGTAACGGATACGTCAGCTGCACTGAGAAAACAGAAATAAACTGTAAATCTACTGAGTCAAATTAATTTTCAATGTCATTTTAATTTACAAAAGATGAGTCAATCATCAATCATTATGGGACTTTTACAGTTTTACAATCTCAAAAATGAAGAACAGTAGATACATTCTCAATTGGTCACAAGTCAGAAAAAGCCATGGCTTTTGAAAGACACAAACTGGGAGAAGGAAGGAGTGTATATACGTCTAACTTCACAACTTAATCTAGTCTCAGACAGTCCATGCCAAAAACTGAAAAGTGCATAACAAGTGTTGAAATATTTACCTTTCTCCTTCTTTCACAAACCCCTTGAGGGACGATCCTCTATTTGTAGCCTGTGCATTTCCACCTAAGGCAACTATGAGAGCTGTGAGAATGGCACTCTTTCCACCTGTGACATGCATTTAGTAAACAAATAAAAGTATTTTAGAAATATTTCCAAATAAAAGTTTATGAAACACATGCCAAAGAAATAACATGGTATTACATTAAAAAAAACAAAAAAAAACTTTACTTACAGATAGGTAAAGTTTTGATAGAGCAATTAATTGAATATTTATCATAAGTGCAATAACAACAAGGCAACACAATTTGCAGTGACATCAATAAATACCAAGCAGAATATGTTGAAGAGGCAGCATGAAGCACAAACTAAGAAAAGAGAAATGATCTCCCTTATGGGTATTTTGCCAGCAAAGATGGCATACATACTTCCATTATTGCCAACCACAAAGTTGACATTGGATCCAAAGGCGAAAGGACCAAGCAATGAGTGGCACATGAAATTCTTCAGGGTGATGCTTTCCACGATCCCTGCATCACTAACCACATCGCTAGCACACTGAAACTAAACACAAGCGATTTGTCAGTGGCAGACACAACTTAATAAATACCCATTATTAGTCTTTATCTTTGGCATTTTCAGATAATAAACTGATACGACAAGAAACAAATGAGATAAGCTGCAGATAGAAAATCTCGAAATGCTTTATTTTGCAGGGTAGCGACATCATATACCCGTTGGCTCAGGCTGGGATCTTCCTGGTCTCCACCATTTACATTTTCCTCTTCCTCCTCCACCGAAGATTTCTGCCGTTTGCTTGGGTTTTCATTGCCAGCGACGCCTCTCCGTTTGGACATGTTTGGGGACACAACTTCTCTTGCGAGCTAACGAAAGTGAAAGCAACAACTGCCTCTGTTAGCATAAAGCTAGACTTTTCGTTTACATTTCAGTTGCGAATCTCAACCAAAATGTCACGTTTGCTAACCGTAATGGGAGCAAAACCGGACGTTACCTCGGTTCGCAGCTAAATAAGATGTTAAATCCACTGACACAAAGTTTACATCAAAGTAGCAGAGTCACACAATTAGCCTAGCTGGCTAACTAACGCTGGATGCTACAGTATCTTAACAGCAGCCGAGCATGTTCTGGTTTCTCTCACGCTTTAAACTGTACCTGAAAAGGTTTGTGTCACTAAGACAGTATCTCTACCTCCTCCAGTGAGAGCCTGATGTACTGAGCGACCACCAAACTAGGTCCCTAATTCGCGCTATTTTGCCGAGTCTCGCGTGAATAACCGAGATCGTGCAGACAACGGGTAAAGTTTATGTTGACATCAGTGCCATGGCTGACATGAAAAAACTGGAAAGAACATGTTTAATGTATATTTATTTAAATAAATGTTGTATACATCAACGGGTTACAGGACTTAATTAAGAAGCACTGCACTACTATATATATATATATATATATATATATATATATATATATATATATACATATATATATATATATATATATATATATATATATATATATATATCAGGGTGTACCCTGCCTGTCGCCCAAAGCCAGCTGGGATAGGCTCCAGCTTCCCCGCGACCCTGAATTGGATTAAACGGTTTAGAAAATGAAATGAAATTAAATGAATATATATATATATATATATATATATATATATATATATATATATATATATATATATATATATATATATATTGAATCCTGAATTGAATTGTATGGTCAAGCTCCAAGAAAATAAAGTAAAATAAATGATGCATAAAACGATATTACAACTATATCTTTCACATCATATGCTTTATTTATACACTAAAGAATGTGAAATGCAACAGGCTGTCCTCAGTTGTGCAAATCAGGATCAGCTACAAAACATCACTGGCTCCCAGGACTCCCAATGCCAGGAACCTGTTCAATTTGAACTCGAAGTCAATGGGACGTTCACTGGGAGGTTTGTACTTCCCTCTCATTTCTGAGCTCAGGTAAGGAATGAGTGCACAATTTTCTTCAAAGACAGCAAGCTTCTTTTTGTACTTCTGGCGGGCATAGTCTGTGCTCTTGTCATTGAAAGCTATAAAAAAATGTAAAAATCAAAAATAAAATTTACAGATGCAATGGAAACAAGTTGTAGAATGAAACAAAACAGCATCACAATCTTTGCCAAGACCAAATCTGACCATAAACATTAAATTACATTCTATGTTGACTTGCAGTACCCATGACAACTTGCTTACCTTTCAAATAGAAGGCTATGTAAAGGAGAGCTGATCTTTGCACACTGAGAGAGGGATACTTTGGTTTAAGACGCCCAACAGCAGTCATGGCCTTGATCACTGAAACTGCAATTCCCTAAAAAACATGGGTGTTCATGTTCATTTTACAGGCACACACAGAAAATATGTATTGTGAATTACAATAGCAGTCAAGGCCGAATGCTTCTGTATCTAACCTGTTCTAGATAGCCAAGAGTTGGTAGGCAGGTGAGGGGAACAGGCTCACAAAGAGGAGGGACCTTACTGGGTAACTTCTGTGCCCAGTAGATTTCAGGAGCTCTTAAAAAACAATCAATAAGCAACAGATTTAATCGTTTTTCCCTTCCATTATACTGGAGAAATCATATGCAAACAGTTCTGATAAAAATAAAACATGGGAAGCTGATTAATATTTTCTAGAATGAACAAAGTGACACCTCAAAAACTTGTCCTGTTTTTGCCTTGTCTCGAAAATGTAGATCCGTTCTCTGTATTCCACAGCATATTCCATCTTCCCTTGAATTAGAGCTTCATATCTAAGGACAAATAAGAAATTTTGTGAATATAGGCTGTCATGTGAGGTTGAGTTAGACATGAGATGGCAAGAAAGAGTTTATGAATAAAATTATCCTAAGATTCAAAATAATTATTCTTCATTAACATATATGAAAAGCCCTGGTGGTTTGGTTGGCTAATATCAGTCAAACACTCATTTATTTATGGGGGTGCTGGGGCCTAACCAAGTAAACACTTAGCAAACACAGACAAATAGTTATTGATACTGTTTGAGTCTAAATTAATATTCCCTTAAAAAAAACACCTTATAGTGACAAAATAAAATATGTACCTCTGGTTTCCATCCATATAAGTAACGGGACAGAAGCCTTTCATTTCAACCTGTTGTGGGAACTTGTCCCTGACCTGAATCTCGGTCAGCTTTCTTGGTAGCATGTAGGGTTGTGGGAGGGTGTGCGGGCATCCAGGCACCACAAACCCATCAGGAGCTGACAGGAATTTCTGTGATTGAGGAAAATTTACAACATTCATTATCTTATAAATCACTGCTGCCAGTTTCATTTGCACACTAAGTTATATACAATACAGCTTCAAGCTCTCAGTTTTATGAATAGATATAGAAATTATATATTTACTGTAATGTGCAAGTAACAAGGGAATATCCAGGAAACTGACCTGAAGATGGCTTTCACCACACAATTTGTAGTAGTGTCCTTTGTACTCAGCTGCATGAGTCAAAGCTGTGGATTCGGAGCAATCCACCAGGTGGTGATGTAGAGCCAGACACACTGGGCAGTGGTGGCCAAACTCTCCAAGCCCACACTTGAACTCTTTGGGTGTGATGCACAGCCTGTTGATGGGGGCTGCTTTGCCTGTTAAAGTATATGAGGCTTGAAGGTTGTACATATGAAACCTATAAACTCACAGTTGCCTTATGGAAAAACTTATACCACTTTGCCTCCTCTCCAGATAAGTGTGGATCCATTTCATGCTGATGCTGATCTCCTTTAAAGAGCTGTTCCAGATCCACCATTTGCTCTTTAAGCCGTCAAAGATGAACCAGTTTTGATATTGTTGTTGGAAGTAATGCCTTACATACTCCACCTCGTTCTTGTAACAGGAATTACCAATCTGGAGGATCTCAGAGCTGTCATGCATCAGGTAAGGCCTTCAATGATGGTGAAAAGGTAAAGAAAGCACATTTTGTTTGAATGTTGTAACTAC
This sequence comes from Telmatherina bonti, assembly GCF_933228915.1. Lineage (NCBI taxonomy): Eukaryota > Metazoa > Chordata > Actinopteri > Atheriniformes > Telmatherinidae > Telmatherina > Telmatherina bonti. The sequence continues at coordinate 21,008,585 of NC_136614.1, read as the reverse complement.
TACACTCAGCAGTCAAACTTATCATATGCAAAAAATAAAAAAGTGACAATTAGTGTGTGTTTTTTAACTTGTTAGGGTTCATCTTGTCTACAAGGCCTCTCTTCAGGACTTCCACTGTACCCAGCTCAAGCTCAACAACAATCATGGGGATGATGCTCAGAGAATCCATCAGTTTTGCCTGCTTAAGGGTCATTGGAAAGCCATCCAGAACATACCTGGAATGTAAATTTAGGTATCTTCATATGCTAACTCGAGCAGAAATAAGCAGATTTTTTTTTATTATTGTTATAACAAAATTTTCTCTCTGACGTTGTTATAGTTATAAATATCTTACCCTCGAGTGCTGCAGGCTTCACTCATGAGAACTACCTCCAGACATTGAATAGCCAGTTCATCAGGCACAACAAAGCCCTGGGTGAGATATCTTTTCATTTGAACAGCCAAATCAGTGTGGCCCTGACTGTTCAGCACAGTACGCATTACCCCACCAATAGACAGCCGAGCCAAGCCGTATTTTTGAGCAAACATTTGTGCCACTGAAATGTATAAATTTCGGATAAATTAACAATGAAAAACGGGAGTAGAAAATGATTTTTTTTTTCTTTTCATTTTTTTCCTTTTTGCAGGTGTCTTTCAGGCTTACCAGTGGTTTTTCCAGATTTGGGAGGTCCAGTGACTACTATTTTAATAGGTAGTGTAGGTATAGGCTTTTGTTGACGAAGATACTTTAGGGGGTTGAGCATAAACTTGTTGCGGTTCTCTTTGGATGCAAAGAAGTAAATATACTGATTGAAGAGGAGGGGATATGCAGTGTTGAGAGGCCACAGTAGAGGCTGAATCACGTCTCTCTCTTTGTAGTGCTATCCATCACGATTGTGCAAAAATAAGAACACATGTTAGGTGACAGGAAATGTGGCATTTACTTGACTGGAATTTCTGCACAGAACAAAAAACAAATGTAGTGGTACTTGAAATACTTAGTAGTTACTTTAGATGGACTACTGCCATATCTAAATTATGCCTACCTGCACAGGGTCCCTGCAGCCAAAGGCACTATGAAACTTGTAGGAGGACAGCAGAAGTGTATGTGCCGTGCTGAATGTAATAGGTTGGCATCTTTGGAAAAGTGACTCCCTGTTGGTCAGGAGGGGCTGAATTTTCTGGAGCAGTTGATTCCGAGTGATTTGTGTATTGCGAGATGCATTGACAACTAGTTTGGGTATCTTATTTTCACTCAGGAGTTCCTGACAAATCAGAAGCAAAAATCAGCACATATGTCCGTAAGAAAAGCACAAGACTTCCCAGTGTAGAGCTAGTCCTAATCCTGAAATATGAGGAAATGTGAAGAAAATTATTCTTGTGCAGATGTGTGATAAAGTTCCGTAATAACTTGTGATTTTGTACCGTCACAACTGTAAGGCTACTTTCATCAGTTTCAAAACGTTTGCTTATTTCCATCTCTAGCCTCTTAAAGGTTTCATCCTCGGTCTCATTCTCAGTTTCATCATAATCCTCTTCTGCAGGGAACTCCTGCTCCAGTATGGCTTCTATCTCCTCCTCCATGTTATTTGGATCCTCATCTTCTTCTTTAAAATCTTCTTCAACCTGTTTGGACAAGAAACAGTGAGTAGAGTGTTACTCAATGATGCAGGTGAGATCCTAAGCTTGTATAGTTTCCTCACATTAGGTTTTGCTTCCTTAAGGCCATATTCTGCCAGGAGTTCAGCCCGTCTCTTGGACATATTCTCCTCCTGTATCAAAAAAGATATTTCAGATGCTCATATAGCCAACAGCATACTTATGCAGTCTCATAAAAATAGCATAAGATTGAAAGTAAATGTTATTACTACGACAATTACAATCAAGCTGTTGCTTTACCCGTTTTTTCTTGTGCAGATTCTGAAGGAGTTTCAACTGTGATTCTTTCTTGTGGCAGAGGTCATGCCACTTGTCAAGGTAGGTTGGCAACAGACGTTTCTGAACATCTGTAACATCCACTTCCATGACTACAATAACATCAGGGAAAAGTTGTTTCTCCAACATGTACTGGACCTCCTCTGGCTCACGAGGAAAGCCCTCTAAAATGAAGCCTGTAGATCTACAAAAGCAGAGTACCACATTACTACCTCTTTTTTCATTCATTCATTTGGAACAAAATTACAGATGTATCAGTCAAGATGTTGTTTATATGAGTACAAATGTTGGAGTGAAAATCTTAGAAGGAAACATAAAGGTTTAGACATTTGAGCAGTCGTGGAAAGTGCCTGTTTTGGCAAGTCATGTTTTCCTTCACGTTGCATGGGCAGTATTTATATTTTCTGGGGACAGCTAATGTGAAAAGAATGCCAGGTGATGCATGCAGTGTGACATACAGGGAAACCTTGGGACCTGTCAAACATGTGCATGTCACTTTGACATACACTGTCAACTAAAGGAAGGCAGCAAATCACCTTAGGAACATCTTTAATCTAAATTTCCATTGAAGTGGCAAGGTAATGAATCCAATTATCATGCAAATCAATGTTTGAAAATTATGTAAGGAAATAGATGAAGATTCCCCCATGTTTCCACTTCTTGCCAGACATGAAGTAGATACTTTTAATGTGGATTAAACAACAAAACTCACTGAGTCAATGTAGTATCCTTAGAGCTGCTGATATATGTGTTTTGTTATCTTTGAACATATGTTAGCCGTCTATCGTTCTGCAAAGTTTTGGGGAAAGGCTTACTGGCTTCTTTTGGCTAATAAAAGCTACTCACACAGACTGCAGATAAGACATTTAGAAAAGATCCAGGTTTTGTATTTAGTTGGGTGCAAGTTAAGACAAGAAGCACATATGTAGTATGCATGTATGTAGTACATGTATGGTTCTTGTTTCCAGTATAGCGGAATAACCATATCCATAATTACTGGACTCAGTGGAATTTCACCAGAGAGGTATGCTTTTATGGCCATTTCCTTTTCAGTAAGTTCCACTTCCTGCTGCAGACACAAAAACAAACACACACAATTTAATATTTAAACCATCATAATTTACTAAGAGATGGTTCCAAAAAAAAAAAAAAGCAAAAGAAAAATATTTTTTAAACCAACCTCCACGTCACTCATGTTAGAGTTAACCTCTGCCTCACTCTTATGTTCCTGCAGGGCTTCTTGTATTTGGGCCTCCAAGTCTGCACAATCACCTTCCAGGGACATATACTCGTCAGCATAAGGTACTTTCTTCTTGGTCTTGGCCATGATCAACATTTGGAGTTCCTCCCTTAATTGAATGTGGAAGAGTCCAAGTTGCTGTGCCAACCATACACCATGAGATGTCTTTCCAGACCCTCTGTTTCCTAGCAAAATTATTCTCAGCACTGGAGGCTTGAACAGAAGAGAAACAGGTGCATATGAGATAATTTCTGCTCCTCTAACGATTGCATGACTCATTTTCTTTCTCTTCAAATGACATCTTGTACCTTAAGAAGCTGGTCCTGTGCAGTGAAATGCTCAGGATTTTGAAGAAAGGAGTCTCTGGCATCCTGGCTGGAGAAGTAGAAGGTCTTTTCACGGTACTTTGCAGCAATTTCATCTGAACACGGCCACAGGATGTTGTGTGTTTTTAAGGCAACAGGGCAGAAATGCTTGGTATCGCCTAATATTCTCTTGGCTGTGATATCCCTCTGCTTTCAGGAAGAGGAAAAATATATCTTTAAAAAATGTGTTTGTTTTAACATGTCTCAACCAAATGTGTCTTCAAATATGGTCTTTTAACTATAAAGGGGAAAAGCTTGTCAGCATACTGACTTCATCATCCTCATCAGGTGCAAAACTCTCACTGCTTCCTTCCTCTGCTCTTTCAAGCTCCGCTAAGGCCTCAGTGTCTTCTGTCTCCTCATCTTTGTCTAGCACAGACAACTCCCAGGACACATACTGAAAGGGTTCTGGGGATTATGCATATAAAACAAACAAATGGAAGGATGAGTCATTCTAATATATGCATCTGAAATGTATTTAAAAGAAAAATACTTGTTTTGATATATTTTTTTAGTATTCAGTCTTACTTTCCATCTGTTGAAGGATCTCCTGGAGGAGGTTTTCAGGAGTTTTGTTGTCAATCTCCACCACATAGCAAGTGGCTGTTAAAACTGACTGTATTTGTTCCCATTCCTCCTCAAACTGGTGTACTTTCAGTTTATATTCATTCATTTCAGGGCCATCTGGATAGCCAAACTCCCAATCATCGCACAGTGCCACAGCTTGAACAGCATGGAAAGAGGGAGAGAGAGACATGAATAAACAATGTCTATGTTAATACTGCTTTAGTGGTGTTTACATAATGTATATTGTGCATACTCTGCACCCATATATTGTATAGATAAGATATGTTGAATTTTGAGTGAAAAATCCTACACTAAATAACAAATTTTAAGCGCTATCAACCTTTAGACCACCAATTATAAGTATTTTAAACATAGATTTGGTATGGTTTTTCATCATCAAAACTTATTTTGTTGTCATTACACTGGAAAATTTCCACAATTATGTCTTTAATGCATCTTAATGAAGGCAATATTATTCTATTAATAAAGACATGACAGATGATTTTCTCACCTGTTTTTTTTATGCCAGGTTCTGCAGGACCGGTGACACCAAACAACTGAGGGTTTTCTGCTATTGAAAAGAGAATTTTTGAAACAATTTTGATTAAAGTTTAAAGGCTCAAAGACATTAGGCTGTGTTTTAGACACTTATTACCATCTGTCTCTTCAACAACTGTTTCTAGATTTGACAGTGGCCCTGAGTCATCCTCATTTTGCTTCCTAAAACAGAGAGAAATAAAACATGATTTAGTTATGATACTTCAAAAATGGAAAAACAGGACGACATTTATGTTGCATCTTAGCTTACAAGACTCGTTTATTCTTCTGAAGTTGTTCATCTTGTAGCCTCCCCTTTATGGCTTTGTCTATTTCCTCCTTATTCATCTCATAAACTCTTTTCAAAACTGCTTAACACAAAATATAACACAATGGGTGCAACATGTGCTATTAGCATGAACTCTCAAGGAAAAACAAAGCCAAAAGTATAAAATGCAAATATAATGCATGAAACACCTTGATGTCTATCACTGTCTTTGAGACAAATGATAATTTCTGGCATAATTTCGGCTTGTTGCAAGACTTCCACCTGGGTATAGCTTTTGGGGAAGTTGTCAAGCACCCACCCAGTGCTAGTCCCAGCATCTGAGTCCACTTCTTCCATCTGTTAATGAAATGCCTTATTATTTCATTTGGCTTAACAGTGGTATCATATTTACATAGTACATGTTGCCATGTTATGAATTAATATGTAAAACAGAGTATGTTTGATCTTATGTTGCATATTCTAACTAGCGCAAGGCATCACATAGATACATTTTTAATATAATTGCTTATATGTAGACTTAGTTGCCATGTTTGATTTCTTTGACATACCTCCATTATATGCTTCTTTAGCACCTCACCATACAGGTCAAAAGGAGATATACTTGATTTTTTGGCTTCCTCAACAGTACCAAGCACCATGGCCTGTACTTCTGGATGATCCTCTGTCACTGAGAACAATAGAAATTTCAATAGGACCCGATCTATATTTTGTATAGCTCAGACTCTATATATTTGGTCTGTGCACACATAAATACAATATACACACCCCATTTACATCAAACTTCCATCCAACTACCATCTGTAATATATCTATCTATATATATATATATATATATATATATATATATATATATATATATATATATATATATATATATATATATATATATGTAAAAGAGAATAAAAAAAACACATTGATAAATGAATTACCTTCAGATGTTTCATCTGGTGAAGTGGGAAGGGTGCCAGAATAATTGATCCCTCCACATGGTAGTTTGAGGGTGTGTTTTATATGTAAATATAGTAACATTACTTAGTAAAAAATAGGAATTATGATGTGGAACATTGTGCTTAAGCTGCCGCAAAAAATATTGTTTAAACTGTTAAATATCAACCAAATTCAACTTGCCCAAATTTTGTCCACCATCTTGCTCCATCTTCATCTTGATTCTCTCTATAGCAAACTGTGTAGTCTCATTTTTAATTCTCTCAAGCCTCTCCTGTTCAGCCTTGGCCATAACTGGCTGCAGCAGCTCATCGGTGTCAAGTATGACTGCACCGTAGTGCTGAGCTACAAGTTCACATAAGGTGCTCTTCCCAGCCAGAGGAGGCCCAATGATAGAGATTTTGCACGGGTGCCTTGGCATTGGAGGAAGTAGGTAGTGCCTGGGGTTTGTTACAAATCTTTGGTAGGCTTCCTGAGATGAAAGGATGTACAGTTTGTCCTGGAAGCTGTACAGTAGTTGAGATGAAAGTTGTTTAAAAATTTCCTCTCAGTTAGTCATTGGCAATAATTCTTTATGGCCTATAAAAACATACTCACCCCACAGAAAACTGGGCCTTGCCAAGAATGATCTTGCCCTCCTTTAGTGCAACAGGACAGATTTGGCCCCAGCGACTCCTTCTCCACCGAAAGCCTGGAGCCACTGTCCTGATGGAGGACATAATTCTAAGAAGGCCCTCCTGGAGGAAAAATTGACTCCTGGTGAACATTACATGTGCATTTCTAAGTCAGATTTTCATTGTTAAAAATATTTTTAAAACATTTGTGCAAACAGTGGTGTTTTAGAATTAAATATAAGGGCTACCAGACCATGTCACCACTTTCTGGGAAGTATTCAATGTCAGGGTGTTGAAGATGGACAGGAATAGAGACAGGCTTTACAGCCAACAATCCAAGATAGGACATCACAACCTAAAATAAAAAAAATAAAAAATAACACAGTCAACCTAAATAATGCAGTAGCTGGTAAAGATATACTACTGTCTATTACTTTTAATTGTCTTTTAATGAAAGACTTGTTACACTAAGATGCATCAGTTGAGACTCAGTGGTTAACATATTGTTGTTTTTACCAAATGAAGCTCCTCAGGTGTATTGTTCCCATCCAGCTCCAGTATGTAGAGCGGGTTGTGACCTTTCATGTATTCCTGGAAAAAAATAGACAAAAAAACTCTTCTATTTACGTGATAAAACATTATAAAAAAAAAAATAAAAAAATCCAATGCCATTATCTGTGACAATGCAATAATTTCCCACTTCTAAAATATATCTCTGAAACTGTACCACAGCATAATGCACCTGCCCAAACCACACCACTCAGTGTAAAACAGGGCTTAGCCATTTTAAGATTCATTGACAAAAGTAAAATAGATTGTGTCTTTGCAGAAGCTGCTTCTCATCTACATCTAAATTATTCTACAACTGATTTATTCACAATCTGCTTAGACCTTAGAAAATGTTCAAGATGCTATTTGAGGGCCCATCTGTTCTCTTTACAATTTCATCTGGAGAGAACTTCACAGCTTGACTTTAAAAGTTGTGTGCTAACTCTGTTGTGATTTTACTACTATTAAGCTGGTAATTGTTTCATTCATATTAGCCACAATATTTTGATGTTTTTCAACTTTCATTGCTCTTAGTTTGTTGATATTTTCCTGTGCAGCACTGTGGTTAAACTCGTGTTGTTTTAAACAGGCTCTATAAATATGACTGAAACTGACATTATCTGTGAGCCATTCAGTGCTAGTGAAAAACCTGGGTAACTCACCTCCAGTGGTCGGAGTACTGTCCCCTTGTACATGTTGATTCTAATTAATGCATTTTCAGGCAGATTCTCTGGTGTCCAAACCATCTGATCAATGACACTTCTTGTGAGTTCCTCCTCAGTCTAGAGAATAAATCATTTTTTGGAATTACAAGAATTTGTCACAATCTTTACATTTCACCTCATAGAGCTCACTTGCAATTTATTAAATAAAATGATCATCTTTTAAGAAAAATGTGTAAAAGTTTGTTTAGTAATTTATAAACTTTAATTACTAAAGACAGTTTGACAATATGAAACTGATTGCAAGAGCCCACATTGATAGAGGTAGATTAACATTACATCATGAATGTAGGACATTTAAGAATTAATCCATTTCAATGGCAATCTCAAACAATCTTTTGAAAAAAAAAAAAAAGATAGAAACAGAGGGGGATATAGGGCAACATAAAATGTCACTGTCTCAATAACCTATCATGTTTTAGGAGTAAAACATGACATTTCAAAAGATTTCTAAATGTGAACTGTATATTGAAAAGGTTTTTATAAGTTGAAGTTATTGAACCTGAACATCAGTGGTCGATTCATGTTTCGGACACATCATGATTGAACAATTGTGCATGTGCATTCAGTTTACAAAAAGTCAAGATTAAGTAACCTGTGTACTAGCACTAGTCATCCTTAGTTTTCAAACAAGCCATACCTGCTCCTCTTCATCATCCTCTTCCTGATCCTTGTTTTTCTCCTTTTTCCCATCAAACTCATCATATTTCCACTGGTCTTTGCTGTAGAAATGCCCTGTAACTGGGTGGTGCTTTAGACCTGACAGCCTTTGGACCAGGTCCTTGTCCACACACTGGAAATAAATACAGGTGATCTATTTAGAATTAATTCAGCAACAAATCTCCAAACCTTTCAAGTTACAGAAACTGTCAACATTATTATAAGATGCATGCTTCTTCCAAGTTGAAAAAGCAAACTGCAGTCCTTAATACTAAACAGAATATGAAAATAACCTTGATATTGATGATGAAATCTGGTGTGAGCTCGAGATTTTTGATTATTTTAATCTGCTCATGGATCTCCTCCCAGTCCTCTGATATAAACGGGAGGCAGCTCAACACATACCCTGTGCACGACATGAAAATGATAAACAATGGCAGAGCTGGCATTCTCTAGCTAAATAATTATTTATCATTTACACTTGATGTGCTACCTATCATCTATAATTAAATTCTTACTCTACTGACAAACTACACACAACATTTAGTGACTGATTTTTTTTAAAGTCATGATCACGCTACATAGTTAAGTATGATTTACCATAATGCTCAACATCAGGTGAGTTAAGCCTGGCAAGAATCAGCTGCAGCAGTACATCATCGGGAATACTTCCCCCTTGAGATAAGATATCCAGGAGCTTGTATTGTCAGACAGTGCAACATGGGGTTATAATGGTTACGTGGTGCCGGTGTAAATAAATAAGGAGGACACAGACTGCTCTATTAAGAGTTGGCCACTCACCTCTAAGCCTTCCTTAGTTTTATTTTCAATGTGTATGTTGAGCAGATCAGTATCTGAAAGATTGCAAAAGCAAAAATATCTGAACTGATGTACATAAGTATAAAAAATACCATGAAATGTACCTACCATCAATCAGGATACACTTCCAGGAATCTGCTATTTTTTTGGCCAATGTGGATTTCCCAACACCCTGTCACAGAATGGAAACTGAGAAACTATGTTGCATGAAATATACACTTTTCTATCTTTTATGCACAACAATAAAAGGCAAAATGAGAAAATCAGCTTGCAATCACAAAACAGAATGCTGGTTATTATAAAGGCATTATCTCTAAATATTTATTTGTCTTCTAACAAGATAAAAAAAACATTGTGATCATTCTGTTAGTTGCTTTTTATTTTTCCTGAACATTTTTCCAGAGAACAAAAAAAAAGAAATAAAGGAAAAACTTGAGCACCAAATCTTCAAGAGATTAAACATTTTTAAGAAGTTGTTTCTACATTTTCATAAATCTGACAGTATCAGTTTTTTTTTAATGTAATATAGCATTACTTTAAATTATTGCATATTTCCTCATTCATAAGATTTAAATTCATATGCAACCATACCAACTCTACTAAAAGATAACTTTTTTTTCCCTTTTTTTAGCTTAAAGTTGTATTGGCAAATAAATAAACTATAGAACTCACAGGCCTTCCTACTATGATGAAGCAGGTGGGTTTGGCAAGCAGACGCTCTGTTTCCGCTTCATCTTCAATTAAGTTGTCCACGAAACCATCTATAAGAACTTATCAGATAGAAACTTCATGAACATAAAAACAAACAAAAAACTGTATATCACCAACAAGTTCTTGAACCAACTTAGCGGAAAAACCTCATCCTTAGCCAGTCAATTAAACTGCCTAATCCATGGTGTCATACTTACCGTCACTTTCAGACATTTTTTTTGTCTTATGGATTATGAATCCATCGTATTTAACGAGAACAGGATAGAAGGGGCCTCAGACAACCCTCTTACACGATTGCCGTACGGTTGCCGTGGCAACTGAACAAACGTCCAACTGACAACTCAACTCAAATGAGGGTCCAGAGGTGATAAATGGCTAACTAACGTGCCAAAAACATTTGGAGACACAAGTTTTGGACACATTTCGGGACACACTTTTCCATTAAATGTAGTTGTTGTATGTCCGAACTTTTTACTGGAACAACTAGTTCAATTACGCCAGAGACCTCGATATCTAGAGCGCTGCATTGCGCTTTGAGCTTTTTGACTCCTAAAGGCACCGTATCAGCTGATAAGTCGGTTCTGACAGTCACATGACTAAAACAAATTCATGCTATACGTTCTAGTAAGCTAAGTAGGCTTGGATAGGTGTTTCTCTTTTTAATTTTATTTTTAAATTTATCTACAAAAACTCAGGAGTAGTTGCGTGACTGCTAAAGGAGATGCATGTTATCACCTCCGGAGATGATTTGTGGCTAATTCATCGATCTGCTTAAATTATTGGTAATCGAAATTAACCAGGAAATCCTCACGGCCAAGATAATACAAGTACTGTTTTTAAATATGTACACCTTTAATGATTTAAAATGCAATATTTGAGATTATGACTATATTTGTGCCGTCTTATTTCTGGCAAACAGCTCTTGTATTGTCCCGATTGTTCTGGGAGTATTTGAAAACACGGGGGGAAATGCCTTTGACAGCGGCTATCATCAGTGGGATCCAGAGGATGGTTCTGTATGAAACCAGAGCAGTGAGTCTGACATAACCTTTATCGTCATCATTGTAATCTCAAACTTTTTATTCTCCTTAAGTACTAAATACGTTTACACGTTGTTTGCTTGCTGTTGATCAACTATTCATATAATACAGACAACAGTGCTCCCTAAGAGCACTCCCTGTTTTGGCTACAAAAAAAAAAAAAAAAAAAAAAAAAAAAAAGTTTGACACTTTTTTAAAAATTCTATTATACTAAATGGCTTGCAGGTTGAACATACTTGTTTATATCTATCCTGCCTCGAGGTGTGACTAAAATGTACTGTCAGTAGAAGTTACATAAATTAGAGAAAGATCATCGACCTGTGCAATTCTGTCCTCTTTTAGCTCTAATGGTAGCCTTTTCTGTGAACACAGTTATGAGAGGCATTCATTACATCTACAAAAAAGCGATGACCTTTCATATTATAGTTGCATTAGTAGTATTCAATACACAATTACTACATTAAAAGAAACAATAATTCACTTAAAATTAATCTGTAGCACCATTGTGATCTGTTGTGATACTGTTGTCATGACTGAACAAACACTAGATGGCAGCAAAAGACTTTTTAATAGTAATATTTCAGTAAAACCTTCAACCTGGGTCCTTTACTATCAATTTGGAGACAGTCATGGGCACATTGATTAGATTTAACATAAATGTACACCCATCCAACCCCTCTTGGTGGAAATATGTGCATTTTAAAGATCCAAATGTTTTGTGACTATTCATCTTAGTGAAAGTTAACTCAATTAAAAGTTTGGACACATCTAACAACTTCCACTTGCACAACTGGTGATAAGATAAAAGTGAGATTGAGTAACTAATTAATCCTTGGAATAACAAGACAACAATACACTTATTTATTTTTGAGTTATAATGTTTTGCTTAGGCTTTTTATGATCATGTCACTTAACATTAGATTCTCAGACTGTAGCTATTGTGAGAAAAGAAAGCTCAGTAGGGTACTGGGAAGTGTGGAACAGGACAAAATGGACTTTAATGGTGGCAGACTGTACTGAAACATGATGTACCAATTTAATGTTCTTTAGTGGACTGAAAATCTTATGCCATTGTACAACCCAGTATGACAAGAGTTATGACTTGAAAGAAGAGATCTGCAAAGAAGACACAAATCTCAGTCAGCAACTTTTACACTGAACTCTTGTGATCTGATGTTTGCTGTGCTCATAAGCTCTTTTGACTATGCACACCATATTTCCAATATATAGTTTGCCACATGTTAATACTCTTGAAAACCTTTTGTCAAAACCAGGTAATATGCATTATCTACTTTTTAAACAGAAGTAACTGTGCCAGCTTCATTGTGCAGTGCAGTGTGATATTCTGTGCCAAATTCATTGTTGCTTAAATTTGTGCATTTATTACTTCTTTGTTTGCAGCGATACTTTCTGGTAGGGAGCAATCAGGCTCATACCAAACACAGAGTCCTTAAGATTGACCGCACAGAACCCAAAGACCTGGTGATCATTGATGATAAGGTAAAATGCAAGTTTCCACCAGACATAGTACAATGCTAATGTATATGCTTATGTAATACAGTACAGTGGGCATAAGGCTAAATTGTCCAATCAGTCTGTCCCAAGCATATTGTCAAGAAGTGTGTTGTTGTTGTTTTTTTTTTATTCCACTGCTCATTACTAGAATGAATGAGTTAGTGGTATATGTGTTTGTACATTTTGTGGGTTTATTATCATTATGTCTGTTATTATGAAACCTGGTTGAACATTCATCTTGCTGAGCCTGCAATCCTAGTTATATACTGTATGGTATAATATGAACGGTGTGTAAATGCTTTGTAAAGAAATCCATTGTGATATCTTTCTTCTTAACTTAATATTTAGAGAATGCTGGGGCACAATGGAAAAACGATATACATATAGTAGCCAAACCACGATTATTTGGCATTGTTATGAATCTCTGAAAAGATTACACTTTATTTAATATTTAAGGCTGTTTTTCCTTTTGGTCACAGGTAAAAACAACAATAAAGGTAATATGCAAATGAGTAACAAATAAAAGAAGCCTTTTTCCATAAAGATGCCTGTAGGACAAGTTTTTTTTATTGATTTATTTTTTTATTAAGCTGTTCAGCAAAACATTCAGTTTACAGGTATTTGATGAGCCCATGCTTAAAGTGGGGATTATCAGCTTCGAATAATTTCTATGGGTAAATAAGAATGTGTATTCTGCAGTCCCAGATCTGAACTCCACTTGACAGAAAAGCATTTCACCTACTGAAGACTAATCTGAAGGCAGAAAAACACAAAAGAGCAATAGAGGACAACTGCAGGAAACACTAAAAATACACTTTACAATGTCTCTGAAAAGGTTTTCTTTCTGTAGCATGTGTATAATCAGCAAGAGGTGCGGGAGTTGCTGGGCCGTCTTGACCTGGGAAACCGTACAAAGATAGGCCAAAAAGGTTCTTCAGGCCTGTCCAGGGCTGTTTCAGCTTTTGGCATTGTGGGTGAGTACATTTGTCCTTCCACTCACTTTCTTAGTGACAGCCATAGGTGACAGCTAATGCAGTGCACAGTGATGGTGACCTGTGGCTCATTTCAAAAGCATTATTTTTACAGCTGTGTGTTGACCTGGTTTTGTCTTTTAAGAGCTGGGGATGTAAAAATGTAAACTAAAAAGAACACCTGGCAGTATAACACTGTTCACTTGAATGAAAAGACTAACAGACATAAAAAACTGTACAGTACTGGGCCACCATGTGTTGCGCGAACAGGTTACATGCACTTAAGCATTGGTACAATAAATTTCTATCAGGGCTACTCAGTTTGGTCTTAAAAGGGTCTCAACTCTGCAGGTTTTAAGTGTATTCCTGACACCTGACTGAAATTAATTGTGCAGACCTTCATAGGCTGTTGGATATATTTAATTTGACTTCGGTGTGTGGGAGCAGGGGTGCATTGAAAACCTGCAGGACTGCAGCCCTCATGGGACCGAAATGAGTAGCCCTGGTTTATATCTTGTGGGATTTTGTGTCTGAATATTGTTTTGTAATGCCACATAAACACACTCAAACTTAAAAGGTAATTAAAAACTGATAACCATCAGGTGTTATTGTTATTAATGTATCTTTATTAATGTTTGACAAAAAAGCATTTTTTTTCTACTTTTTGTGTTTGTTCTGTGTTTTTCAAAGACGTTATTTATTTTTTACATTAATCCAATTAAATGAAAATGGGTCATGCTTATTTTCTCAATTGACATTTGTTCTGTTAGTCTGCCCAAGTCTGAATTAGAAAGTTCAGAGGTTTTGTCTTTGATTAAATGACTCATTTCATCCATTTCCTTTGTGAAATGGAGTCATTTGTGTTGGAGTGGTATGATCAAACTGGTTGTTCCTGGAACAAAAGGTCAGCAGCTACATCTCCACACTCTCCACATGTCAGTGTCTTTAAGCACAAACACAATATAACCTCTGTATGGCCATCAGTTATTGACTGTAAATAAAATGTTGATATAGAATATAACTGTTTAAGCGACTAAGAAGTGCATTTTAAAGGCCTTGTAGAAGTTACACTAAAATGTGTGATAGAAGTGTAATAGTAATACCACATTTAAAAACATGTGAAATTTATTTGTGTCCTAATTTAGATAAAATGCTACTGAATATCAATATATTTCAAAGCTTTAATTCGGCAAAAGTTTGATTTTGAAATGATTTAAATAAAGTAGATGTTTTTTTCCTTCCTCTAGCGCCATCTTTATTCATAAGCAGTGCCAGTGCCACCATGTAAAGTGCAGTGTGTCCTTAGAGACCGTCTGCCTGGCATCTTTCTTATTACAAAATATAATGAGTATCATTATTCTAAGTATATTTGTATTCACTTTTGCGTGGCGGTTTTGTCAGTCTGACCCATCTCTGGCAGGAGAGACAAGAGAGGGACAAAAACCACAAGTGAAAGAGTATTAAGTGAGACAGGTGCTGTTAGCTCTCATACACGGCTGTAAGGCTTGCCTTCATCAGGTGAATGGTACCTTATGTAAATTTTTTTTACATATCTGCTAATGCCTAGTGCAAATTTATTTCTTGTGAGTGCTCAGGAAAAATCGGACATAGTTTACAATAATTACACCAATATCACTATTTACAGTAATCTAAGAGAGGGTTGTTAGGGGAAAACATGTTCCCTGGGAATTAATTCTCTTCTGATGCAGACTTTGTTTTGGTAAAATAATGATATATATATAGAGCGATCTCATTTATGCTTCGGATGAGCGATAACTCATCCAGCACTGATGGCAAATCATTATTGATGTTGCATTATAGTTTCTGGGTCAAATTTTATTTATGTAAGCTTAAATAGATTACACATAGGCAATATCATCAAAAATGACTTACAGGCTCTCTTGATCAAACTAGGCTACTGGTGTTTTTCACTGGATTGTTATATCAAAGCTGCAGACAATTGACTGTTAACAAAAGGGCTGAACTTCAAATCAGTCTTTTCAGCATTTTATTACATATTTTTTTCTTTCGAGTACAGTTGTTTTGCTTCGATCACATCCAGTAATTAGGTCAGTGGTGATTTGGAATTACAACATGTAATCAGTTCAATAATGATTCTTATTTGCCTTTACAGGCTTTGTTCGTTTTCTTGAGGGATTTTACATTGTTCTGATCACCAAGCGCAGAAAGATGGCTGACATCGGCGGTCACTCCATCTACAAAATTGAAGACACCACCATGATCTACATCCCCCATGACTCAGTGAGAGTTGCGCACCCTGACGAAGCAAGGTAGTTTTCTCCCCCTTAAAACTTTCCATTATAGATATAACTTTAGAACCTCCAACGTAAGACCAAGTACACACTGTCAGTATTAAGAACAACCTGTTACATCTCTTATCTTTTAAATTCAATGCTACAATATAGGGTGTTTGTTTACAATTTAGCCAAAGTTTCTGATACCTATAATGTAACAACATTTAAAAGTAATCCAACATTTATATTTACAACATTAGCACATCTTGAAGTTCTTTATGTGCTGAATGTGTCTGCATGTTCTGATCAGACAGATTACATAAACTATATGTATAAGTAGTATTTAAACACTGCCAATAGCAAAATTGTTTGGGTGGGTTAGCATGGTCGCCTGACAGCATTGACTTTGTTGCATATGATAGTAGCTTATGTTATTGTAGCACCTTTACTGAGTTTTTATTTTACAGATATGTGCGGATCTTCCAGAACGTGGACCTTTCCAGCAACTTCTACTTCAGGTGAGAAACATGGAAGATCATCTCAGCAATATTTGCAAAGTAAACTATAGTTAAACTGTAGTTATTTAATATTTAATGGTAATGGTAATTAATGGTAGTAAATGCAGAACTTTTGCACGATTAAAAAACAGTGCAAAAGTTTAGCATTTGCTACATATAAAATGAAACATTTTAGTTTTCTTGATCTAGATCATTGGTTGAGAAAGAAATAAGGCATGTTGACAACTCAGTGTTGTCTGGCATGGGATGCATTTAATGACTTCTATTGTTCATGTAAAAGAAGAAAATTGGTGTGCTACTCTATTTCTGTATCAGCATCAAATTGAAAGTACATTATGGAGCAGTACAGTCTGTACTTTTTTCACATGATACTGCCTTTGTGCCCTGCAGCTACAGCTATGACCTGAGCCACTCACTACAGTACAACCTGACATTGCTGCAGAGACCTTATGAACTGTGGTCGTCATCACCTTCTTCGGCAGAGGAAGGGCTATACACACAGAGCAAACATGACAGCTTTGACATCTTTGAAGATGAAGGTTTGCCTACACAAGGTGAGCGGCACTTAATCGCCGTGGCTTTTTATTACGTTTTTTTTTTCTCAGTCTATTGAGTGGAGAATATCTTACCAGAAAAGTCTGCTGAAGCAGTGCAGTGTAATTTGCATTGCGAGGTGGCACCCGGGTCATACAGACTGCTACATGCAAGCCAGGCAATGAAGAAAGCTGGAAAAGACAGTTGCATGGATGAAAAAGTGAAGGATAGCATAGGCTGATCCAGAAGGCAGACTTTCCTGATCTACTTCCAAGGAAATAAGTAATAAGTTGTTAAGTGTCATATAGAATCTAACTGCTTTTTTTTCCAGTCTGCTTCAGATGCAAATTGCAAAAATATTGTGAGCTGGTTCAGTAGAAATAGTGAAGAAAAAAAAAATCTTGCTAAGCTCTGGAATACAATGCATTAAAAAACAAAGCTGTAGTTAAAATAGATTTATTAGGGCATGGGGAAGGGCATCACCTGATGGCCTTAACAAAACAGAAAAACAGCATAAAACTGCACCGTTTATCTCCTTGTAAAGAGCTCTTTTTGCATCAGAGCTGTAAGTCTCTTGGGACATGTGTCTATTAAGTTTAACACATCTTCCCTAACTGATGTTTGGTACGTTTGTCTTAATCTTGCAGGATTTGATTATATTTCTCCTGTCATTTACAACCGGTTACAGAGTGTAATAATAATTATACTTATTGATTAAATCCATCCCAGTGCTTCTTCAAAAAGTGCATTTTCTGTATCACTGCTTTGGGGATGAACATTTGGGCTGATCCCAGTTTAGTAAAATAATCCTGTGGTTTATCTTGTTTCTATTTTTTTGGCTATAGTGGTTTATGGCCTCCAGAACGAGCCGTACTACAAATACGTGTGGAACGGGAAGCTGCTGGAGCGAGTCAAGGACATAGTGCATCCGGACTGGCTCATGTATATAATCCATGGCTTTTGTGGACAGTCCAGTATCCTTTCAGCAATGTCAAATGTGTTTTCATTCACGTGTCTTTGTTTGTATATATGTTTGTGTGTTTTTTTTCTTTAGTTAGTGCAATCCACTTTTGTTGCCATGGGAATTTTAAGAAAAACCATTAAAAAAAAGGAATGCATGCATTTAAAGGCCATGCCAACTGCAGAGTACCTTGTTGGGATTTTGCATGACATGACATCTGTCAACAGTGGTTTCCTTGAGCACACATGAGCAGAGAACATAGCTTTATTTTTTTCTTTTGTCCTGTGTCGACACTCCTCATCTCTTAGCCTCAGCATCACTTGTTGAGTTGTTCTTAGCCTTCATCACAGCACGTGGACTACACTGTGACTAGGAGCCTGTGATTCACCACAAAACTGGAGGTCTTTAGGGTTTTAGATAAGCAAATGTAGTGGCTTTAAGCATTCGTTGTCAGATATATGGACACTTGTATTTACATAATCTCTCCATCTGTTACAGTATCTGCTAGAGAAACAGCTATCTGTGCATGTTTAATCACACTCACCCATTGGTGCTTTATTTACCTTCTGTTTTGTTATTTAATCTGTTTTGAACTTTACTAACTTTAAATGGAAGTTCTGATGGCACACTTGTGAACTGGTTGTAGATGAATATATGAATTCCCTCTAGATTTTTGAGTAGCTCTTGTTATGTTGATGCATGCTGTCCTGCTGCAGAGTAAATACTTAGATTTATGAGGGTAAAAGATTGCCTTAGGTCCCAGATTCTAGTCATTTACCATTATGTCTGCTTTGTGCAAATCACATTAACAGGATAAATATTTTGCTTTTTCACTCCTCAGTAAAAAAAGAACTTTGTGTTTATGATGATGCTTTGTTTTCAGCTCGTTAATATGCATATGTTGCTTTGTGTTTTTGTTTTTTCAATACCTGTGCTTTTACAGAAGAATGCATCACACTGACAAACAAAGGAGGGCTTTACTGTAAACTACTGCTGTATCACTTATCAGGCAGTATGCTTCCACAGTAACAATGTGTGGGTGGGTTTAGATAGCCCCCAGAAACTGTTTGGCCTTCACTGTTTTGCTGAGAATGTTTGAGGGCCAATGTTTGCAGTATGACGAGACTCAGAGGATGGGTTGAATACAAAGGATTGTAGCAGATGGGAACTTGCTGAAGTACATGCAGAAAGATGACATGCAAGCTGTTTAACTGCTTGGAAATGTTTCACATACACACAAAAAAAACCCATAAAACATAATATGGAGAAAAAAAACCCAAACTTGCTCTGTGCAGATTGTGCAGACTATGCAGTGCAATAAAGCATTGACCAGCGGGCACAGCCTCTCTGCAACTGCTTCCCGCTGCTCATAAGCTTTGTTTTTGCAAGTCCCGCACTGATTTATATGCATCTCTCTTGGAGTGAACAAAGAATTTCTTCCATTGAATGTCAGACTCCCCTCAGTTTAAAATGAGAAAAACAACTCCCACACAGATTAGGGTCTTTCTGATTCCAAATAGGCTTGTTTTATCTGTTCTAGTGGGAATTTTACAAAGTTTTAAAAGGCTGTGTGTTAGGCCTACCTTTTAATTTTGTCTGTTTATCTTTGTCTGAGTTGCTGCTGCTTTCCCCTAAAATATGTTGCTCCTCTAACAACCTTTTGCAGCATCCTTTCTCTTTTTTTGCGTCTATCCTGTTTGGAAAGAGGGAAAAGTATCTATGTCACCTCTAACGATCAAGAATGAATCTTATAATCACAAACTATTTTGTCAAACAAACACAATGTTAAATTTTTAGGTCAAATATATAATAAATCTAAGAGAATTGTATTAATTTTAAAATATTTGGTTTCTACTGGTTTAACATGTTTAATAGAAAATGTTGTTATAGAAAAGCTCCAATGTTAGTACATCTATAACATTATATCAGACAAATTGGCTATCTAAGTTTTTCTAAAACAAGTGTGAGTGCATGTGAATTTGCCAGTGTGATGCTGCTTTTAATAATTCCTCTTTGTATTATTATTATTATTATTATTCCTCCTTTACCCACCAACTACAGAACTACTGATCTACGGTCGACCAGTTCACATCACTCTTATTGCAAGGCGCTCCAGCAAATTTGCAGGGACCCGCTTCTTAAAAAGAGGGGCCAACTGTGAGGTAAAGCAGTAGCTAAGGCAACAGAACACATAGATAGTGAAGGCAGGACTGAGGGCCACCAGGATGATTGTGATGTCTCTGGTTGATCACAGGGGGTTAATTTGAAGCACATTATCTTCATTCAGTATTCATTTAAGAGTTTATTTAGTTGGGTGGTGAGAGGAAGGATTCATTTTGGACACAGATATAGAGTTTCATATTTCTGTTTGTACTATAATACTGAGAAATGGTTAGACTCCATTTTCATCATTTTCTGCTATAGAGGGAAAGTAAAGTAGTATTTTTGGAGGAACTAACTAATATTTGAAGTGCACTGCTGGATGTTTGTGATTTTTTAACTCTTTTAATTTAACATACATGGTGTTAGGACTTTATTGCTGTACAGCAATTACAGCCACATTAGTAAATTATACTTTTGATCTGAAGTGAGAATGGCAAAACATTTTTGTATAATGACTAGTGTCCTCATTTTTAAGATCCATTCATCCAGTTTCCTAACTGCTTAGTTGAATTAAGGGTTGTGGGAAGCTGGAACCTTTCTCACCAATCATTGGGCAAGTCACAAGACAAACAACAAGAGGACAACTTAGAGTAACCATTTAACATACATGAATGTCTTTGGATGATAGGAGGAAGCCAGAGTACCCAGAGAGAACCCACGCATACACGGGGAGAACATGCAAACTCCACACAGAAAGGCCATTTAAACCTTTTCATGATAACCTTTTATTCTTTATTTAAAAAAAAAAAAATCCTTATTTTTATTTGCAGGGCGATGTGGCTAACGAGGTAGAGACTGAACAGATCGTCCATGACGCTTCAGTTATGTGTTTCACAGCGGGAAGCTACTCCTCATATGTCCAGGTCCGAGGTTCAGTCCCGCTCTACTGGTCTCAGGACATTTCCACCATGATGCCTAAACCCCCGATAAGATGTAAGACAGTCGTCAATTCATTGTGCTTACTTAATTGTCCAATGTCAGAAATATTTGACTTAATACTCCAACATTATGAAATAAACTGTATATAACAGGGACCTTTTCTGCTTTACGAACAGTACATTGCAATGTGTAATTAAAGAAGTAAAAAGCTGGCAATGTCACCCAAATTTAATATGTTGCTCTACTATGAACAGATCTCTCCTTATGACCAGAAATGACCTTGTTGGGAGAGGAAAGGGATGTAATTTGAAAACTACATTAAAATAAGAGAGTGAGTTTGTGCTAATGCTGTTTTTTTCAACCACTGGCACAGAGAGAAAAAGAAATTTAAAAAAGAAGTAGATAAGGGCAGAGTGACCCCCTCTTGGTTTTCCTCTTTGTATCAATTTCACAGTCTCATTATGAGCTGGATAAAAACACAAAACCAGCGTCAGAGGGAGGTGATTAGGTTCTTGAGACCGATGACACTAGAAACCACTGTGCACGTATACACTGGAATACACTGAGACTCGCTTGTGTACAATGCCCGTATTAAATTATAATCTATTTCTCTCTTATTTGCCCTTTAATTCATCCTCAGATGACAGTTACCATGTGAGATGGACACGGAGTGTGTCCTTAAGATCCCTCTGTATGTTACTTGCCTCATTGTCCTACTCTCACTTTGATGCTGAAACGGAGACATCTGTCCTCAGCTGACATTTCTGGAGCTTTACCCAAACGGTTTACCATCAGTTTGTTTAGTCTGACTCTACCTTGTTGGTATTTTTGTTCATCCACATTATATCATACAGTAGCTCTTTGATTAGAAATAGATAAGTTAAAGGTAAAAGTCTGTGTTAAAGGAAAATTTTAGCATTTTGAAAAAATCAGCGCCTAAGAAAGCAAGAAACCTTTTTTTTTTTTTGGAACTTGGAACATTTTGTAGAGCTTTTCTTGACCTTGGTGATTTTTACTGCAGGGTCTAGAAATGAAATAAAGATATTTAACACAAGGCATGTTTGTTTGTGGAGCATATTCATGTACAAAACATTTCAATGTGCTTTGCATAAAAGATTAAAAGCATATCAGACGTTGCAAAAGTAAGCATTAAAAAGAATTTGAAATATAGACATGATTAAAGCATTTATTATTAGAATTATCAAAAAATGATTATTAAAGTAATTTAGGAAAGCATGTCTGAAAGCAGTGCAAGTTAGAAGTTACCATGGAGATTTCATGCAGAGGCACATGAGAAAAGAAACATTTTTAACCTGAACTTAAAAGTGTCCACATGTCTGCAGCGTAACAGCTAAATGCTGCTTCTCCATGTTTAGTCTGGACTCTGTCCTGGACTACGTGACCTGAATCTTTGCATTTAAGAGCTCTGCTTGGTTTATATTCTCTGAACTGCTGTCAATATTGCTCCATGGCTATTGTTCCATATCCACCATGACTCTTAAAAGCAATGTTTATGGAAAATTTATGCAGTGATTGTTACTACCTGTATATTGATGAGGGATTGTTATTTCAGTATACTGCTTCCCTTTGTCATCACTGTCATTATCTGCCTTCTCAGTGCACATAATATCTTATTTCTGCTAAGATGAGATCAAATGCAGAGGAAAACATTCTGATGAAATGCTGTGAGCGACAGTTAAACACTGCATGCTTGGGTTTCAGTCGGTTTTGAGATTCTTCCACACCACGGTATGAAATGGACTGCTTAGCAATCAGAACAATATTTTTTCAAACTATAAACTCCTTTAGTCTCTCTTGTCCAGTTTTTGGTCAGGCTACAGATGTGGGCTTAAAATGTGTTACAGATGGAGACAGCAAACACTGTTTTTTGGAATAAAGTGAATAAAAGAAGGAAAATCCAATAAACACATAAAGATGAATGAGGAGCAGCGGCTAACTGTTCTGTGTCTCCTGGAGCTCAAAGCTTCAAAAGAAAAATTAGAAAGCTTTAAGATTTATTAAACTTACCAAATAACTGCAGTATATATAAAAGAAATTGGTTTCAATACCTCATGTTTACCTATACATTCCATAACTTTCTTTTCTTTTTATTTCCCTAGTGGACCAGGCAGACCCATACGCCCATGTAGCCGCCCTCCATTTTGACCAAATGCTCCAGCGCTTTGGCTCTCCCATTATCATCCTCAACCTAGTCAAGGTAACGGTCACTCTGAAAAACTCATTTAAACCTTCAATATCCTTTTTTCCACAACAAGTGTGAACACACCACAGTACAGTGAATAACTCCACAGTGAGTTTCTTAGATATTTCCATTGAATATAATACAAAAGACTGTTTTCATGTTTTAGAGAGTAAAGATTGGACTGCTCTTTGAATTTAGACAAGTTCAATTTCACATGCATTCCACACTTATCTGTTTATGGTTAATACTGATAAATCACTGTTGTATGGATCACAAACTAATGTTTTTTATGTGTATGAACCACACAAAGTGTTTTATGTTTGTCTGTGGTGAATTTTACAGCATGCTCACATATATATTCATAAATGTGTGTTGATAGTCTGTAGCAACTGGTGTAATTATGTCTAAACCATACGGTCATAATTTTGGCAAGTTTAGATGTAATAAAGCCAGCAACACAACTTGCCAGTCATGTCATAAATTTTTAATAAACGTATTACAGTATTGGTATGTTTACATAATATTCCAAACCTGCCAAAGTTATTACGTTAATGGCAGGTATTGTTATTGGTTGTTATGACATTGTTTGCTACATGGTCTCTACAAGAATAACTATGCAGTATTTTAAAGGAAAAGCAAAAAAAAAAAAAAAAAGCTGCATTACTCTTCTTCCGTTATGCATTGCTGCAGCTCCTCTTGTGGACTTCTGCTTCTGTTTCCTGCTTAGATTTATTTTCCTTAAACTTGTGGAAGGACTTAATGAGATATATGACATATAAAAGAAAGCAGATGTAGTGAATATTTTATAAAAGCTCTTCCGTTGCTTTGCCTATTCTTTCACAGAGACTTTGTTATATATCCCATCAATAAAGCAAGCTTTTCTGACTTTTACCTGGGTGTTTAGAAACAATTAGGAACCTTCTCAGCTGAAGGTTATTGTTGCTTTATGAAACACAGCACAGACATCCTCTTATACTGATAAATGTGTTTACATTATTGTTAAAAGCTACAAAAAATATTGATGTCTACTTTATTCTCCAGCCTTAATTTACATATGCAAAGATGCAAGTTGTAAATGCGATTGAAACTCATGGTTTTACCTAAAATTGCTTCCCTATATCAGGTCTTCCTTAATTTCTAAACATCCATCAATGCATACTGTTCTGCTGAGACAGCTTTCTGTGGGGTGAGTCTTGCAGAGTGGGCTGTGAGTAACCAGTGATATTCTGCACTGTGTTGATGATGCTCTGAAGAGTGTGCTGCAGAGCAGCTTCCATACGATGAAGACATGCAGTGTGATAGCACACTGTCAACAGAGCAATGCTAAAAACAAGTCACAAGCAGCCTCTCTTGCAAGTCGTTTTTCCTGAACATGCTCAGAAAGCGGAGATGTTGCTGGGCTTTCTTCAACAGTGATGTTAGTAGTCCAGGAGATGCCTTTAGAGAAGTTCATGTCCAAAAACCTAAAGGATTCAACTCTCTCCCCACTTGTGTCCACTGGAAGCACCATTCCTGCAAAAGTTGATTAAATTCCTTGATTTTTGAAGGATTCAGCTTCAGATTATTCTCCATGCACCATGCAGCCATAATTCTCTGTAGACTTTACCCTTATCAACTGTCTCATCTCAAATAGAGACGAATCCAACCACAGTTGTCTTTCATGACGTTGATATGGTGTGTTGGATGAGGAGAAGCAAATGCATGTGTATATAGTGTACAAAACAGGACAACCTTGAAGGGCTTTGACTCTGGATGTGAAATCATTGTTAGATTTTTATCTATATCTAATGACTTTATTCCGACTGCAACATTTATGTAGTGATAAACACCTTTCTGAAGGACACGTCACAGAAAAGGTTATTTTAAGGATTACATTTTTAATAAAAATCTGGATCTTCTGGATATAAAAATCTTTAGTGTTGTAGTTGCTCTGAAACTATTCCTTTACAGCCTACCTTATTTACATTTTTTTTCAGAGCATTTGCCAAATAAGATCAAAAGAGATCTGCATGTTGGATTGAAAGTATGAGGATTTTAGTGTGCAGTGTGTAAAAATACTGATGGGAATCTTGATGAATATTTTATATTGGAATATCCCCTAGCCATGGAATCACTCAACAAGTGTAATAGAGCAAGGTAAGATGTGTAGTCTGCTAAGCACATGATTGACATTGGGAATTAACAATTAGGTGTTTTTTTTAATGGGAGATTTTCCTCAGTGGTTTGTAATTATCAGCTGTTGAAATTCCTCCTTGGTGATCAATCTTTCTCTGTAAACAGACATGCTGCAATGATAGAAAGAAGCATTTCCCTTCATATGCAGGAAAGAACACTTCTCTTCTTCTTTGTTATCTTGCCTTTAGCTGCAATAATTTTCCTGTCAGCCAATAAAAAGCTCCAAGAGGATGGAGTATGATTGAGTGTTAAGATAAGAGTGAATGCTTTTTAAACTTTGCTTTTAAAAAGAAAAATTACCAAAACATTGCACAACAATACAGGTTTATAGACAGATTATACAAAGATTAAATTTCTTTCTGTTTTCATCCAAACGTGCGTCACATTATGCAGCTTCTATCAGGCACACAGCCATATAATTTGTAGCTTGAATTTCAAGCTCACGTTGTCACTCACAAGGGGAGCTGTGCAGTGAGGGACCAATCGCAGACCTCAGAGGTCTGCACAAGCCAGAGCCATGTGAAATTTGCAGACCTTGGGGAATAAAAGCAGGGGGGGGGGACCCCCTCCTTCACTTATCCCAGAGAATCAAAAATGGGGAAGAATTGAAAATTCACCATTAAATCTTGACAGTCCAGCGCTCCCAGGTGGGATCAGTGGGTGCCATGCCTTGTCTGGGGTGTGTGCATGATGATGTTACGGGTTGCCGCATGTTTCAGAGAGGAAGAGAAAGCAGTGCACATGGCCAAGCATGTGAAAGTCTTTTTCAACCAGAGCATTTAGTCAGGTTGTTTAAATGCTGGAATGACTTTTTTGTGTCTTCACAGAGATACTTTATATAACATGAAACAAATAGTCTTTGTCTGCTATATTGTTAAAATAATCACTGTGATCATCTACATCCCTGAAAATGTCATGGAGACCACACCGTCTCCTTGCATCCTTGTGCATGTGCCACATGTTGTTGCTGATGATCTGTGACTGCACTTTCATCCACCAATTTCTGGTGTGACGTTTTCTGGTTTTTATCTTTGTCCTCTTGAAGCCTTTGTGAGTGGATATTCACGTGTAGTGTACTTGTATCTTGTATCTTGTATCTTCTACTGAGATACTTGTAATATCGCATTTGTGCTTCGAAAGTGTGACTGAGTGTGCGTAAGTGCCAGACCGTGTGACTCTGCTCTGCAGAGTGGATGAGGAAATGCACTGGTTGCTGTGTTGCTTTGCTGCGGCTGGATGTGTCAATGATGATGTGAGCTCCTTAACGATGCATCCATGCTGATTATCACCCAGGGTGATGGGCCATAAAGACACAATGGAGGAGAGCTTAATGGACTACCACAGAGAAAGTTTAGGTGAATGCATGCTACCAAAGTAATGATTTTCACTCAGTTGCTCAAGGAGTTGCACAAATTTGGCCATAATTAAAAAAAAAACGTGAAGATTTGCACAAGTTGAACAAAATGCTACCGTGAAATAATAATTGTCATCTACATTACAGTTCCAAAACGTCTAAATTCAGTCATTCTGAATGTAAAGGAAGATTGTTGAACACATTACAGCGCTTGCAGTTCTGCATCAGAAACTATATGTCAAGATCCTCTGTGAAGCCTGTAAATTGCTTCTTGCAGCTTTGTCCTTTTTCAGAGCTCATTGTGGAGAAGTCATGACTGAATCTTGGTGAATACATCGAAGTGGTAAAAAAAAAAAAAGAAAAGGGAAAAATTGTTATGTCCAGTGCTCTGAATTTTTTGTCTCTTTAAAAAAAAAAAAAAGAGTAGCCATGAGCATCAGGCTGCTAGATATATAAACATCTTTATTTTGTCTATAGCCAGGCTAAAGTTAACGGTGCTGCTTGCTAACAGCCCCAGTGTGGCATTGGTAACACTAGCTGAGATTGCTGGTTGACGTACATTCGTGGGGACGTTTGTAACCATTAAAACATAACAGGGGCTTTAGAGTGCTTACCGAAAAATACGTGGGTATGTTCATTATACCTTCATATACTCTGGACTACATCCCTGGTTACGTCTGACTAGATCTTCTGTCGTCATGGCAACTTTTTTTAAAGCAAGCAGAGTTTCCACTGTGGCCCTATATCCGAACCACTTGAACATAATACTTTCTAAGCTCTTTGGTAATAGCATCATTCATGCATGTGATTTGGAAAACATCTCTGTTATTTCACAGAAACGTGAAAAAAGGAAACATGAGAAGATTCTTAGTGAAGAGCTCTACCCAGCTGTGATCAACCTCAATCAGTTCCTCCCTCCAGACCACTGCATTGACTACATCGCCTGGGACATGGCTCGCTACACCAAGAGGTTGTAACACGTGTGACAATGCAGTGAGCCAAAATGAAACATAACACAAAGTGGTGTTTGTGTTTGTGTCTGTGTCTGTGTGTATATCTCAAAATTCCTTTTAGAATTTTTATCCAGTCAGTTGCATGCAGAGTTTAGTACACAGTTTTGAATTAATGTGGAAGACGTGTGGTCATGTGTGGTAGAGGCTGTTTCCAGGTTTAAGCCCAGTTGGACTGGTGTCTGATGCCTTGGAAGACATATTAATTAAATTAGCAGTATTTCAGCTCATCATGAAATACAAATGTTTAAGAACATCAGTATGACCTTTACAATTCCTTTTGTTTTCCAGCAAGTTATGCAATGTGTTGGACCGCTTAAGCATGATAGCAGAAAATGTTGTCAAGCGAACAGGCTTCTTCATTAATCGCTCTGACTTGTACTGTCACACCGTCCGACCAGATGACAGGTGAGTTCTTTGTCCCAGTGTACTATTGGTCTTATACCACATAAAAATAAATGAAAGCTTACAGAAAGTGTAAGCTCTCATATACAATAAAAACATAACTATCTTTTTTCTTATATATGTATATATATATATATATATATATATATATATATATATATATATATATATATATATATATATATATATATATATATGTAATGTATATATAAAATTGTAGAATATATATATAAATATATAGTTTAAAGTCTTGTAGCATTGTTTATTATTCCCATTAATAACGGCAACAAAAAAAACAAAAAAGTTTAAGTCCAGGTAACTTTTTATTGTGCCTTCTTTGTTTTTTGGATTTTATAGCTTCTTCATAATACAAGAAAAGGATTTAAAGCCACACCTTGTGGCTTGGATGGTTAATCTTCTCTGTATGAGACTTTATGTGAAGTTCTAGAAGTTCTGTCACTGTGGGGAATATCCATACATTGTGTATATGTATGGAAATTAATCAATATCTCTTATTATACATAAAAAAAGCCATCTTATATCAAAGTAAAATACCCGACTTGGCTAAAGTGATAAATACATGTTGGAGAAAGATCATGATCTTTTGTTGTGATCCATTCAAGTCTTTTGTACACACAGTGAGAGTCAAGGCTTTATTCATGTTTGTATATTTTGGATCATACTTAAAGGCAATGCTTAATTTCCAACCTGTCAAGATATTAATTCCTAATGGAGATTATGTCTGTTGACAGGTTTATTGCTGAGATATTTCTGCCAATAAGCTGAGTAGACTGCCGTCTGTGTACATGGAGCATGACTCCTTCATTGTCTGCATATTGTAATCACTTTCATCCTCCATAGCCATTCTGTTACATAACCCAACGACTGTTCCACCCTCAATATTAATAAGCCTTTCTTTTGCATTGCAAAACACAATATCACTCTTTCTTCAATGCTTGTTCTCACACACTGCAGCTACTCCCATTTAGACAGAAACACAATCCTCACAAGCATTTAGAAAGAAGAACATATTACATCACCTTCCCTTTTGTAATAAGGATGATAGAATTGTTTTCATTTATTTATATACATTTTTTTAATATTCTTTTTATTGTATTCGTTAAGCACCTGTTGATATGATTTAGTGATTTCTTACAAGTTAATTTCAATCAGGTCATCAAGTTCGTGCAGGGAAGAAAATATTCCCCTTAAGAGCCATTTATGCTCCCTTAAGTGTGTAAATGGGGAAGTCTTTTCCAGACGTTGCTATGCATCACCGCCCTCATACTTCCATGTGTCTTTTATGTTGCTATGGTTAGTAAGTTGTTTCAGCTATAATTTGTGACGTCAGTTTCAGACATCAAGTGTTGATGGAAAGGCGCCACCGTTAAGTTGTTTGCAACCCACACCCTGTCTTTTCTACAACTTTGCCCTTTTTTCTTTATTGTTCTGCTTCTCCTTCTTCTTCTCTGGTTTGTTTCTTTTGCTGGTCACATGTCAACTTTACTGTTTAATAGTAACCCTGTGGTTTTTTAAAATATGAGTTGGATCCTCAAGGCCGGCGAAAAAGGACCTAATTACGTGCTTAAATGATGTAGGACATGGACGAATGTGTACATCTGATCTATCTCCATGTCCGTCTTTCTCCGTCAAGCATCAATGAGCATTAAATATCTGTTTTATTGTGTGAAGCAGTTTTTTTCTTACAGTCTTTACGTTTTACTTTAAGGAAAAAGTGTATGGAACAATAAAATGGATCGGGAGCACAGAGAGATAAAAGTAAGCGTAGATGCTCAGCATCTGTTCAACAGCGCCTGTTGTCAGACTTTTACAGTGGTTCTGTTTCAAGTTTTAAGCCAAAACACATCTGTTTCCTTAAAGGTTCAGTGATTTGCATCTGCTTCAGCATCATATGGAGTATATGTACACGTTTGTGCATGACCTGATTAGCTATCCACCAGCTGATCAGAAGATGGTGGCTGTCTCAGGATCCTGCTCTGTCTTCTCATCTCCTTTCCTAGTGTTGGTTGATTAGTAGAAAAAGGTCGGGAACTCTTAGTGTATTGTCCTTGTTTATTTGCTCAACACAGATCACATTCCCCTTAATTAATTGAGTCTGGACAAGAAAGCAGAGAACACAGTTTCTTTTACCTGCTGCTGACACTGGGCAGAAGTCCATCCAGGAAATACTAGTAGAGCTGAGTTTCATTATATCCCATTTGTTGTTAAGGTCTAGGGGGTGGTCGATACCCCCATATTGATCATTTGTGGGTTTGGTAAGGAAGTTGACACATTGATTATTTGTTGTTATCACAGAGCTAAGTGATCCTCATCTGCATTCCTGCTGACGTTTTCAGCCCCGGTCAGCCTGACAATCTGTACTTCTATTTCTGGAAATCTGCAGCTGATGTTCTCGTGGATAACGGATGATTGATTTCAGGTGTGATTGGTCTGAATTCAAGGTTTTTAATTTGCCAAAGACCACGATGTTTTCTAATGCAAATTCTGTGTCGACTAAGTTTGGAAGTTGTTTTAAAGTGTCTTTGATGTTGTAAATGTCCATGCTTAGCAGTGCAGTATGGTTTCCACGGGAACGGCTGCTTCAGCCATTAGCATGGTAAAGGCTGTTTTGGGGTTTAAATTCTTGATGAGTAACAGTCCGAGCTACTCTATTTCCCAAGAGCTGTCTGTTGTTGGATGTCGATGTTTCAGTCCCTCAGCTTGGCAGAACTTACACTGCTGTAAGTTCTGCCAAGCTGAGGTCCTCATGGGCCGCTCTCCTGCACGTTTTCCATATATTCTTGTTCCAACACACCTGGCTTCCATTAAATGGCTCCAACAGCAAATGAAATTGTACACTACTGATTAAGTTCTGTTCCTGATTAACTTGGATCAGGTGTGTCTTAGCAGGGCTACATGGAAAACCTGCAGGATTCTGGCCCTCGAGGACTGGAGCTCG
This sequence comes from Telmatherina bonti, assembly GCF_933228915.1. Lineage (NCBI taxonomy): Eukaryota > Metazoa > Chordata > Actinopteri > Atheriniformes > Telmatherinidae > Telmatherina > Telmatherina bonti. The sequence continues at coordinate 20,977,711 of NC_136614.1, read as the reverse complement.
ACATCTCTGACTTACAGAAGTCTGTTAATGAGCTTGTTACTCTTTTCTGCTTTATAATACACATTCTTGCTCAGACTCTCCTGATAAACTTCTACAGATACGACAGAGATGTACCTATGAGATACAATATACTTGAATAATAACAAAGTGATCACCCCATTAGCATGCCTTCATTAGTAGCATCATTAAGAAGTGGGATTTATTCAGCTGGTTGCAATTTGCAATTTTTTCCTTTGGATTTAATTGCATTACACACACAATTAACCTTTAGGATAAACCAACATTGATAATCTTTAAAATCTTAATAACCTGACAGTGGACAGATTTCCAAACTTTTAAACACCTTAATTTATTTCCAATTACATTAAAACAACATAAATACAAGAAAAAAATGTTTTTAAAAGAAAGGAATATAGTACATTGAAATATTAAATGGAGAAATTGTAAATAATAAATAAAATACACAATGAATAAATCACATGAAAATAAAAGCATCAATAAGAGTGATTAAAAGCAAATTAATAATAAGATAGATGGGGTGGATTAAAAAGAAATCAAATAAACAAAAGCCAGTAGAGGTTTGACCCAAATTTTATTAACAACTGTCAAGAGCTTAATGCCACTATCTGTCCAATGGTGATGAATGGTATAATTATCCAAATAAATTGCTCAGGTTTCAATGTACCAAGTACAGTTTTTTGTGCATTTCAACACACTGAACATATGTTGTCTATTTGCAGTCTTATGTTTTTATTTGTCTTTATCTGTATTTATTCCACCTTGATTACCTTTACAATTTTATCACAGAATAATAATTCCACTTTACCATGCACAGGAACATGGACAAGAAATTTCTTCACAAAAAAGTAAAAATTTCCCCTTGTAATTTATTCACATTGTTGAGTTTGACATTATTTTTGCAGGTGGGGAGATGTTGGTGGATACATGACATCCCATGGACGACTACAAGTATGTCACACAGATCAAATTTGTTGTCATTTGTTTGCCAGCTTTTATGTGTGAATTTTAAAAGAAGCAGAGTGAAGTAATGATAATATAACCACGTATTTTCATGGTAGGGATGTTTCACAGACAAGAGCTCTTGTCTTGCTTTATTTAAGAATTACTCTGAAACTAATACTGTCAGAAAGAACATAGTGAATTTTTGTATTATTATTAGTTTTTTTTAAACTCAATCCTCATTTACAATGATGACCTGGGTCAGAAGTAAAAGTAAAACATGCAATGATACGTGCATATAGCAATGACACAAGTTTATAAACTATGTACACAGTTTCATGAGATTTAAAACATTATTAAAGGTTTAATGAAACAATTATTCTGAAAAAATTCTAAGAATACAATATAATCAGTTAAGGGAAGCGGTAAGGAGAGGTTTTGCTAATTAAGGCTTTGTAAATAAAACAACACCAATGGATCAGAGTATGCCGGTGGTATTTAATCTTTTTTCAGCATTGCACCCCTTGCAGAATATTTATTTAGCCTCACACCCCCAACAGAGTCCCATCTTTGGCTTTGTAACTGTAATTAAAATGGGAGAAGCTAAAGTATGACTTTTTGGGGTCAAACCTCAAACTACTTGAACGAATGATCATATCAGAATGAAATCCTGACCAAGATGGTATGAAAACAACATGGTACATCTTGGTTTGTGTCTGGCCAAAATGGTACTTTTTGCATTCAAGTGTCTCATTAAATGCTACAAGAGAGTCAGTTTATGAAAACATAATTCTGTTACTTCTACATGTATAAAATTATTGTTTAAAACTTGGAATAGAATGAGCAAGCTATTTACTTTTGTTACTGTGATGAATTTTCATATAATTCATATCTTGCACTTGGCAGTATTGTAGCTCAACTAAGTCTTTGTTCTTGTAGACCGGTGTGCTGCGGACGAACTGTGTGGATTGTTTAGACCGGACCAATACAGCCCAGTTTATGGTGGGCAAGTGTGCACTGGCTTATCAACTCTATGCTCTGGGAATGATTGACAAGCCCAAGCTTCAGTTTGATACAGACTGTGTGAGGTAAAACATCCTTTTCCATCAATCAAGCATTCAATGTTTTTTTGTCTTGTGTACATGTGGTCTTTTTTTGTACAATTTTGTTAAAAAAAACAAAAAAAAACCAGTTCCATTAATGACTCAGTTACTTAAAAGGATGAATGTTAAGCAACTACTATGATGCCAATATGTTTTTTTTAGTTTTTTTTTATATGTCTTTTATGATTCAGGTTGTTTGAAGAGCTGTATGAGGACCACGGAGACACTTTATCTCTGCAGTATGGTGGCTCTCAACTGGTCCACAGAGTAAAGACCTACCGCAAGATTGCACCCTGGACACAGCACTCCAAAGACATCATGCAGACACTGTCACGGTACTACAGCAATGCTTTCTCAGGTATGCTTTACACATACACTTGCTGGCACAAAATAATTACTGCGTCATTATAATAATAAGAATAATGCAATAATGCACATGAAAAAAGATCAATAAAATGGAGCAATAAAATACAGGATATTAGAATAAAATGTTTAAAACCAGAACATAACATGTAAGTTTTTAGTTTGGATTTGAAGGTCGCAGGATCTGTGGTGTCTCGGATGTATTGTGGGAAGGACTTCCAGAGGGTTGGGCCAGCTACAGAAAAGGCCCTATCCCTCATGAAGCCTCCTAAATAGGCCCACCTCTTCCCCGCCTAATTTGTCCAAACTAAAATGTAAAACTGTGTCCATTGTCATGTTGTTGACTTCTCTAAACACAGCAACTTAGCTTTCCCAGGCAGAAACGCCTAACGCATTCAGATAATATGTTGTGCAGACATATGTCTTCCATGTTTTGCTGAGAAAATAGATTTGTAATAAAACACCCAATCTTAAAGAGGCAAAATCCTGACAATCTAATGTCCCCATTTAAAGACATCAACCATATAGTTGCATGCTAATTAAAAGATTCTGTGTCGGTCTCTCTAGCTAGCTATCTATAGTTGTATTATTTTGTTTCTGATAGAAATTAGAAGATAATATACAGGTCAAGAGTAGCTATAAAAGGGTAAACAAACATAGCCATGATAATAGACCAGCCTTTCATCCCAAGGTAATTTAAAAGTAAAAGCGTCGTCTTTGTGTTTCAGGATCTCTTGAATTAAACATTAAACACCAAGAATACAAGAACATGAATGTAATATATATAGAATTTATAGAAATGGAAATAACAAGGGCCAGAGATGCTGTTGTTTCAGTTTTACATTGAAATGCGTGGATGACAAAATTAGCAGCGAAGCTCTGCAGTGTGTGCTGTGTACTGTAGCTTTTATTGAAACTTTTGATTATGCTCACAATAGCAGGAAGGTGCATTATAAGTTGTTTTGTGTATTTTATTGTTACCTTGACAAATGTTTTTATTACAGCTAATTTGCAAAGGAGATGTAACCGCTAATCCGTTATTGACCTTAAAGGCCTAGTAATGCTTGTCATTGTGACTTGTAATAAAGGAAATGACACCCTAGTTTGCCATGAAAAGACAGTATATCTGTAAGAAAACATGGATGATGAACGGAAATATTTTCCCAACACATTGCCCCAGAGGTAATAAGGAACATTGTGTATTTAACCAAAAGAAACAGATCTGTACTGCTTTGACCTACTTAGTCAACCACCCCCTCGTTTCATTGCTTTTTACTACCGTCATACACTTAATTTCAAAAGATGGGATCATTGGTTGGTTGGAGAAAGGAGCCAGGAAAGTAGCAGATTGTTTCGCCGGAGTGAAATGTCAAGTAGGATAGGCTTACATAAGCAAACACAAACACGCACACGAACAGAAAATATAGTACACAAGTAGTCAATATTTTCTGAACTACACACTTAATGATCCTTTGATCTATATCAGGTCTTACGAATCAATGTCCTGACAGAGATGACTGTTGCTTCATGGGTCTCTGGAAGGGGGTTAAAAAACATAAACCATTGGTGGGGGTTCTTCTTACAATTACACATTAATTTTCATTTATCTGCAAAATTATTGCATTTATAAGAAGTAGTAACGTAGCAAGAGTCAATAATAAACTGACATTTACTGGTTTGAGAGAGCTCAAAGAAGATACATAATCCACGACAGATGCCAAATTAGCAGTCTCCATTGCCAGTTGTAGCATGTTTATGTTCAGCATGGCTTTCTGCAAATCTCCACCTGCATAGCAGGAATTAGGGTGACCTGTGTTGTAAAACTGACCTGTCTCCTCTTTTTGGTTGTAAATGAGTTGTTTTAGTCAGTATTGGCATATCTATGTGGGACATTATGGTCAATAAATGTGCTTTAAAGAAAAAGTGAGCTGTTCCATCTGTAGAAGCTGTTACTGCAGTATCAAGCATCCTCAGTGAAAATCAACATATTCACCCAGGGGTTGTGCCAATCGTACCTGGAGTCAATAAATACTCATAATTACTACAGAGACATTTAAACAAGGTCTGAAAAATGATTAAATACTTTCCTATTCACTCATTCAAGCTGAATTTTATTCATTTATTTTTTTTTATTGTTAAAACAGACCAGAGTTGAGACCTAATGCCTTATAACCCCATTTTATTTACAGTCATACTCTCAAGTTTAACATAGGTGGAAAGGCAATCTGTAAAGATTATGCATACAGAGGCCACGGTACTTTAAAAAAAGTAAACATCCACATTTATTTATTTATTTATTTATTTATTTTATTGTCATAATTTAATGCTCTTTACAGAGACCTTGATTAACTATCTGTGACATTTTAGTAAGAACACATGGCTGTGGAATCACTAAATGTTAAATAGGGCAGGAAATGGAGCTTCCTACAGCTACACTAAAAGGAAATATAGCAATTTTAGGATGGTCTTTGGTACCCCACTCCAGAGCCATTAGATGTTGAGCTGCACATCTGGGTTATGTCACATTCAACCTTTCAATCATTTTATGACATGATTTCCTGATAATTATTATCTATCTTCTGCACATAATTCAGACTATTCACCTTTGGCTTATCAAACCCATTTATTCAGTTTCTGAACCGCTGGACCAAGAACGGGTCGCAGGATAGCTGGAGCCTATCCCACCTGTCATGGGGTGAGAGGTGGGGTACACACTGGACAGGTTGCCAGTCCATCGCAAGGTGCTTATAGAACTGGGAAATGAAAACCAAACAATTTTATTAAGTTGTTGACCAAAATTTCTATTAAAAACCTGAAATAACACAAGCCCATCAGTTTGGACAACAGTTTTTGTTTTAGTGTGTTTATTGGAACATATGCCACTAAATAGGAAACATCTTTCACATCATCACCCACGATCATCGTAGATGATTGGACCAGGTCAATAGATTCTCTGTAGCAAGTTGAGATAAACTTGGTTTGGCTGTCAACATGTGTTGATGACGTTTTCCTTTTTATGAATACGAAAGGTAAACTTGACAGTAATTTTATTGATGCCAAAGTATAGTGTAGAGTATGTATTACTTTAGCTCTTAACTAGTGATATACCTCAGACATCTCAGGCTTAAAATTACCTGGGGACTCAATTTAGCTTTTTTATTATTGAATGTGACTTTCTGGTTCAGCCTTCACGTGGCCGCACAATTGTTTGGATTAAATGGCATGAGACTGGGCAACAGCAAAACACGTGCTACAAGCTGAACCCACAAACATCTGAAGGGATTACCTCGCCAAACATGTCTAGATTTAATGTGATAGTTTGGCAAGCATTTCAAACTACCTCTGCTGCAGGTGTGAGTTGGACTCGTGATGAGGTCAACTATGCTAACAGTTCATTAATGGGTATCAGTGCACTGCAGACCTGTTCTGTGTTATATAAGTAGCTGGTGAATGGAGTCTTTGAAGCATTAACCTTCCTGGATTGAGTTGTGAGTTAGTGGGATCTGATTTGGGATCTGGTTATTCAACTTGATTTATCCGTAGAACAGTCTATATTGCCATTATAATGACTGTTGGTTAAAAACAGTAAGACTGAAATGAATCGACTTTTATTTTAAATAAATATTTGGAATAGCTGAATACAATGTGTATGAAAGTACAATCCTTTGCAATATGTTTTACTGGTCTTACATTGCAGATACACAAAATCTGAAAATGTTGGCTAATTATTAAGGAGAAAAAAAACCCATAAATGTGCATAAAATTATATATAATAGCATAATAGCTCAGTAATAAAACAAAGTACAGCAGCTAAGCTAGAATAAGTTAGTGAAATATGGTTCCAAAGAGAACTTTCTAACAACAAAACAAAACAAAAGGTTGTGTATATGAACACACACATGAAGGGCCACACGCTTTTAATCATGAGCCTGACAGTTGTCAAGGAAACAAAGAAAGAACAGGATTATGAGAAATAACTCATATAAGAGAAAATTTAGTTTGTACCAGTTTGTAAATGAGCCCCTGTGCTGGTGAGTTATAAACCACACACTGCAAAATGTGGAGAGAAAGTTAAGGCAGGCATGAAAGACCCAACTATGAAATATGAAAATATTTACAGCTTACAGCTCACGTCTCTGTTTGTTGGATGTCTCACTGCTCCATCTAATCACAGGACTCGTACATCAGTGTCCCAGCAGACTTGTACACAAAGGCAACATGGACACTTCTGCACAGAGTTAGCTACTGACAGATAGCATTCTGGAAGCAAATCTGTATAGTTATGTATTCATAGTCCTCCTGTATAGGATTAGCATCACTTGTTTGTTGCTACTCATATGTCGGTGAAGAATTTCCTCTTTATTTTCACAAAATACATCCAGGCAGAAGAACTAGACTGGTTTGGACAGGAGAACTTTGGTTTCTTCTTTGAGTTCACTGGCAGAACACTCCACAGATCCGCAATCTGAACAATTCTCCAAATGTCACGAAACATTTTGCTTTAAATGGCTGATTTCTTTAAGGTTCATTGTTTTGAAATCAACATTGTTCACCTACTTCAGACTACACTTTTCACTGTTTGCCTTTTTGATTTTATGAGTTGACTTGTTTTACTTTGTTGTTCTATCCAGCTTGAAATTGGACTATTCAATAAATATTATTTTAATTCCTTTTCTGTCCTGGAAATTATTATTTCAGAACTGCTGTCCTATTCATTTTGGATGAAAAGGCAGAAAATATCTCAATATATTGGCCTGACTTTTTTAAGCTTTGTTCATTTATCTTTTAGGATGTTTCCACCTTTCACTCAAGTTAACTGTAGAGGAATGAATCAATGATTATTCTCATTAAAATGATCTCACTCTCCATTAAATGCCAGAGAATATTGAAATTACATGAGAAGATATCCTCCGCTTGTTTTTTTTTTTCCCCAAGTCCAAAAAAAAAACTCGGATCTAGTTACTAGAAGTGGGAAAATTTTGTTTTAGCTGAAATGATCAATGAACTTGAAATTAATTTAATTTCCTTTGCAGTGGTTCTTAAAGTCTTATTGCCTTTTTTAGTTTCTATTCTCTTGGTCTGGAAGTGGCACACTGACAGACTGAAATTTTTGAAAACATAATGTGTTAATGCTGTTATTGATGCATCTGCATGAATCATTCAGATGCCGACAGACAAGACGCTATCAACTTGTTCCTCCAAGTCTACCAGCCGTCAGAGTGTAAGCCACACCTTTGGGAGCTGCCCACAGATTTTTATCTGCATCAGAAAAGCACCATGGCCCTCCCTTATGACAGACGCAGGTAAGCATGCTCTTCCATACACACACACACATACACACACACACACCTCAACCCACTGATATAACAATACTTACATCTAAATACACCAATGTGATTCTATCTTTTCTCTTTGCACAATGAAGCATGAACCTCTTATGGTTTCTTCTTATGCTGGGGAAGTTTTTGTTTGTTTTTGTGCTCATTAACTGGCTCTGTGTGAAAGCACTCACAAAGGATTAGCACCTGCTCTGCTACTTCTAAGAAGGCTTCTCGCTCTCTTTTTTTTTTTTCCTCTAAAAGCCCAGGCTGTACACTTCTCTAATGAACTGCGAGGTTGTTCACATGAACGTGTGGATGGATTTTTATTGCTTTTCTGGTCAGTCCAATTGGGTTCTATCAAGCATCCACTTTAGCCTGACAAGGATCACAGAGCTTTGACCTCAAAATCTTGTTTTATGTGTGGCAGTCCCCAAAGTGAGCTTCATGGAAATGAGGGTCATGTGATCGCTTTGCACTGATTGCACAAACTACAGCAGGTCACAAAACAAACAAGAGACGAACAGAAGTTTATTTGTGTTCAAGAAACACTATGTGAAAGTAAGAGGCTGTGCTGGTAGCAAACTGAGGCTCCAAAACGGGGAGAACAAAACAGATCACACACACATGGTTGGACAAAACTGTTTGACAGAAGCAGAAAGTAGAGGAAAGATAGGAGACAAAGCAGTAACAGAATTCTCAACTTTTTTATTGTCCTTTCATATTTCACACACATATTGCCTAGTTCCACACAGCAAAATAAGAAACGGGAAGTTATCATAGCAGCAGCTTTACTCTGAGGCCTTAGCAGACACTAATGGTATATAAGTAAATGTTGATAGAGATAACCTTTCTTTGAGTGTCTATTTCTTTAAAAAAAAAGGTCTTAACATCTCTTGAGATGTGCTTGTTTAAAATTTGGAGATTTCAGGCACCCACAGTGAACAATTCAATATAAAGCAGGGGTCTACAACTCTGGTCCTTGTGAGCTACCATCCTACAGGTTTTAGTGTTTCCCTGCTGCAACACACCTGACCCAAATCAATGGCTCATTTTCATTTGAATCAAGTTTATTGTACAAGGGAAACACTAAAACCTGCAGGATGGTTGCTCACAAGGACCTGAGCTGGAGAGCCCTGATGCAAAGATTAAAATAAGCAGAAATATTTCTGCATGGACAAGGCTAAAAAGCTGTTTGACATGGCTGCTATCATCAGAGATCCAGGCGGCACTAATTCCAAAGCAGATACGACTTTGTGGTGTAAATTCCTGCACAGTCTGAGGAAGATTGATGACTTTTTGTGTCTTAGCAGGCACAAAAAGAAGAAAAATTCACAGCTGAAAAAAAAACAAACAAAAAAACGCATCTTTGAAACATTTTTATGTCCATAAGCAAATTTAAGTTGAACTGAAGCAAGGTTGGAAAAACTGGTTTGATTAGTCAAAATTAGAAATCCCCTTTTTAAACTTGCATAACTTCCATCTTTTGAGTTTCAGATTGTCTGACTTGTTCTCACATAAAGATGTGGGGTTTTGTATATTCTAAAGCTTTAATTCTTTAATTCTGTATCAGAAAAAACATATCACTTTCAAAACAGCAACAATTGGTTTCAGATACGTTAGACGAGCTGATGTAACAGAGTGGTAAACGTGCCCCTGTCCCAATTTGTCTTAAATAATATTTTTTGTATTAATCGCCAAATGAATGTTTCTTCAGAAACAAAAACAAAAAGAAACAAACATATTTTTTCCTATAAATGATGTGCAAAGTTTTGCATTTATTTTTTTTCATACTGGGGTTTGTATTTAATTTCAGCTTTTGACCTAGAATCGCTAAGTGCTTATTCATGTGCATAGGGTAATAAAGTGCATTCAGGTTTCTGCCTTTTTGTTGTCTTCAAGCTTACATAAAATAGATCCATTTTTCTTTCATGGGCCATTCGTTTGTATAGCCATAATGGGCCCAGGTACTTCAGTCATCGTTCTCTGAAATTAGCATGGCAGGAGTTAAATTCAATTTGGCACGCACGCAGCACTTTTACTTACAAACTGGAGAAAGTAGCACATCCAGCAAGGGTATTCATTCATTCAAATGGCTTACAGTGAATAAGAGTCTGATGTGTTCAGGTGTACAGTAGGTGGTCCAGGCAAGTCAATTTTCGAATCTAGGTTATGTGAAGCTCCAGATGAGACTAAAACAGACTTGTCTTTGATGGGCTGTAATGCATTTGGACATCTGGTTTGTTTCCAGCTACACACTGTGGTGGACAGAAGGAATCCTATCCTACCTACCTGTTCCTTATGATGAAGGTATCTTCAACACATCCATTTCTGCATCAGATCAGTTGTGTTAAAGTTATTGTTCTTCACTCATTCTGTTTTCATTAGAAAAAGAGTGGATGTAACTTTTTTTTTTTTTTACTTTTTTGGTAAGGCTATGACCAATTACCAGCAGCTGGTTTTACAGCACTCTTCTAATGTATTCACACAGTTTTTTGTTTTTAGCCATTATCACCACAAAATCGATATTAGGAATGATGATAAATTGAAAATAAATAACTCAGCATATTAGATGTTCTGCAATGGCTATTTTAAATCTGAAAATACAATAAAACGTTATTAGTCATTGATTTCTTTTCATCATTTGCACATTGGCTATAGATTGTAGAGGCTTTGTCTACTCAACATTTGCTACCATTCTTATCATTTGTTTTTATCTTTTTTGCAAGAGACATGTTTTACATACTGCCTAACGTATATTCTGTTTATGAGTGTGTTTACTTATGGTTCTGTTTGTGTGCATTTATCTGGATGCAGTCGCATGTGAGGACACTATGAAGAAGGTCAAAGTGAAGAGGGTCAACCGCTTCGATGAAAGCATAGACATCTACACAGAATTCTTCAAACCATACGAGCTCACATCTTTTGATGACACTTTCTGCATTGCAATGACAAACTCTGTGAGGTAGATGCATGTACATTTATATAGACCCTGCATTATGAAACTGTGTTGTCATAGTACACGAATATGTTGACTAATAAGCATCCTGCTTTTTGCTCTCATAAAGGGAATTTATGCCAAAGTCAGTGGGAGTGGATCCAAGTCCTTTCACAGTTCGCAAGCCAGAGGAAACGGGAAAATCAGTGCTGGGGTGAGTGCCTCTGGAACTAAATATCCTGCAGTACATGGGATGTTATTGTTTTGAATATATTTATGTGTTTGTGTGTGTGTGTGTGTGTTTTTGGAGTGGGTGTGTAATGAATTCCATGTCACCGTGCCCTTATACTCACAGCTTCATTAGTCATCGAGTGCTCAGGTAACCAAAATAACGTTCTGTCCTTTTCTCTGTTTTCGTGGAACCAACTGATTAGTTTGTGTATCCATGGGATTTTTTTTTTTTAAAATATAAAAGTTAACACACAGAACTCTAAAAGAATAACCCTTGATTGTCTCACCAGCTGATGTCTTCTGATGAATTACTTAGCACAAAACTACAACGGTCACACTGCATATTAATGGGTATCTTATGTTCTGTTTCAGCCTGAAGTTGATGAAAAAATGAACAGCTTTTATCTAAAAACAAAAAATAAAAACATGATGATTTGTTTTTAATGAAGCTCTGGAATTGAATGGGGTGTCATTTAAGGATTTAAGTCTATTCTTGAAGAAAATCTCTTCAGTTGCACAATTGTTTTAGTTAATCTTCGAATGAACTCTGACAAGATAGAACACTTACCATAACTATGGTAACCATATCCATCCATCCATCCATCCATCCATCCATCCATCCATCCATCCATCCATCCATCCATCCATCCAACAAGCCATCCGTCAAGCCATCAGTTAAGCCATCCATCCATCCATCCATCCATCCATCCATCTGTCAAGCCATCCATCCATCAAGCCATCCATCTATCCATCCATCCATCCATCTATCCATCCATCCATCTATCCATCCTTCAAGCCATCCATCCATCCATCCATCAAGCCATCCATCCATCCATCCATCCGTCTGTCAAGCCATCCATCAATCTATCCATCCATCCATCCATCCATCCATCAATCTGTCAAGCCATCCATCAATCTATCTATCCATCCACAGACAAGGTTCTGTCTGTAAAGCGTCTTGAGATGGCATTGCCATTGATTTGACGCTATATAAATAAAGTTGAATTGAAATTAAAATCCATCCATCCATCCATCCGTCAAGCCATCCAGCCATCCAGCCGTCAAGCCATCCACCCATTTTCCTAACTTCTTAGTCAAATTAAGGGCTGCAGGCAGAGTAACAGCGAGAGGCAGAGTACACCTTGAACAAATCACCAGTCCATCACAAGGCCAACACAGAAAGACAAACAACCATTCACACTCACGCTGACGCCTAGCAACTTTTTAGACCAGTCAACCTAACATGCATGTCTTTGGATGGTGGGAGGAAGCAGTAGTACCCAGAAATAACCCACGCATACACAGGTAGAACATGCAAACTTCACACAGAAGGCCAAAGTTCAAAGCTTCCCTGAGCCGAGGTTCAAACCAGCAACCTCCTTGCTGTGAGGCCACAATGAAATCAAAGAATCAGATATTCCTTTTTTGTTATCTTTGTGTTTGTCTGTTCTCTTTTTAATCAGTCTGTGATTTGTGTCACTTTAGTCTCAGCTATACATCTGGAATGAATCTGCTGCTGGTCTTTCTGAGCCTCTGGATGGAAAGCTGTTTTATCTACTCTTACTTACAGACTGATGAAGATTTCATTCCCCTGGATACAGACAAGTGACCGTCTGTATTCAGACACCAAGTTATTGTAGTTGGCATTATAAGGGCTTGCTCTGATTCATCCTCTCTCAACTGATGGGTATTGTGCTAATTCCTTTATCAGATACTTTAATTGAATTAACTTTGTTAACCTTCACTGAGAGTTTAACTGGGAATTCTGCACGTGTTGAATTTTTGTGAATTATTAAATCAGTTGTCCGGTTAAAAACTATGTAAAGTTCAGAAGGTCCAGTGAGTCATATTTATCTATAATGTAGCGTGGGCATCAAGGTTCTATTCAATCTTTAAATGATTTGTCTGTCCAGAAAGTGCAATATGACTCATCTAGTTCACTGGCTCTGAATCTTTTTAGGAGCATGTGGGTAAACATCACCACTTTATTATTTCTATCAATGCTGTGCAGCAAATCATTGCTATACAGTTATACAATATTATAGTCAGGAGAAAACTTAAGTGGTTCTGTTAAGGTTGTGTGGCTTTGGTTTTTGATTTGCTGAAATATATCTTTGCTCATTTTCTGGTGACTTGTCGCCCATATCAAGATGCCAAGCTACTGAGATGAGCATTAATTGACCAATCTGGTTCTAGTCATTTTCAAACATCACCAGATTAAACGTAACCGTAAAAACTAACCTTCGCAAGCAGCTTTTTTTTTTTCCTGTTTTAAGTTGGATTTGAAGAGCTGCAGTGAAAACCATCCTGGATTAGTTATTTGGGTGAGTGTTGGTTGGTTATTTGGTTTTTCTCGCAAAGGACAAAGAACACTGAGCTTCAGAGGGGTTACATTTCCTCAAGATAAACATTCTCTTTAGAGGGATGGTGATTTTGAAATTTACAATTGCTGGAGACCAAAAAGTCTGTTTCAGGTGCAGGTTTAGATTTCTTTAACTGACTAGCTGTGGAAGGAATATAACCACTATCAATCTAATGAGTGATTAAGTTCAGGTGCCTTAGTAAAGATTACATATAGGTAATTTTATACATTTATGCTTATGTGTGTTTATTTGTGTGTGTTTTTGCAGCAACAAGAGCAGCAAGGAGGAGACAGTTCTCCAAAGGAAGACTGCTGCCAGTGCACCTCCTCCCCCAAGTGAGGAGGCCATTTCTAGTACATCGGAGGATGATTCCGAGGAGGACCGAGATGATGATGGGTCCGTGTCTCAGCGCTCCACCCCCATCAAACTGTTGACAGATTCTGGGGAAAGCAGTCGCACACAGGAGGTATGAATCAATGTGCTGCCCGATGAAACAGGGTCATGTGCTGAAAGAGAAGTGTACCCATCAGGTAAACACAATTTTATTGCGACAAACTTGATACCCACTGAAATCAGATTTAAACACTTCAACATGGAAATGAAAGTTAAATGTTAAGACAGAAAGCAGCCGACAGATACTGTGTGTCCTTCGGGTCTGATGTTTTTAGTGTGAAGGTAAATTAGAACGTCTAATAATCCAAAGATAAGTAGTGTTTTGTTTTTTTAAACCTTCAGGAAATGTCTTAGTTAAAGCAGGTGCAATAACTGCTCATATTATTATCCTTAAAGGCATTTTGCCTTTTGATTGGAGTAAATCACCCTCATTGTATTTCCTCCCTCTCACCTCCCTTGGGTCTCCTACAGGAAATTAGTTATCTATCTCTGTTTGTGTCAGACAGACACTTTGCTTTAATTGGACTCTGATAAAGCAAAGGATTAAAATGGTGTCACGTTAATGCTGATGTTGGATTCCAGGAGGGGGTTTGTGGTTATTATGTCTATGTTTTTATGTCCAGCTGTTTAGTGTTAGTTTTTTCTCATATACTGTTTATCTTTTTATTGTTAAAATGGATGGATTTGCTGAAAAATGTGCATTATAATTGTAAGAAGAAATTGCAGAATCTTGCGCACCCCAAATATGATTAATGTGTAATTCAATATTTTTTCCAATCTTTAGAGTAAATTTAGATTTGACCAGATCCACTGATTGTGGCCAAAAGTAGCAAACACATTTATCGCCATTTGTCCTTCAGACACCAAAATGTATTTATGAAATGTGTTTCCATCTCCCCTTCCACCCATGACTTTCTTTTTCTAAATAAGGAAAATAAAAATACGTCCAGCAGTTTCCATTAACCAGTATTTTAAAACTGCACATCAAAAACATTTTGTTAAATAAAAACGTTCATAATTTTTTTATTAGTTTATTCAGAGAAGATGGTCACATCCTGATATTATGCAAAAAAATTACTCATTAATCTCAGGAAAAGAGAAGAGAAGGTGACCAGATTTAACAACTGATGATATATTGAACTATTCAATTCAGTTCAGCTTTATTTGTTTAGCGTCATTTCACAACAACGTCTTCTCAGGGAATTTGACTGAAAATCAGTTTGAGACAGTTTTTTGTGATCCATTCAATTTTCAAACAAGCCCATATAACATCTTAGCAAAGGAAACTAATGGGCTGTACTCAATCTTGCCTTGATGGGGGATTGAATCTAAGTCAGTTCATCCCCCATCCTTAGCATGTACAAGGCAGCAGGCGACAGCAGAAGGAAAACAAAAATCTCCCATTTAAAAAGGAAGGAAAACCAACAGAAGCCACTTCACGGAGGGC